>NW_027287217.1:1317500-1917500 GCF_022747635.1 Hetaerina americana | reverse complement strand
TGGGTGGAGGGGTTGTGGGAGTCAGTCACATGAAGGGGGAGGGAATGGGGTGAGGGAGGAGCGGGATTCAATCAAAATGAAGCGAGGAGCGGTGAATTTCTTCCGAGTCGGGAAAGAGAATTCTCCCGGGGAAACGAATGGATGAAGGCGTGTGAAAATGGAGCATTTGCCACAGTGTCAACCGGTGTATCTGCCCACTTTTGACAACAGTTATTAAGTGTAATGGTGGTCAAAATCATTTCTCATCGAAAGGGAACATTCAAGGTAGTATTTTATAAATAAAGCGTGATTAACCACTGCGATACTTATGACTACCGCTTAAAACGACACGATATACCGCAACCCCCAGGCGAAAATAAACCATTTTTTTTAATTTCGCATATTTTTTACTATCGCATGTTTCCTCTGGCTATCTCGCCTTTACAACGTTATCCCCACTACATTGAGGACTTAACCATTCCAGTGCCCCTCAAAATTCCTTGCATACATTTTTCCTGTTATCTGTGAATTTGTCCAAACCACCATCTCCCTCCTCCACTGCAATGCCCAGGTCTGCCTTCAATGTCGTTTAATGTTTTAAATTCATCTTAACACTCTCGCTCAATGAAAACCTTAAACTTACTCTTTTTCTCTAGAATAAACAGGGACCAAGTTTCAAAACAGTACAGCGCTCCAATCCTTATGGTCTTTCTCAAATATTTTTTGATATTGAAGTAAGTTACTATCAACGGAGCAATGGAGAAATGCTTTTTTCTGTATAAACGACAGATCGATGATTCAAAATTTATACCTGACTATTTACGTAGATTCATACGCACTCGTCTTCATAGGCAGGGTCACCTTGCCAAAACACCACACCATTTCACTTTTTCAGAAATACCTCTTTTCTTCTTAAACTCCTTACAATCGCACTTCCTGAAACCCGAATGTGTTGTTCCATTCTTCGTCGTCCTCTGCATTTCGTTCCATCCATTATTTCCTCTATTTATAACTCCAGGAGACTATCATGGGCGGTAGAACCCTTTGAGATGGCCTCTGGTTCTACTGCTAAGTGTATTGCAGCGCCTACTTTTAAACATTACCCTTTACGAGTACGATATTTAATTATTGATATACTCAATATACTTTTTCTCACTATAAAAGTCGTCTCTTCTCCGCTGTTTTTGACATGGGAACCTCAGTACAATAGGTAAGCTGGCGAAGGTATCCCCCAAGCATTTTGCGGAATAAAATATTTAGTCTCAATCAATATCCTACAATTATACTTAAACTCTAGCCTAAATGAAACCTCCAAATTTTCATCACAAATCGTGTAAATATTTCGATGGCAATAGAAATCCTTAGATTTTGATGTAAATAACAACATATTTGTATGCATCTAAAAGAAACATCTTAGAAAATTCTTCCAATTGGGACGTTCTGTAATTCAATTCTTTTTTGTCATGTTTTTAGCAGCTGAAATGACGGTGCCATTTAATTTACTATCAGCAAAACGTTTTCACTCACGATGCGTGCGACTTTCTTTCGGAGAGAGTCGATAATCCCGCCAATCAGAAAAAGCATTAAGCCAAAGTACAAATCAGACATTGGCGACATCCTTCTGCTAAGGATGTTTACTAATTGCACATTCATTAACATAACAATGAGACCTTTTTACATTGAATTCAATGTGGTGTTTTTATTGACCTTCGCTGATACAACAATTGGGAAATTGGAATGGGAAAATTTCTGTAGCCCACAGTGGAACGTGTCCGAGATTATTTAAATAATATGAGTAATTTATTACAGCAAAATATTTCCATTTAACTTACCATAAAGATGATATGATAAAATAATAAACTAACGTGGTGAAATGGGTACATCATGCAATAAAACTGGGATTTAAATTAACTTGCGGTTTACTCAACAAGCTGGGAAGGAACTTCGACACACAATTCGAATACTGTTGAATGAAACATAAACCTGAGAAAGGTAATAATGCATGGGTGCCCGCTAAGGTCGTTCGTTTTTCTATGCGCACATCTAGTGGGAGACGAAAGTGGTAAATGAAAAGCAAACGGTGTTGTAAACCTTCATTTAGTAGAAATTAGCTTGTCATGGCTAGCAGATGACATAGTTACGCCAGCAGAAAAAATAAAACCCCATGGGGATACTAGTCTCTATGGAAAAATGAAAAAAAACACACACATTCTCAAAATAAACAGAGGAATGTCAAAGATACAGGTCTGTGGCCAAAGGAATGGAGATAATGTTCAATTAAAATTCAATTATAAATGAATGAAACAAGGGACAAGGGGAAGGGCGTTTTATTGCCAAGAGGAAAGATCAACGGCGTTTGGCGAAGCAAATGGGAGATGGTAATCAGAACAGTTTGAGCGAAGGTTTTCATCAAAGGAAACGATTACTGACGGCAAATAACAGTGGACTACATTCGAGGTTTACTTTTCTTCGGCTGTCAGGAGCGGCTTAGAGCAGCAGCAGCAGCAGGAGAGGGAAGATGATTGGAAGCGATGGAGATATGGAGCTACCGAAGGATGATGAAGATAAAACGA
This sequence comes from Hetaerina americana, assembly GCF_022747635.1. Lineage (NCBI taxonomy): Eukaryota > Metazoa > Arthropoda > Insecta > Odonata > Calopterygidae > Hetaerina > Hetaerina americana. Next base: position 1,914,948 of record NW_027287217.1, on the reverse strand, counting down.
ACAGACCAAGTGACTAATGAAGAAACCCTTCGAAGAGTGGGTGAGGAGAGAATCCTACGGAAGCCAATGAAGAAGAAGAGGAAAATAATAAAGCAAATATTGATGCACAATTGTGTTCATAAGAATGCAATAATAAGTACCGTAGAATAAAAGAACTGTACAGAGAGGTCAAGGATGAATTGCGTTTGAACCATCGATGGGAGATATAAATAAACGTATTCATAAGATTGGACAGTTGGGCGGATAAAAGAAAATATAAGAGGAATATTAAAATTCATTTTCAGCATTTCTCACTCCTGAAAATGGTGAAATAATTCATCGGCAAATGGACGATGTAACAGTAAGGTACGTTCCAAAAGTAATGCAAATATTTAAAAAAATTAATTTAATGAACAGATTTGCATAAACACAAATTCTTCAAAGTACTGTCCTTGGGCCTTTGGTCTTTTGTGACACGGTTGGTGCGCAGAGGTTTACAATAACTGACGTCATGCCGCTCCCACAGCTTGGAGAGCACTGAGACTTGTTTCGCGGCAAAGCTTAGCGTCCTCCCCACCTACTCCAAGTAGTTTGATCCCACTTCAACCGATAGGAGCGGCGTGGAAAATCCAATTGTATTGCTGTTGGAACACACTTGTGGCACGAGAGATCTTCTGATTCCGGTAGCTTTAAATACTCATCCTTCCATCGCAATATGCAAGCGACGAAAACTATTGAAAACCATTGAAATAGTTTTTATTGACGGTTTTAGCTTCCCAAGAGCCAAATTCACTTTTTAACGAAATCATCGTTAACTTCCTAGCACTTTTCGCAACGTTCCACCGGCTTATTTGATCCATCAGCAAAGATGTTTGCCATCAGGGAATTCAACCAGATACAACGATGGTCTTGAGTCCATCGTCGTCTTCAAACCGTTGTCCATCAAGCCACCGTTCAAGTGCAAAAAATAGGCAATAGGAGTAAGGTGTGGTCATCTTCAATCTTGGCAATAGCGGTCCAAAAACGCTAGTCCAGTCAACATTGACTTTTCTTTGAGTTCGCCGCTAAGCATTTTTGGTACTCATCTTGAACAGAATTCGTGACATCAGAGCTTTTCCGTAGCAGTCGTATTAATAGAGGTACGCCCAACAAGAGTAAATTCATCAGCTAGAGCACTGGCGGCCGATAAGATCGTAGTTCTTGGTCCACTTGTTGAACGATTTCATCGGTCTGGGTACTGGTTTTGACACTCCACTCTTCATTGTGCAATTGATGAATTTTTTTAAGTCTCGACACCAATTTCTAGCCGTTTTTTACTCATTACTGTAGGTCCATAAACTAGGCACAACTCCGGATAAATTCGATGCTTTCAACGATAGGAAAACCACTACTGAATCAAAACAATAGCTTTATTGGCTTTTTTCTAACCCCCCATTATTTTAATATAAAAAAACAGCCCTTACTTTTCGAATATGCCGCGTACTATTTGGTTTACATCCCCAGATCATTATACAACTTGTCTTCATTCCCTCTACAGAACCTATACGATATATTCCTTCTTCTCCCCTACTTACCGGACAATACTCCCCTTGTACCAAAGCCTAATATAACGCACTACTTCCACACAATATTTCTATGAAAATATAATTAGATGAAATGTTCGAAGTCGAAGAATCGACCTAGGTAAGCACCGCTGGAGAACGAAAAAAAATTAGGTATGGGACAGGAGAGAGTTTGCGATTGTTCATTATGGCGCATTATTTTTACATTTTTTATTTTAGTTTTGCGCTGCTATATTCGTTAATCCGGGAGTAGAGCACATGAGCTGAATTTTTGATTTATTAAAATGATGAACAAAATCAACCGTTTCCTCATGAAACAAAAATTAAAACATCGAAAACATATGACTAAATAGATTCTTCGATTGAGATCGGGTAAACTCTAGGGCTCGTGATGTTCAGAAGGATCGATTCTAATTCCATTCATTCTTATTTCCCCTATTCTTTTCCCACTGAAAGGATTTTGCCAACCAAATGCTTATTTTTCGCGAGTATTGCACATGAAATAAATTTCTTTATATTTGAACGCATGAACGGGTGTGACTATTATGGCGGATAGTGACCGTTTCAGCATAATACTAGGAAGGAATTTATAAGAAACTAGTAGCCACAGTGAATACAACATAAGATTATGATGTTTGCAAGGGTGAATTGGGTAACTTAGTGGATTTCCCTTATGATGCGCGGTAAAGAAAATCCTTCTGCTATTCCACATAAATATGCATTTACTGCGACCGATTAGGAAACACCCAGATGTAGCCAGATGATGATAAGTTGTATCGAAACCGGCCACAGTAAATTCATAATTGTGTGTAATAGCAGAGTGATTTTCTTTCCTACGCATAAGTTTTATTCTAACTGCATATTCATCTGTATAGAGCGACAGGCTAACGCAGAAGTCGTATATGATGGCAGAAGAGGAAAATGTACTCCCTTATACCCAAAAAAGAGAGGAAATATTGGGTGGAGAAAATTCTAAGATATAGTGCGTCTCGTAAGCCGTGATAGAAGGGAGAAAGGGGTGGAGAACTGGAGGTAATAAGGTTTATAAATATCATGAAGGCTGATAAGATGAATGAAGAACTGCTGGAGGATATAACGTAGCCCAATGATAAGGAAGTCAATGCAATACATAGAAAATAATACTTGTTGGGAACAGTCGAAAAACCTACCTTATAATGATTACCTTGAATGAATCTTCTCACCAATTCAATGTGACCAGCGCCGTTAATGAACCATTCACGATTGCTGAGGAGGGGACGGGGGTGGGAACATTCCTTCCATCCGGAGAAACTCACCCCAAACCGGGTCGGGGGTTGATTTGGAGAGGGGGCGGGGCCATGCGAGGGGGAAGATGCAGGGTTGGAAGGTGGCGAGGGAGAGAGAGAGCGCCCCAACACATTCGATGTAATTAATGTGTGCCTTAAATGGTGAGAAAGTAATACGGGAGGACGTTAATGAATGTGTCGTCTCAGCAGATGGCTTTCTCTCTCTCTCTTATTCTTATCCCCTTCACCCCTTTTTGTCCCCCCCCCCAAATAGGTGATTCAAGGCCACGTCCCCTATGTAAACCCTTCCCCCTTCTTTCTCCGGACTCCCCAACCCAGTAACCTAGCTCCCACCCCAGGGGAACGCGTAATCGAAAGTAATTTGTCAGCAAATCTCGTGATGGAAGAGGTTGGATTGGAGCAAGGGATTGGAGGGAAATTGAATCAAAGGGATAAGCGGGGCTGTAAATTGTAAGAGGTCACGAAGAGGCGATTCCGGAGGGTGTGGGGAGGGGGTAGATAGATCTCCAATGCTTTTAGTGCGAGATGTTTTGAATCGATATGCATCGAGTGGCATGAAGATGATTTGTGTCGCTTTCCCATCATGCGCGAGGATAAAAAAGATCATATAACATTGCCATGTTTTACGTAGGCAGTATACCGAGTAGGCGTAGTTCTTCACACTCCCTGTGAAGACTCTTCTACATGTCGTAGTAAAATTTTGGAAACCCTCTTAAATGGTACACTTGGCCTTCATCCTCAGGCTATTGCCGTAAAACAAAGGTGATTTCTTTGTTTCTTCTCTCCCAGCAATTTTCATCATCATGTTGGCCAATTTTTCCCTTCTCTTCTCTCACCCACAACCCCAAATCTCTCACTTCAATCGAGACCTCCAATATTTCATTGCTGTTCACCGTCTAATGTGTCTACATTTTCCAATCTTTTCAAATTAACTTCATAAAATTTCTCCATTTTGTCCTGCTTTCCGATACTTTGTTTATTTGCTTATGGTACTTAAACAGTTCGCACTTTTAAACAATTTTTATTTTCTAGAATAATTTTAATTTCCTAGAGTCATTTCCAAGGAAACTTCCCCACTTACGCGTCCTTCCTAATAATTATTCGTTCATACACTCTAGTCAGTTAAATTAACTATAATTATAAACACATTTTTTTTCTTTTCCCGGTCGATTTAGATGTCCTAGCATACGTTTTAAGGTTTCAAGTTAATTTAAAATATAAAAATCTTATAATCAAGAATAGATATTTCGAAAATGTTTATAAGTAAGCCACGGGAAACCATTTCTATTAATGTTTTGGTATTTCTCTATAATCAGATATTTTTCCCCATACTCCTCTGTACTCATATTTCAACAACCTTCAATTAGTGCATCACCCATTATCCTCAAAGACCATACAAATGTAGCACATGCCTATGTTCCATTTCAAAGTGTTCATTGACAGTTTTCTTATGTATTTAATAAAAGAATCCTTGTCATATTTTCCCTTCCGTCGAAGATGTTTCTTTATTGACGCATTCATTTCCTAAGATCTTCATTTATAGTTATTTACGTTCATGAAAGTTATCATAAAAATATGTTCGAGAGAATTGAGAAAAATAATTGTCGAAAGCAATCAAGTATTCTGGAATGGGAAGTAATCAACAACGGGCAAGTACTCATTCAAAACAAATACATATAGGATTGTGGTTTTAACGTGAAGATTTCGGAAATTTGGTCTCTCAGGTAGCCAGCGTAGATTTAATTGACTTCAGAGATGTGAGGGATACGGCGGTGAATGGATAAAATAAGAGTTGGTACTCACAAGGACGCAATTGAAGTAGTCTAAAGGTGAGGGAGGAGTGAAAGTTGGGAAAAAAGCAGTTTCGAAGAGGGTATTAATTTTGAAGGATGCCTGATATTCCTTAAACGTAGGCAAGAACATTTACTTTCATTCACAAACAATTGTACCTTAGAATGTAGTAAAAATTTATCCAATAATGTGCAAGTTAGAATTTGAAAAGTAAGAAAGCGAAATTCCACTACCACATGGACAAGCAACGTACAATGGTCTCCTCCCCCAAGGACACAGGTAGGGATTGTGACTCAACACTTCAGGTAGCGGGAGGGTCCCCCCCACAGCAAGAGGCATTAATATAGATGAACTTTCAATACATATTTGCATGCATTGCTCACGTACAGGTAAGGCTATATATTTTACATAATTTAATGATCACATTAACGTAAAATCTGCAATTTACACTGTCATCATCAATATGTTGAGGTATTTTTAATAATAAAATAAATAACATGATAATTTCAAATAGAGAGTGAAAAAAAGAACGAGATGCCTGCTTACATTTCGGCGACTATTGAGTCTACTACAAACAATTCAGGTCTCGAGAGTAATTACATATATGGACACGTAGAACACTGAGTTCGCTTAGATATGAGACATTCCTGTGAATCCAGCCCTTTCTCCTGCCCTCATTGGATTGTTAAGATTTTGTGAGGTCGGAGCCAGGCTGGATGGGTGGGCTGAAAGTAAGAAAACCGAGTGGGATTGGCACACAAGACGACGGGACGAATGACTGGCGCGTAAATTAACTTTTTTAAGCATTAATAAAAGGGGGCACTTATTGCGCAGGTGAGGAGCTAATGCGCACCTGACAGTTTTGGATTAAAGAAGGAAGGCGCTGAACTTTTGGGTGGGTTTCCTTCTTCCGTCAGACTCAGGGATTTCAGTAATATGAACGCTGTAATTAGCCTTCCGCAATATGTAAGAGCGTGACCTCGGCGCTTCAGTTTTCTCTTCGGGTGCGGTAATTGGAAGAAAGTAATTCCCAAGAATTTCACTGAATTTTTTTACACTCAAATTTGATGGAATAAGTGCTCAAAAAATAAATTGAGGTGTCCATAACGTTTCGACTAGGAAGTGTTAGCCATGGTTGGAGGTGATGGATGGCAATGTCGCCCACACAGAATGTTAGTAAGGTTATATCTGGAAACACACACATATATATATATATATATATATACATTTCTATATATATATATATATATATATATATATATATATACACATAGGGGTCGCGGTAGTCCAGGGGGTAGAGCGTTGGACTGCTGACCGGAGGGGCCCGGGTTGGATTCCCGGGAAAGGCACTCTGAGCACCTGTAGCTCCACCCAAGCTATGTGATTTTTCGGGTGCCAGGTCTTCCTGGGAAACCATAACCGGTAAAGGGAAAGGAACTGGCCCCCCTACCCTGATGTGTGAATTTCACACGCCGTCGGGCTTAGTACTTGGTGAACTCTACCATCACCAACCAAACCTTCGGGTTGATTACTGTGTTTATGGTTATATATATATATATATCAGCAACTCTTATATATATATATATATATATATATATATATATATGCTTTCGTAGACGTAACACGGAAGTGCCGAATAGTACAATACACAGTAACACACAATATAGAAACACAAAAAAAAAGGAAGAACACTCACACGTATTTTCTTGATATTTCGACGGAAACAATCCGTCTTCATCTGAAGATATAGAAGTAATGACTGCTGGCATTGTTGAGGTGAGGGGTGCGAGAGAAAGGGAAGGGGGCCAGGGGAAGGGGAGAACGGGAGGCGAAGGAGGGGTGAGAGGAATGGTTGGGGAGAGGAAAGGTAGAGGGAGGGGGTGGAATTGACACAAAATCGGAAAATAGAACAACATGCTCACCGCAACTATTGCAACATACGAGACCCATTCTTCAACCTACAAAGTATTGATCAAGACCTCGCAAGTCAAAACAAAGGCCACGTACACCAAAACTCATTCGGAAAAACACAGTGTCCACCCCCCGATATGCTTTGCTTCCACAAAGTAACAATTTTAGGCCACTCCCACCAGTGAACGACATTGAGGCACGGATGCTGATAGGCCATACAGATGTAAATCAATGCCATTTCAAGAGTTTTTAATTCTATAGGGTTATCGGATGTGGGACGGGACGCTAGGACGGAAACATTGTAACACTGGTTGAAAGGGGTATTATGATGAAAAGCATGTTTAGGGATGGGGAGACCCGCGGACGGGGAGGAGGGATTGCACGAGGCGCGGTAATTATTAATCCTAATGTCAAGTGGTGTGGAACATTGGCCTATGTAAAAGGACGGGCAGAGTTTACAGGTAAGAAGATAAACAACATTCTTGGAAGTGCAAGAGGAATAGGGGAAGGGCGGGAGAGAGTTAAATGGTGGGATGGAGTGGGGTGGAGTGGTGAAAATAGGGCAGGTTTTGCATCTTGCTCGATGACATGGAGTGGGTATGGGTCTGGGGGTGTGAGGGGATTTTGAGAGTGGCCTGGTGGATTTGAGGATATCTGCTAGGTTGGCGGGACGTTTGAAGGTGACAGAGGGGCATTTGGGAAGAAGATTGGAGGAAGTGTTGTGATTTTTGAGGATGGGGAATAGGTCTTTGAGGATGAATTTGAGAGACTGAATGCCTGGGAAGTAGGTAGTACAGATTGAGAGAGGCTGGGAGTCTGTGGTTGAGGCAGGCTTGGGGGTGTAGGAATGTTTAAGTATTTTTTTATGGAGGAGAGAATCAGGGTATCCTCGTTGGAGGAGGGAATGGTGAAGGTTGTTAAGGTATTTGTTAAGGGATTCGGGATGGTTGCAATTGCGGTGACCGCGGATAGAGAGAGAGTAAGGGAGGGAGCGCTTGGTATGGGAGGGGGGACAACTGCTGTAATGAAGGTATTGCTGCTTATTAGTAGGTTTGGTGTGAACAGAGGTAAGGAATTTGTTAATATTAACATCGAGGAAGGTAATCTGAGAGGATGAAATGGTCGAGGTGAGAGACAGAGATGAGGAATCATTGGGTTTGGAGATGAAGGAATTGAGGGAATCTATGCTGTGTGGCCATAGTAGAAAGATGTCGTCAATGTATCGGAGCCACAGGAGGGGTTGCAGAGGATAGTTTGAAAGGAACTTCTCTTCCAGGACACCGAGGTGGAGGTTTGCATATGAAGGGTTGAATCTGCTACCCATGGCACAGCCCTTTATTTGGAGGTAATGGTTATTGTTGAAAGAAAAGGAGTTGCGGGTGAGAATGAAATTGGAAAGATCAATCAGATCAGATTTTTTTTTGAGTTTCTATATTGTGTGTTACTATATATATATATATATATATATATATATATATATATATATATATATATATATATATATATATATATATATATATATATATATGTATATGTATATATATATATATAAGAGTTGAATAACAAACTTGGACAGCAACAAACAATATAAGAACACATAAAAAGATCACTCACACGTCATTTCTTGATCATTTCGACGGAATTCAGCTCCGTCTTCATCGGAAGAAATAGAAGTAATGACTGCTGGAATAGGAGAGGTGATGGATGCGAGAGAAAGGGAAGGGGGCCAGGGGAAGGGGAGAACTGGAGGCGGAGGAGGGGTGAGAGGAATGGTTGGGGGAGAGGAAAGGGAGAGGAGAGGCTAGAGGGGAGCGGAGATAGGGAAGGAGTGAGAGGGAGGAGGTGGAATTGATACATAATTGGAAAAGAAAACAATCTGCTCACAGCAACTATTGCAACATCCGAGACCCAGGTTTCAACTTAAAAAGTCGTAATCAAGACTCTGCAAGTCGAAACAAAGGTCACGCACACCAAAACTCATGCGGAAGAACAAAGTATTCACCCCTCCGATATGAATCGCTTCCACAAACTGGCAATTCAGATCATTCTCATTAGAGAACGACATTGAGACCGGGATGCTGATAGGCCATACAGAGCCAAATGAATGCCATTTTAAGAGCATTTAATTCTATAGGGTTATCGGATGTGGGAAGGGACACTAGGATGGAAACATGGTAGCACTGGTATAGAAGAGTTGGGCATTCTGCGATTCACTGGTGGCCCTCCAGCCTTACGGAGCTAATATTACTAGTTATTGAACAGAATATTACCTGAACAGCATACTACCATTTAAGCTCTCTTTGATATGCATTGGCGTTTTCCGTAAAATCAATGATCTTCCTAATCGGCTGGGGAACTACTGGTTTGACTTTGCGGTGATCTTTCCTTCTTCAAACTATACTTACTCGCATGGGTTTTCCGATACCGGATTACGTAATCAAGCTCCTTAATTACGGAAAGGTTGAATTTTTCACTTGTTGTCACATTTGTATCACCGCCATGGATTAAGAATGACCTTGAGAGCGAATAGAAAGGAGTTTTCGATAAGATTGTATTGCCAACGCAATCTTACAGCTTAAAATGTTGAGTTTAAGCTTCTCTCCAAAGTAACAGTATATCATTAAAACAGTGTTTTTTACTCCCGCAACACCCCATGTGGCAACAGTGATTTCAGATTTGAATTCACAATGCATTTATCCACGGTTCTATTGCGTTTCGAAATAACGCGAGAGAAAACTGAAAATTAAAATCTATTAGTGCAGCAGTGATTAATTTTAATATGATTTAATCCATATGGCACACATCTTATCTTTAGCAGAGGAAGTATTCATTAATGTCAAAACGTTTTATGCTCGGGGTTAGGATGAATTTCGCGTGATCTTTGCCGATTTTACCCGCAGCGCCAAAAATGTAAAACATCAAGCCCGGGGTCGGTCCTTGTGGGCCATAACAAGAAGTCTAGTTAATATCAGTATATTTGCCACATACGAGCCATACTTCAATCCTCGTAACAACGTGGATTGAAGTATGAAAAAATTCTTAAACAGCAGAGACATTTTGATAACACCTCGGAAAAAACTGTAAAAGTCAATGGAATTAAATTACATTTAATTAAATTCATAATCTTGTGGAATTACCATGATTTCATGTCAAATTACTTATGAAAGTGAAATTATAGCATGGCTATTTTCATAGAACAGTTAAATTACCCATAGATCATGTAATATCATGCTTATAGCAACATTTATCAGAAATATCACCAAAAAGTACCACCACCATTCAAGTTTTTTTTTATTATTTGAGGTAAGGTTTGAAATTATTAAGTTTCAAATTAATCTCCGCATATATAACATCATGGTACATCTCCTACTTTGAAATGAGAAAAAATAAATTTTCTCTTCCTTTTAACAATGTCATTCAATGCGGTCTTCAAACATTGACAATGTCTGTCCAAATCAAAGAACTTCCTACTGGTCAAGAAAAAAATAATTTAATTCGCTACCTCTAATAATAAAAATGGATGGACACGGGGCACTCGAGGAGTGTTTGCGATGAAATTAGGAGAAATAGTGCGAGAAATGTGTGGGTCATGAAAGAATGAGGATTAAATGAAATCACTACTACTAAGTATGAATTGTGTGCTACACTGGTATGGTAATGCTGAGGGGATGGAGGAAAATCGAATCATCAAACATATGAGAAGAAGAATTTGCTGACGACACGGTGATATACAGGGAAATTAAGAGCCAACTAGATCGCGAGCTACTCTCTAGAGACTTAGACAATATCTCGGAATGGTGCAATAAATGGGGATTAACACTTAATATAGATAAATGTGCAGTTTTGAAATTTTGGAATAAAGGAAGCGAGGAACAGGATATAAACTACAAAATAGAGGGTTCAGTATTGACTACGGCAAATCAAGTTAAATATTTGGGGGTTGTTCTAACACCACGCCTTTCATAGGGAGCACATATCAGGACAATATGCGGATCAGCTTTAAAGAAACTTGGCTTCATAAAACGGGTGGTGGGGAAATGTAATGAAAAAGTTAAAGAGAGGTGTTATTTTGCTCTAGTTAGACCTCATTTGGAATATGCCGCAAGTATTAGGGATCCGTGGGAGAAAATTTGGCAAAAAGAATTAGATAAAGTCCAGAGAAAATCCGCTAGATTCGTTAAAAATTGTTATGATAAAAACACAAGTGTGAAAGGTCTCTTAGGGGATTTAGGCTGGGAACCACTTGAAGTGCGGAGAGAACAAGCGAGGCTTAGACTTTTAGAAAGGTTCAGAACAAACGAGTTTAAATATGACACTGAAGGAATTATAATGGCCCCACACTACTTAGGTAGATCAGGCCACAAAGATAAACTAAGGGAGATAGATTCCAAGACAGATAGGTACAAATACTCATTCTTTCCCCGAACAATCAATAATCATAATAGCAAGAAACCGAAGTCACTTTAGAAATATTAAAAACGTTGAATTTACAAGTCGGAACAAAATTAAACACTATAGAGATGTTAGGTATACTTTCAGGTGCATGTGTATGTTAGTTGGTAGTTTGAGTGTTTGCATGTGTCTGGGGTGTAAGTGTTCATGCATGAATGTATGCCATGTTTTTTTATATATGATTTTGTCGTTATTGCATGCGGTTTTTTTTTCTTTTTCTTTTTCTTTTCTAAATTATGGGTGGTGTCCTAGCACCCCCCGCCACACGCCCTTGCGGCGGCTTGCGGGGTATTAAGTAGATGTAGATGTAGATGAGAAAAGGGCGGAAGTTTCCAGATGAAGGGATAAACTCAGAGAGTCATGGGTGGTCATGGCCCAAGAGAATTTCAAAAGACTATTAATATGAGAAGTCTCAAGAACTAGAACTTCGCTTGAGAAAATAATTACAATTATGACCGAGGCAAAAGAAGAATAGAAAGGGTAGGGTAGCGTGGAGAAAATAAGGAAAAAGGAATTTTCCTTTCGTTATCTATCACAAGAGTTTTCCAAACAATCTACTCAGGCAGAAAGGGAGTTTTATATAAATACATCAATAAAAAATCTGGCTTTGCTGTTGGAAAATGAGGTACTTCCATTGATTTATGGATGGTATAATGACTCTGGGTTAATCTCACTGATAATTTCAAAATACCAGACATGAATAAAAAGTATAATGTGATTCATTGTTTGGACCCTATTTGCCGTCAAACAACAAGTTTATTTATCTACGAAATAAATCCTTTGTATATTTGTGTTTTCCTTGTCCTCTCGTATATCGTTCGGTCACTAGGTATATTTTTGCTACCCGCACGTTCTTATAACGATAAGGTAAATAAAGGAATCCCTACAAAACAGGTTATATAAATACCTCTATTCGTGGTTGAATATGAGCAAAATAAAGTGAATGAAACGCACTGGCAATCATACGACCCTAATTGAATTAGCAGTAGAATTGCAGCGTAGAATGGGAATAATAATAGGCATAGAATAGTTTTTAGATTAAAAGGTTAGTGTAACTAGTAAATAGGATAAGAGTTTTATTTGTTGACACAATAGAAGTCGCTGTTATTTCATAACTGGAAGGGAGGATAGTAGGGCGTACAGAGTATTATATCTGGGTAGTTAAGCAACATGAAACGAAAGTTGAAGGAGAAATAAGAAGTAGTTTTTAAATGGGAAATAATGTGTTTCTAAGAAGGTGAAAGGTTTTGCTAACTTTGAGTATGGAAAGAGTTCAATTGTCTAAGAGGTTTGCTAAGGGTTTTACATGGAGTGTGGTCTTGTATGGATGTGATACATGAATCCTAAAGAAGTATTTGGAACATTTACAACCGTGGTTTTGGAGAGGAATTGAGAAATTCAAATGGGTTATGTAAATAATTGCGAGTACATAGACACACATAAATTTAATTTGCTGAAAAGTCATATATAGATCGGCTCAAAGGCAAATGAGGATGCGTTACGGAGGGAAAGAGAGATATTTGTTGAAAATGAGAAGAAAGGGAAGGTATCTAGCTTGATATCTGTCCTGCGTTCAGCTAATGGAAAGCTTGAAGGTAAGAGAGAAATGAGAGGAAGGATTGGGATACTAACGGGTAGACCAAGAGAAAAAGAGAACCAATGTTCAAATAAAGTTAGAGGCTCAGGATCGACTGAAGTGGCAATGGGAAAATCAATCGCATGCGATTGAAATATGTGGAATTTTGACACTTTGCGGTGAGTAAAATTACCGAGCTGTTGTCTTTAGCGTAAAATAAATAGGAAATATTCAAGGTGAAAGTTGTCCTAAGAGAAGACCAATAAATAAGATGATATGAAATAATTAAAAGGCCATCAAAACTATCTATAAACAAAATATTATCCTAATGGTAGGGCGTTCGTGTCAATTTTCGTTTCTTTATTAAGATGAGGATAAGTTAGAATATTTATTAATCAAAAACATCGAAAGCTCGAGAGAAGATGAGGTTCTCATGCGGAACACGAGGTACCGCTCGAGTGGGCAGCTCCAAACCGAGTACACTGAGATGAGAGCGCACGACAAGGGCGCCATTTCGGCCGGTGTCAGGGCGGGAAGGGAATGACAACGCCGCGTGAACCGGGGGCGGATGGGTGGGGGAAGGGTGGAGGGAGGAGAGTACTAAGCATTCTGTCTGGGAATTAAAACGAGTTCCCCCGTCCAGCAGCGGGGGGCGTGCTCCCAGTCTGAGCGGACCAATCGCCGCACCAGTCCTGGGCACTCCTTTGGCTCCCATGTCACGGAGATTGATGGGCCGAGATAGCGCACAGGGGCGGGTCGGACGGGGGGATCCCTGACTGATGAACCAAACGAGGGCGGGGGAATAGGATGGGGAAAGAGGGTTTGCCGTGGAGTGGGTGAGGCGGAAAGATTTCAATTGCGGGATGCTCAAAACAATTGAAGAATTGGATTGGGAAAGAAACTCCCGTGTTTTGGCGCCATACAGCCATCAATGACCAAGTCTTACTCGTTAGGTTGATGTAACGATGAGTTTCACGGCGTGCAAAATCCAAGGATTCGAGAAAAGTCGAGTTAATCTCAGTTTGCGGTCTTCCCGAAATGGTTTAACTGCGAGTATCTCTCCACGTACCCATGATGGCTGGGATACGGCCCGGATTTGAACCGTAATCTTCCAATCAAGAGTCGAACGCTCCACTCTAACGATAAATGCTACCAATATCCCTGCATTATTTAATATCGACAGCACCGAACGCGAATTAAAACCGCCGTTGTGTGCGTGGAATCTTTTTGCGGGGAAGAGCTACCCAATCCCGATTTCTGAATGTCTTCGTAATTCTTGAACAAAATCAATTATGAACCCACCAGATTGGCTGCTCATGTAATACGAGGCATACTCATAAATTAAGGGCCGTTTGCTTGTACTTAAATATTGGCGCTTCAGAACACAGTTTTACCCCTGCAGCGTCATCTATTGATTCATTGAGAGGCTATAGCAGCATTTGTTTTGCTTCAGAAGTCGATTGCTTGTCCGTGCATGCAAACAACAATGTCCACGACAATCGTTCATCCCGTCAGCTGTGAAGTGCGTTCTGTCTTACGATTCTTGTAAGCAAAAGGATTGTCGGCTGCTGAAATTCGTCGGGAGTTATGCCTAGTTTAAGGACCTACAGTTATATGCCCAGTTATATGCCCAGTTTAAGGACCTATGAGTGAAAGAAAGGTTAGACAATGGTGCCGTCATTTTTAAAATGGACGAACAAATGTCCATGACGAAGAGCGATGTGGCAGGCCCTGTATTCTGCCCGATGAATTTTTTTCGCAAGTGGAACAAAAACTGCGATGTGATCGTCGATTGACGATTAATGGTCCGGCTGAACAATTTCCTCAACTTGGACGCACTACTGTCTACAATATTGTCGCGGAAAACCTCGGATACCACAAATTGTGTGTAAGGTAGGTACCGTAAATGCTCACCGACCACCACAAAGAGGAAAGAAGGTCCAGTGGACGCGATTTTTTGAGCCCCCCACCCACACCGTAGTCCTGACCTTGCACCTAGCGACTACTTCCTCTTCTTGCACTTGAAACAGTGGCTCGGTGGACAACGTTTCGAAACCGAAGAGGAACTCAAGAACGGCGTTGTCAATATGTTCAACTCTCGGGTGGCAAGCTTCTATGCAGAGGGGTTAAAGAAGCTGTTGCAGCGGTACGGAAAATGCTAAGAAGTGAACGGCGATTATGTAGAGAAGTGAAGTGGGTGTGTAGCTAACTAAAAGTGCCAATAAAATGTGTTTCATATGAGTACATTTTTTCCTGTGACCAAACGGCCCTTACTTTATGAGCATGCCTCGTACATGGGCAATATTTATGTACTACACTTTTCGTCATCAACGAAAAACGAGGACCTTAGTTTGGAAGATTGCATTTTATCTACATAACACCCCGCAAGCCACCGCAAGGGCGTGTGGCGGGGGGGTTTGAGTCACCCCCCGTAAAAGAGAACAAAACCGCTGGTAAAATCAGAAGATTGGCTCATGTAAAGCAAACAATGCAGCAGACAGAGAAGTCATTAAGACACCATAGTTTGTAACGATAAAATTTTATGATACAGAGGAGGTGGAAATTCATTTATTCGCACATTCTCCTCTTGTGGAGAGTTGGTGCCGCAGCTCGTGCGTCTCTTAGAGCGGATTCCAATCCATGTCGAGGGAATCCGCTCGAAATGACTTGGCGCATTCAGCATCACAGTTGAAAGTGAGTTTATCCCACATGCAAAATTATCTTATTCTTTCTTATTTTAATACCCTTCAAGCCTTCCTTAGGGAGTGTGGCGGGGGGTGAATACACACCAGACCAATTTTGACTCGAATATGACCCAAACGCGGTCGGACAATGTTATGCTGATCCCTTATCGTTCGTGGAAAAAATTACATATTTAACCTATCTGTTCTACACTTAAGCTCTCTAATTTTATTGACATGATCTCTCTTACCGCATTCTACCAATTTATGCAAGAGATTTAATTCGTAATTTGACCTTCGGTCCTTGACACCTCCTGTAATTTAACCCTTTCCTTCCCTCTCAGCAAATAACGCAGGTAAGCGGCTTATAAGAATGGCATTCAAGGGAATTTTTGTTTTACGAGTACATTTTGAGCAAGAAAGAACGGAGCAATTAATGTATTTCGGCAATATTTGGGAAGAAAATGGACGTAGTAATGGGGAAGCATTTTAAAACAGAAGAGAATTGATGAGTAAAGATTTGAAGGAAATATAAATAAAGAATTCACTATAGAGCGTAGTGTTTTATGGACGTGAGACATGATTGGTCTTCGGTGCAAGAAGATGAGCATAGATTGGAGGTTTTTGAATGCGGAGAAGAATGAAGAAAATAAATTGGAGTGAGAAAGGAGGACAAAACAATTGATCAAATTTAATTGGGTTTCCAATTCAAAAGGTTTTAATAAGGTGGGCGAAGAGAGGAAGTTATTTGCTGGGGGAAATCCAAAAAAAGTCAAAGTGGATGGAGGTAATATTGAAAGGTAGTTGTATGCTGATAAACCCGGGATAGAAGTGAGAATGATATAAGGGTAGGCAGATGCTTTTTACACAATATGAAGTAAGGCAAAAGTTAAGATGAAGGAAATAATAAATAATGCACACCAAACTGAAGAGGAAGTCCTCAAAATACTTGGGAGTAGATTGTTTTCAGTGTACGTTTGAAGCCTACTTTTAAATAGGTATATTACTTAGCATGGAAGGAGATGATCAACTGATATTCTCACGTTAGCAGCTGTTTCCGAAGTCGACTGCTTCGCCGCCACCCTGAGAGGCGAAGGGATTAAGCCAGAAACCCAAGGCGGTGATGACCCATCAATCATCCCGCTAGTGGAGAAAAATATGAATGTTGTGGCCGGGGAATCAGAAGAGCGGGTGATGACAGGCAATGTAGCAACACCGCGCATCCGGCGTTTTTAACCAGCGATACAAATTACAAAATACCGCTCACGTAGTGCTACTCTGTAATTCGTTACGAATCTGTCGATATTTGACCGGTAACGGAAATTGTCGCTTGCAACGAAACTCTTTCGCCGTTATCAAAAGGATACAGTTATAGACAGTTGCTGGATTTGGAGTTCTCATCTATATCTACATAATACCCCGCATGCCGCCGCAATGGCGTGCGGCGGGGGGTGCTAGGTCACACCCGTAAATAGGAACGCAACCACATGCAAATTCAGCACATACATGAAAAACTATACACATAGTGGCGTACACATACATGTAAAAATCCTTTCATTCGACACGCATAACCAATTTATGTTCGAGTGTGAATAATTCTTGAGACCTCGGTGATGAAACCTGCGGATATGAATTTATTTAGTAAGTTCAACATAGTATTGAATCGTCTTTCTTTTAATGATACCCACCCAAACTCCAGAAGCATTTTAGTGAAGCTTTACATTTTATCGTAATAGTTTTTAACGAAACGGGCTAACCGGCATTGAACCACTATCCTTGGGGAGGAGAGCGTTTTATTTTGCTCGCTCATTTGTTGGTGGAGTTTCGCATTCTTGCTTTTCATATTCTGGCTTGCGCATTGTTGGATGGATTCCATACTGCATCCTGGGGTGCAATTGTTTGTTGGATGATAGTGCATTTTTTGCATGCATGTTGGATTAAGGGATTTTTGAATGAGTGTTTACGCCACTGTGGGTAAAGTTTTGCATGTAGGTGTTGATTTTGCATGTAGTATTGTTCCTTTTTACGGTTGGTGACCTAACACCCCCGCCACACGCCCTTGCGGCGGCTTGCGGGTTATTATGTAGATGAATATTTAGATGAACCTTCTCAATTTTCCGAATGAGACCTTTCCACTTTCACTCCCATATTTTCCATGCATATTCTATATGCGGCCTTAAAAGAGCTTGGTAACAACGTTCCTTGACCTTGGAATCACTTCTGCCAACAATGCGTCTAATAAATACCAATGTTTCATATGCTTGCCCGCAGATTTTACGCAAACGAGTTACCGATGTTGGTAAATTATAGCAATCATGTGCTATCGAATTTAGGGACAGTGCTCTAATAAGAGTACATAAGGTCTCTAAGATACATCTACATCTACATAATACCCCGCAAGCCGCCGCAAGGGCGTGTGGCGGGGGGTGTTAGGTCACCAACCATAAAAAGGAACAATACAACATGCAAAACAACAAAATGGGAAATTACATTCACAGCAGCGCACACACGCATTCAAAAATCCCTTCATCCAACACTCATGCAAACATATATGCCACATACCAATAAAAAACTGCACCCCAGGATGCAGCACGAAAGCCATCCAACATCACCCAAGCCAGGACACAACCAGCAGGAATGTGAAACACCACCACCACATGAACATGCAACACAAAACACTCTACATGCCATGTTTGCCAGATTATTAGTGCACCAATTCGCAAAGAGAGAACTCAGTTGTGGCGAATACTCGACTAACTGAAGTATCGGGTTAGTACGTAAAATTTTAAATTTTCTTTTGAACGGGAATTCATAAATCTTAAATTCCATGGCGATAAATTCAATCGTTTCTGACTCTACTTTGTGACAATTCACCATTACTGAATGAGTAGACTTTGTATTTTTTCACACGAAATTTTATTGCACTACCACCGGTTTCGACGCATAGGCAACATCATCAGGCTGCATACCTGATGACATTGACTATGCCCGGTAGTAGTGTAATGAATTTCCGAGAGAGAAAATGCAAAGTTCATTTATTCGGTGGCCGAGAAGAATAAATTGGAAATACAAAAAGAGGGAAATATATAAAATTATTTCTAATGTAAATAATCGGTTAAATGTAGAAGGAAAAAAAACTACAAATACAAAACTATTGCAGCGAGGGAAATTATATTGTTGTTTTGCTATTATAACACTTTTCATTCATTTGAAATCATATAAAGACTCATTCGTCAAATCATTTGAAATAGAAAGACCCCAATGTGATCGAATGGTATCCCCTGATACTTCTCTCAATCCTCATTGACATGCCAAATTTGAAGCAAGCTGTTGAACATGTACTAAAACCAGTACCTAAATATTATTTCAAATCAGCCTTAAATTTATTTAATCTTTGAAAGTAAGTTTAAATGAAATTCTAAGTTTTCATGTCATTTTTTGCGAAATTGATTGATAGATGTGCAAGTTTACTTTTTTACGTGGCGCAGCTTCTGTTAAGGATTACATGTAAGGATATGCAGGAAAATAAATGAAGTGTAGCAATCATTAGAGAGTATTACTTTAACCTAGTGGGTGTTGATTATACATAAAATACCAAATTCCATTAACATTAGGCTGAAATAACATTTATTTGATTCATGCTCAATATTTATCTGGAAAAAATAACACAAATTTATACATAAAAGAAGGATTTTCTCCTCCATATTTCTTCAATGTTACCAGTACTGATAGAGATTATTTACATCATTTAATCCGTAAAATCATGAATTCATAATGTATTTAAAGTAATAAGGGAAAGGAAACGAAAAACATTTTACTCCCGTCAACATTTGCTGACATCTCTGCTAGAAGCTACCATGCGATCATTCTCAGGCAATGGAAAAATGTTTTAAACTAAAAAGCAAAATTAAAATTAGCTCAAAAACAAGGTTTTAGCGCCAGAAAATGTCTTCTATTTCTAAGAACCGTTGATACATGTCTAGAAAATAGCCTGCAAGCCCCGTTACTTACTGCGATTGCTGCTGTATTGAAGTAGATTAATAATCCGCCATAGGCAAGCCCTAGCGGCGACCTGTGGGGTATTGTGTAGATTTAGATGTAGATGAAATAACACTTTTGCCAAAGACTAGATCGATGAAGATTAAGCCTTCTAGCATGATTATTACGGTGACGTCAATAACTCTCCTGGGTGAAAAACATACTGTACGATCCCCTTTAATCAATAGGAATAAATAATTTTCGTAAAAATCGATGATATAATGATTAAGGTATATCCAAAGCAAAGCTCAATCATCATAAATGTCGCGATTTTTTTGTGAAATAATCGAGAAATTACATCTATACAATACGCGATATTAAGCTGGATTAAATTTTTTCCAACGATGAAAGGAAAAGAACACACCTTTAACTTCATTTTATCAAATTTATCGGCCAAAAAATAATTCGACGAATTTTTTTAGCATCTGAAGGTGAAAACACGCTGAAAATTTTAATAACATTTATTAATAATAAATATTTTGTATAAAACCTAGCATGCTTAGCCAGAAATACATACCTCATTTCACCCTCCATACGGAGGACATGAGGAACAGACAATAAATATGCATACAAAAACAATATTATATTCAAACAAGACAATCGGCGTCAGTCGTTGTGGCCACGTCGCAGTCGTACTGCCTTTGCCCGGAAACGTGCTCACAATAGATGTCCCGCGACCATTTCACAGCCGCGGAGACCATCTTCTTCCGCAGCGTGGCGACGCGACCCCGGTGGATTCGCAGTCGGGACAGGATTCGCTCGTTCTCCTTGTCCCAGCTGCCGAGGGAACCAACGACGAGAGCGCCCAGGTGAACCTCCTGCTTAAACTAGAGGCGGCAGCGGAGTCTCGCGGCCAGATCGTCGTACTTGGCCATTTTGGCCGCCCTGGCTGCGTGCAACGCCTCCAGTCGGTTCTCGAACGGGACAGTGACATCGATGATGTGCACCGTCCCGCCGGGCACCTCAGTCACGACGAGATCAGGTCGCAGGCGAGAGTGGTCACCCTCCACCTTTTGGTCCACCCTGGCCTTCCACTTGGGAGGCAGTGCGTCCCGTAGGAGCGACAAGATCTCGTCGTCTCCGTTTCCACGCAGCAGAGTGGCTCGCACAGTGGTTGAGGACGTGCGGCAGGGTTTCATCCTCGGTGCGGCACCTCCTGCACTTCCTGCTGGCATTCAGCACACCTCTGCGTGCGCCGTTCAGCGGAAGTACGTTTAGGCGGGCTCGGTGGATGAAGCGCCAGTCGCAGAAACGGGTGAAGCGGCCAGTGGACAAGAAGTGGCTGCTGTCCCAGGAGTTGGTGACAGCTTCCATCGCCTTCCCCTGGTCCTTCTTCGCCACCAGCCTTCGCCGGTAGGCTTCCCCGATCGCCCTACGGATCAAGCCGCACGCTCTGTGGCGGGATGTCGAGGGGATGATGAGGGTCTCCGAGTGGGGCGTCGGATTGCTCAGCCGCAGGGAGATATCGTGGCGGAAGACGCTCCACTCCCATCGCAGCCCGCACAGCCTTTGAAGGTCCCGGGTGGCTCTCCTCGCGCGGGACCATAGGGATGCCGTGGCCCCGGCCGTGGACCCTGCCGTAATCTCAGCGTCCCCGGACAGGTATCCGCATAACACCCTCTTCTCAGGCGGCGCTCCGATTTTCCCCAGTCTCTGGTGGACCGCCTCCTGTAGGGAGTACCAGGCTGTCTTGCGGACGAATGGGTCCTTGCACGTTAGCATGCGGAACGCCTGCGTCACGACAAGACAGTCCTTGAGTACTGGGAGTGGTGTGTAACCCCCGCCGCCAAGGTGTGAGGGGAGGTGGATTATTTCCCTGCTGGCCCTCTGTGGAAGGTATAGCCACTCCTTCACTGCCCCATAGACCACGGTGTCGGTGCGGGCAAGTGACTTTTTCGTGGTGGCCGTGACTCGCAGCGGGAAGTGGAGCCTCGGCAAAAGGAAAGTATGCAGAGCATCTATCTTCTGCCAAGGCGCCAGCTCGCTACTCCCCACCGAGTCGAGATCCTTCCGCAGTTTGGCCAGCAGGTCACCCAGTTGGTCTCCTGCCCTGAGACCAATAGGGGATCCCAGGTATTTGTAGGATTCCCCCTCCCCCAGCCGCTTCATGTCACCTCCCTGGATGGAGAAGGCCGTGTCTCTGACACCCTGGCGTCCACCCCTGAAGTCCAGGTGCAGGGAGGCGCATTTCTTGGCGTTGAAGCGGAGGCCACACCAGTCCGCTGACTGCTTGACTATGTGCAGCAGTGCCCTCAGCGATCCCGAGTCTCTGGCGAATTGGAAATGGCTCAGATTCGCCCCGCTCCACGACGACCGAAGCCGTTGCCCCAGTGTACAGGTCGGAGATGAGGTCCAGCAGCTGCTTTGGCATCCCCATTTCCGCGAGTACACGGATTATGTGGGGGTGGGGAATCGACCCGAAGGCATCCGCCAAGTCAAGCCACGCTAGTGCGATCTCAGTCCCCTTCCCCTTGGCAGTATCTAATTAAATTACTTTATGTTATAATTATGTGGAAACCGCCATGTTTCCTCTTTCTTTTCCTTTCGAATATCCTTTTACAGCGAACACACACAATTCGATCAATAATCACCAATACTGTGAGGCTTTTATCAAAACAACCCGCAATTCACCCTACAAGTTATTGTCCTTTGTTGATACAAAAAAATCCCAATTACAACAAATTTCTTCCGATTCTTCATGAAACGAGTTTTCATATAATACGCGGTTCACTTATGAATTCACATTTTATCTCATAGCATTTGTAATTCCTCCTTAGTTGACTTATAGCATTGAGAAACAGGATCCAGCTCCGATGGCGATAATGACAGGAAATGATAATAACGTGTGAGGCTAGGAACACTTCGAGCATGCATACACGAAGGTATTAGATTTCCATAGGAGAAGAGTGTGCTCCCGTGCTGGACGCCTGGAAAACGAGTCCTTAAATGGACGCGGGCGGCTAATTGTGGAAAAAAGAGAAATGCCGGCCGACAAATGATGGGATATGCGGGAGAGGCGGGTGTGACAGGGGTGATGAAAGTGGGAGGAGAAGAAGGAGACTGGGGACAGGGGGAAGGGGACGGCTAAGAGAGTGGACGGGCGGGTTATTGAGGGCCGAGGGGTGCTGGCCGGGTGTAGCGGAGTGGGGGCTTGGAGGAGCGGATGGATTTTATGGACGATTACGGCAAGGGGATGCAACTGGTGCGATGGTTGAGTGCTATTACGACGGTGTGGGTTGGGTGCGAGGGTTTGTTGGCGGTGCGTTAATGATCCCAGAGAACTAAAGAGGAGTAATATTCAAGGATTGCTAGAGCCTCACCTCGAATAAACTGCTATTGTTATACATGCGTACGTTACCATCACCCATCCTTCAAAGTTGTTCAGTAAGCCTACTCCCCCCCTTCTTTTCTTCTTCTCATTTCCCTGCGGGTTGTAGGACCGAAAATTCAATGTTTATACATACATATATATATATACATATATATATATATATATATGTATATATATATATATATATATATATATATATATATATATATATACATTTATACATTGATGATTTCGTCGAAGTAACACGGAAGTGTTGAATAACAAACGTTGACAGCAACAAACAATATAAGAACACATAAAAAGATCACTCACACGTTATTTCTTGATCATTTCGACGGAATTCAACTCCGTATTCATCGAAAGAAATAGAAGTGAATCTTTACTTCTATTTTTCTTTTACTTCTATTTCTTCCGATGAAGAAAAAAAAAAAAATATATATATATATATATATATATATATATATATATACATATATATATATATATATATATAAACTTTGTAAAATATATACCATTAACCAAAAATACAGTAATCAACCCGAAGGTCGGTTTGGTAGGTGATGGTAGAGTTCACCCAGTACTAAGCCCGACGCCGTGTGCAATTCACACATCATTGTAGGGCGGCCGGTTCCTTTCGCTGTACCAGTTATGGTTTCCCAGGAAAACATATTACCCGAAAAATCACATAGCTTGGGTGGAGCTGACGGTGCCCAGAGTGCCTTGCCCGGGAATCGAATCCAGGACCCTCCGGTCAGCAGTCCAACGCTCTACCCACTGGACTACCGCGACTCACATATACACTCATTCACATGGAAATAGATATAAGGAAAAGGAATTGGAACCCATATAATGGACGAACACAGTAGAGGTGGGGAAGATGGAATAAAGCAGATCACAAGTGCAAAAATATTTCCTAGACCGGGACTATAACTTCGGATCTTTCCACTTGCCGGGCGGATGCTCTAACCACTTGAGCTATCCACAAAACGTAATGTACACTGAGATCTGCGATATTTTAAGCAACCGATCGCCCCGATTCTTTGGCCAAGAGATGGCGTTAGGGAGCTGTTTCACCCACCAAAGGAGAAATAGACAACGCAGAAGAGGAAAGGATAGTAGGTTAGCAATCATACAACATCACAAAGGATTAGAACAGTGCGTTTCGTGGCAAGCATAGCCATAAGTAGAGACGAGCCACATTGGGCAAAAACACATTTAAACACGAAATCCCGCCAAACGGCGAACAAATACTCTTTCACGTTAAAATAGATATCAGGAAAAGGAATAGGAACACAATAAGGACGCACACAGGGGAGGAGGGGAAGGCGGAATCGACACATATAAAGGACGAACACAGTAGAGATGGAGAAGGCAGCATTAAGCAGATCACAAGTGCAAAACTGGGACTTTAACTCCAGCTATTTTTGCACTTGTGATCTGCTTAATTACGCCTTCCCCAACAATGCTCCATATAAATGTTTTGACGAGTCTTTCCTTAATATCCTAACTCAACGTCCCTGTGATCAACTCCCTCCTCCTTGTGAAAGCCTCTTTGCCTAGCGCAATTCTTCTCCTTACGTCCCTACTACTTTGACCGTGTTTGTCCAAAACACTACCGAGATACGTAAACTGTTCTACCTGCTCTAGATATTGCCCTCCTATTTTAATGTTTATCTTAGCCTTTTTCTTTCTTGAAAATCGGATAACCTTTGTTTTATTAATGTTGATTCTCATCCCATACCTGCCGCACTGAATTTCCAATTCACTCAGCAATGCTTGCAGCCCCTTGGCTGACTGACAAACTAAAGCGTGGTCATCAACAAATTTGACTGATTTTACGGATTTCCCTCCGACTTTCATTTCTACCTCCAGTTCTTACTATGTCTCTTTGATCATTTCCTCTGCCTACAGGTTGAACAGCAACAGTGATAATGGGCAACCCTGCCTTACACCCCTTCCTAATACTGCCCATCCGGACTCCCCGTTTCCCACCCGCACCTGAGCAGTCTGAGACATGTACAGGTTGCAGATTAGCCTCCTTTCCCTCCAATCTATTCCTATTTCCTGTAATATACTCATTAGTTTTTCCCAATTCACTCTATCAAACGCTTTTTCGAAATCTACGAAACAGGCAAATACATCCTGATTGTATTCTATATTCCTCTCGATTAGCGAGCTCATTATTGTAATGGCATCACGCGGATCTCGCCCCTTCCGAGCCCAGGCGTTGCCGTCGTGGAAAAACAACTTATCGCCCCTCCAAAGCTCGGACCGTTTTCGCCTTATTCTTTCTCTCAAGGATTTCACAACCCCAAAATAGTACTCTGTATTGACCAAATGGCCTTCAGGTAGGTAATCATGATGCGCAACCCACTTTGCATCGGAAAAAACTGTCAGCATCACCTTGACATTCAAACAAACTTGTCAACCTTTTTTAGGGCGGTGGGATGTTCATACCTTTAGGTGCGAAAATGTATTGATGCGTATTGTAATCAACTTTCTTCATCGTATGGTACGCTGAAATATCTCATTTACAAATTTTTCCATCCAGTAAGGATTTTCACAGTCTTGACCTCAACTAACCACAAGAACAACGTAACTGGAAACGAAAAAAGGGCAATTTCAAGCATGAATATCATCATTAAATGTGAATTTACATAATTAAAATTTCAGGTCAGAGAGAGGAGAGAATAGGATACAATACGAGCTAGTCGAAGATATGGATCGTATAATGAAGGAGCACTCTCGAATAATTTAACTGTTCCCGGTGTAACTCCCTGGAGCTCATACTTAAATATGCACTGGCGTAATTTAAGAGTTTCTAAATAAATGTATTTCCTAAAATAGATTTACTCCTAGAATAAAAGCAAACTCAGGCCATCCATAGGAAGCATCTCCTAATATTTTAACTTGAAGTGCTAATTAACCTTTTCCTTATAACTATTCCCATGCCATCTCCTTTTCCCCTCGCTTTCAGAGGCACAAATGCTAGCTGCAGACGTGATCCAGTTCGCGGAAGACTGTCGGGAAATCGTTAAGTGTTAATTAATCATATGGATCATTCATATTTTACCTTAAGTAGATTATTCTTTCATGTGCAATGTTGGAATAATACCCAACTTAAGTTGAAAACTGCTTATTATTCCGCGATCACCCCAAAATAAACACTTTATTGAAGTAGGTTACCGTTTGGTGACCTTGTTGCCTCGTCATTATTAGACCCAACGACACTTGATGAGGCTCGCGGTAATAACAAAAGTTTTGAGGCCTTTGGACAGTTATAATGTTAAAAAATTAAAGGAAAATTCCTTTGGCCATTATAAGTTAGCACCGCTCGTTCCTCAAAGAAAAACAGTAACCAACCACAACTTCTGGAACGGGATACCATTCTATAATAGTTTGCAGGAATGTTACTTCCTCGCCAGTGACCAGTTACTTACTCGCCTCGCCAGTTACTTCAGGGTGCTATCTTATTATGGCTATAGGAGTCTTCCTTTTATTTGTTAATTTGCGAGGCCATTGAGGTCAAGTTTCCTAGATTTTACTTATAATATTTTTGAAAGTTTTGGGAATGAATGAAATATTCAAGACGCATTTTCGAGTTTCACACATAGTAGCGTTTAACGACCACGTTTCAACAGCTCACTACCCTATCATCTTCAGAATGAAGTATATCAGCTGGAAAAGTCGCCTTCTGACCAATAACTAACTGTCAGGTGTGATCTGATTAGACTCATTCTCGCGGAAAAATCGCAATTAGCCGAGCACAGTCTCGCTATGGGTCAGCGTATTCACTTCGTAAGTACGGAACTCATACGCTATGGAAAAACTTAATGGAATTGCGTTGAGCAGAGAAGTACGTAAATAAGATCGGAAAGCACTCCAAACGAATAGAATATTTACGGTAGTCATGATGAGTGACCGACGACCAACAGAGAAGTTCACTTGTGTCACAAGCGATAAGTGCATAACTTAGTAGACGTATTATTTTGTGATAATGGCGGAGGGGTGAAGGGAAAGCCAGCGACGGCATTAACATATTCCAATGACGAAAGTCCCCCATTGATCACACAACTTTACGTACCATCCGACGGACGGGGTGTTCAACTTTAAGTACTCTGATCGTGGTATCCCAAGTAGAGATCGGGATACTACTTAGGATTAAACCTGAAAAACCCGAACCATCTGGGTGGAAATTCAGGGCACAAACCACGGCACCACCCCAATATCCACAATGGCAGTGGCTTCTCAAATAAGTAAAACTTTGTAACCTGACCCCAAGAAAGTCAAAGAGACGAGGGACCGTATCCAATTGGTCGGATTGGAACATCATAACAGATCAATCAGAAAAACCCGAGACAACTTGGTGAATGTTTTTCACCTGGAAATGTCAATATCGTGTTACTTGGAAGCAAATAGATTTTTCCAAGCTTCCAGAGATTCCAGCTTTGTTGCAATTCATGAGAGAAATATTTTACCACCAAAGTAAATGCGACTATTAAAAAGAAATTGCAGCTTTTATGTAAAAGTGGGAAATTCTAGTAGTGACATGTATTTTCCTTCGTAGTTATTTGCCTCAGAACATCAAAAAGTAATTACTTGACAGAGAACCTAGACTTATGCAATTCATTGGAAGAGCATGAAAACTGAGGAGATGGTTTGAGAAAGCAGAATGAAGGATTCCCAACGCTTCCAATACGCCCTTCTCCCACAAGTGCCATTAACTCTAGATTAAACTTATTACAAAGAATTAAAGCGTGTGGTTTTGCATCCGACATTGGAGATATAATTAGGCCACCCTAATTGCATTGGCAGGACCAACAATTGACTAAAAATTAGAGTTAGATTGTCGAACTGATAAAGTCAAGTATTCGTGTTTCCCGCGCACTACTCGCGGCATCAATAAAAGGGGGAACACCTAAGAAAATAATACACGCTGTCTAAAATAGAGGTTTATAAGATTAGAATCCCACAAAACTATCTCCAAGTCTGGCGTCCTAACGCCCTTCACCCTGCACCATTGACCCAGGTGGGGTGTAGATGAATGTACATATATAAAGCCAATTGCATTTGTGAATTGACCGTCCGGAATGTGCAGAATCCCAACCGGTAATAAATGTCCGAATTTAATGTGTGCCTGCCCTCTTTTGACGTATTTTCTTGCCCTTTTTGTTTAGGCATAGGAATAGCTGCTAACAATGCTATACTCGTAATTTATGTAGGCATGTTGCATGATTGGTATTCGGTCGCCCCCTTTCCACGCGGATTTTCGTGGATTGCGGGGTGCTAGGTGCATGAGAAAATAGAGGGGTATTATGTAGATATAGATTAAGTCTTTAACACCTTACATCAGCCTGATTTTTCACTATTATGATCTCATAGTAAGCCTATAATGTAAAAGAGTACGGTTCATCCGGTTAGGGGGCAAAAGGTGTTAAGGTTCATTCGCGCAAGAATTCAAATTGAGACCGACGTAAATGACATCCGTTGGCATTTCCTGATTTTTTTTATTTCCCCATGGATACATATTTGTGCACTGCTACTTTTTAATAACTCTTTTTATTTGAAAAAAACGCGGTATTTCTCCAGTCCAGCGGGGTTTTTAGCGAAATCAGGGGCCATCAAATAACTTCCCATATAAAAGTACTATGACAGGAGCCACATCTTTCAATGGTCGAGCCGATGCTTCTTCAACTCCTGCGGATGAGCTAGCTTCGATGGACTGCAGCAGCTGAATTAACTACCAACGCATCTTGATTATTTCTTTGTTCGTCCACCGACTCGTCAACGACGGGGTCGCTTAAGTTAGGTATTTTCAATACATCTCAGGTTAGGGTTAAAAATCCATCCAATTTTATTTTCCATTCAAAGATTTGATTGAGTAATGAGAGCCACCATTGCTCTAAAAACAGAAAGTCTTATCTAAAAGTATTTCAGATTGAATTGAAATTCTCGTCGTGTTTACTTGATCAAAACTGTCTTCATCACAGTTGCCATACTAGCAACGCTGAAACCAAGGCAATCTACTATGATTACATAAATTACCAAAAAACATATTTAAAGGAGTATTAATCAAATCAATTTATTTTTAAATCTAGTAAAATATAGAAACTAATTTAAATTCAATTCCTAATCGATTTGCAGTTCATCAAATACGATTTGGTAGAAAAATATCGAATGGCGACTATGGAACTGAGGTTAATCCACGCATGTAACTTACCCGGCCGCGATGGATATTGATTTTAAAAAGGAATAGAAAAGACACACCTTCCAATTGTAAGGTTCCCTTTCACGTGTATCTTGAGTGAATATTTTCTTCTTAAAAGTACGTGAAAAGTATCTCAAATGAATCCCACAATGAGTCATCTCGTGCTTAAAATGTGTAAACGACATTTAAATAACTGTTAAAATCGATAATACTCGTACTTTTCGATATACCATGAAAATATAATGAAAAGGCACTCATGTCGATATGTGTATTCATCCCTATCCAAGCCTTTAAGAGCACTTTTCAATCGGGTCATTCCCAGTGACGCGAGCGGCCCCGACCGCCAATTGCCCACTTATCTAGCCCACTCCTTCGCATTAGTAGAGACGCATTAGCCCTCGCCCTAATTGAACGAGGGCGGGCCGTCGAACTGTGTGAGCCGCACGCGGGGGCGGGAGGAGTCGGCGACGATTAGGTAGGCGACGGTGCGGGGGCCGATGCTCATTTGCGCGATCCCAAGTGCGGGAGAAACAATGGCGAACGATCGCGAAGGCGGATTTCGGGTCGATCATTGAATGGTGGTGATTAAATGAGACGACGGCAGAGACACCTACCGACGTGAATGCGAAGGGAAATCAACGCGTGGGATGAATGACGAAAGACGAACCCAGAAAGACTCTCTCTCTCTCCCATCCTGCCTTTAATAAACCGATAAAGTTCAAAATGCCACAAGAAGACAGTAAGCCTCACAGATATGCTGGAGGATTCATTCACGAAGAGATTAGGAAATACTTTGACTTTTATAAATACACAGGGCACATGAAATTCTTTACGGCACTCAAACAGGAAATTATTATGCCACCAAATTATGTTGGCACATTCGACCATCGGGATTAAATAAGAGAGATAAATACCGTTGCAAGTAATCGTTATTCCTTCGTACAGTGGAAAATTTTTATGTGCAATTTTAATAAAATGTAACCCAAGAACCCGAATATATTTCCTTGGAGACAAGCATTTAATTATTCAGTAATTATTGAATAAAGTATAACTGGCCTGGAAGTATATGCAGTGGTTTTGCATTTATGTTAATATATATGCTATATTTCTGTTAATATATGCATTCCTAACACCCACCGCCACACGCCCCTTGCCACGGCCTTCGCGGAATCGTGTGCAATATAACATCCTCCTATCTACTTAAAATCGTCCTAGCGGCAACAGGCCCACAGTACACCATTTGAACCCACGATAGAGGTTGCTAATTTTGGGCAACTAGACTCTTGTTCTCTTACTGACCCGGTCTCATTACCAAAACCCGGGGTTGTCTCACAGTCGTCATTAGCGGTCGTAGATTCCAGGGAGAGAGAGAGCAGGTTACAGAGTATAAACTTTTTAGAGATACGACGACGACATGCCTTGCCGTCGTCGTTGTGACTACCCTGAAATATTCACTAATCTTAATGGTACCCGTAGAGTTAAACACATTCTTCAAGGTTATGGAACGTCCTCGCATGCCAACTCATTCGTGGGTTCGAACACCCTGTTCTTGAGTGTTGTAATAGTCTTTAATCTTATGTATTTGTTAAAAATTTCGTTGTAAAGGCCAAGAGTTTTTGATGAGGGTAAAAAAGAAACTTCCACTATAAAGATTTAATATTTCACGGCCATGGTTTCGATGCTGCACATCACCATCAGGTAACATACATAAAAATTTTCAACTTATATAGTCTGGCTCGAAGAGGGGAGTAAGGGAGGGGAGAGGGGGTAAGGTAGGGGGAGTAAGGGAGAGGAGAGGGGCTATGGCAGGGGGAGTAAGGGGGAGGGGGTAAGTTGAGTGCAGGTGTAGCAACCTATTGTTGGTCTAAGGGATGACGAGGGTATGTATTGGAAGGTTACTGGCTCAAATTTGTGAAAGTTCATATTAATTAAATAATCATTAAATGAGAATACAATGTAACACTCAACCGTTCTTAGAAATAGCGGTGGAAAAATTAAGAAAAATCCACAAAGCTAAACCTAAAACTATTATATTTGCCAAGAGTTCTGTTATCGGGTTACTATGTACTAAATAAATAAATGCATGCATTAGTACAAATTAGAAGGACGTAAAACCGAATAGGCTTCATAGATATTATCGTTATTATATTGCTAAAAAACCGATTTTAAGACCAAAAAGTAAGGTTTTTTTAGTGTATAATAAATAAAGTGCATTTTGCAATAAATCTGCAGTAATTCTCGGAACATAGTGATCATAAGTGAAAATTTACTCGCTCGTCCCCGCGCTTTGGCAAGGGAGACAACCTTGATGGTTAGCATAACGCCACACGCGTCTATCCCCCCCTTCCCCCGCGTAGTGGGGGGTTAGAGTATTAATTACGAACTGCAGCGCCTCCACCTAGGCACTGCTGGCGCCCGAACCGCATTTTAATGGCCTGGCGCCATGCATAAACGCGGAGGGACGTGGAGCATGGGGAAAGCACCTCTATTCTCTCACGGAGGCGAAACGTACATCTCGTTATTAATCTACCCAAAGCGAAGGCTATTAGGCCGAATGATGCAGTGGAAGGAATGAAAGATGTGGGCCAATGATTTCCAAGATTGAAGTTGATTGATTGATCGCGGCGGAAGGGAGGCGAGGCCCTTCCGAAGTGAAACGGATATCCTTGGGAGGCCAAGTCAAGGAAAGGGCCCGACCCAAGGAACTCGTCTTCACTCGAAGAAGAGACGATGGAATAATCCTATTAACTCCAGCGGTGACTTTCCTAGATAATTAATTCTACGACGACTTATTAATCTAACCGGCTGAAAATAAATGACCAGGACACCTCCGGGTGAAAAATGCACTTGAGAACAATCATCTACTTGAATATATACTGTAAGCACTGCTAAGCACTGCAGGTGGTGGTGCTTTTCAAGAAGCCTTTCTGATGATATTTAAGAAAAATCATAATGCTGATCCGGTAATTACGAATGTAATAATACCAATTTACGGTTAATTGTTTGCGCTCAAGTAACTGAAAATATTTTTTTTCAAGCTTGTGCAAATTCTGGAATAACCATTTGGATATATTTGAAAAAAGATATCTGATACGTTTCCAGTATTATCAATATCAAATTGACGAATCACTAAAATAATTGAACGGTAATGATACTATTTTTTTAATTTTAAATTATAATGGAGAAATTCTGTAGGCCAATAGCCACTGTACAGTGTAAAAATAATTTTTTGGGCAACATAATGTCACAACATTACTTGTTTACGTATAGGAGGACATTAACTCAACTTGTTGCATTACAAATGCCTTTATATCACAGGAAATAGCACCTCATCATCTTCCAAATGATTTACTTTAGTAAGCAAGTTCGTATGCACGTAAAACATAAGTTTCTAGTACTCACCAGGTTTTCGCATTTTAACTACCAAGATATTCATCAGTGACGGTTTATACATTGAGGAGTATAAGCGCAGTAATGCACAACTAGTTCACCGTAAGTTTCATAGCAACGGAGGTAATGTGCTCGTTCCAAAATGGTAAGAAACACAATTATTGTTTCCCCTTAGTAATGATTGAAATACAAATAGTATCGATGATTTAAGCCTTTTATAAGGTTCTGAGGAAGGGGTAGGTTTGAAAAATACTTAACTAAAGCCCCGAATATAGAGAGAGCAGTGGAGAGCCCTGAGCCGTGTTCCGTGAGGTAATCGGTATTTACACTCTCTTCAATGCAACCATACGTTGGTAGTAGCTCGTTAAACGTTAATGCGATAAGTTAAATAGTAAGTTTTGAGTAACTCTTAAGTCCGAAATTGATTTTCTCATAACTTTTAAAGCAATTATTATCTTAAAAAACTCAAAAACCTTAGCGTGTAAAAATTTGTAGAGAAAAAATCCTCGAAAATAATTATGGAAGGATACCAATACACGGCAAGACAAGAAAGAGCGAGAGACTTCAACGCTCGAGTCTTATTTAGAAATATAAGAATCATCCTCGTCAGTTCCTTTAATGATTGATTATTTTTTTTAAAGATATTAAAAATGTTAACAGTTTTAAAATGAGTCAAAATACTTGTTAAAATAACTTCAGTCAAGCTAAATTAAACTAAAATCTTATTCCGGTTAAACTTGGCTCATCTGAAATTAAATGTATCCGCTTCATTCATCGTTTAAGCATTAACATTTAAACTTAACCCACGTGACTTAAGCAGAATAATTAAAATTAAACATATTTTCATAATTAAAAATTAACTCGTTAAAAAATATCTTACGTTTAACTTACCTGGATTCTTTTTACACTTAATTTCTCCAAGGCTCACTGTAATTTTTCAAGTGTCTTCGTAAAAACAGCTTCAGAAGAGAAAGATATGATTTTTAAAACATCCATACAACTCAAGTGATGATTTTTGTTCTTTAGATTTAACTTTAACTGATACAAAAAGTGATATACATTATCTAATTATGGTTGTATTAACATCGGAGAGGTAACCGCAACGAGTAGTGCGCTCATTGATCAGGCCCATGTCCTCGGGTCCAGCCCCCTTTGTGGGCACACAGTATGTGCTGTAGAATAGGAATTATGACTGATTTCTGTCTGCGGCGTAGACTCTCCATCACAAGGGAACCTAGAAGTCACAGTTAACCGCGAGTCCCGAGGGCGTTGGAGGGTGAAGAGTCTTTAAGTCATGCTCAACGGAACGCAATTATTACTCCACATTAAAAATTAATTTTTACGATTGAGTCTCTAATGCGAGCGAATCCATCAGTATATTCAACATTAATTCATCAACCACCCGTCACCTATTCACTCTACTAATCACAAAGGATGGCACGCTTCCCGGACGCTACAAATGCCCCTCTCTCCCCCCTTCAAACTGCGGTAGCTCAGCGAGTAAAACAAACTGATGCGACATTAAAGCTAAATCTTAGCATGCCATTTTCAAGGTTCACACTATCTGTAGCTAGTCTATCATAATGGAAAAAGGAACCATAATATTTCTATGAGATCTTCATGAAACTTAGTTTCATTAAACATCCAGTACATATAAATATTCGTTATTTCATTGAACAATCAGGAATAATAATAGGAAAAAAATTAAAGCCAATGTTTTTACAAGCGAGAGCAATATTAAACGCTGCGCAGCCATCGGGTGCATTCGCAATTGCATATGCTTGTGTATATTAGGGCACAATGTGTTTGTGTACGCGTGTATTAGGTATATTTTCGTGTATATTGTGCATATTTGTGAGTTAAAATAAATTTTTAATAAATATAAATACACGTCTGTGTGGGTGTCTATCGACATGTTGCTTTGTTTGGCACGCAGTTGCATTCTATTCAAAGGGTGGTGTCCGAACGAACCCCTGCCACATGCCCTTGAGGCAGCTTGTGAGATAATGTTAAGATGTAGAAATAGTGTATGAGGATAAGTGGATTATCATTGGAACAAGGTTGTTAATGCAAGATTATTTGTATTTATGTAATGTAGAAAGGTAAGACGGAGTTCTTACTTCGCCTTAGCTTGGCCAAATTTGGGATAGGGTGCAAGTTTTTGGTATCTACAATCTCGTATGGAAGAAAAATTGAGTTCAGGGATAGCTAAATGTTTCAAGAAAATCTGCTGGGTATGATAAACATTACGACGAGAAACGAGTAGGCGTGACGGTATGACGGCATAATCAGACTGGGAGTCTCCTGATTCACGAGGAGGACGAGAAAGAGTTAGACTTATAGAAAGGTACAGAAAACCTGAATTTTTTGTGACTTTTTGTGAGGAGTTATTATGGCAACGAATTATATTGGCAGATTCGACCACTGGGATAATAAAATAAGAGAGATGAGTACCGTTACAGACAGTTACACATATTAGGACTTCTTTTGCACGAATCGCAGGTATAACAAAATGGATACCAAAGAACCCGAATATATTTACTTAGAGATTAACATTAAATGATTTAGTCAACCTTTTAAATATGAATGTAAGCATTTATGTGTGTATTTATGAGACTTTTTCATATAAGTTAATATACACTCAAGCGTACGATATGTATGTATTAGCTAATAGTTTTTTGGATATGACATGTGACCTTCCACCCCCTCCCACAACCACACGCCTTTATAGCGGCCTGCATGGAGTTTTATGTAGTTAGAGAGAAAATTAATATACGTTCACTTAATTTACAATGCCATGCACTACTCAAAGTTTAGAAGACAATCAAGTTTACTGCGACATCAATATCTGTTGATTAAGCTTGAAGAAAAAACGCTCTAGTCTTAAAAAATATTCATATAGTATATTCTCTCATCCCAACATTCATTGTAATGAAAGGGTTGTCACTCTTAATTCCTTCTATGTATTTTGCTAGTTAACCTAAAATAATTATCTTAAGGTAAAATGTAAAAACGCTAATTTACTCAATTGGATTTTAAATATAGGTAATTATGATATGAAACTTTGTCACTGATCTCACCTCCGGAAAGTCTTGAAAAACCAACCATATTTATTAATTACTAATTGTTATTCTCGATAGAATGAATCGAACGTATATTCAACCAGGATTCCTATCTCCACCAATTAATTCGAGTGAAAATGTATTAATAAACTATTTCTTGGTATGGTGAGGAAATTAATCTCCTGACATTAGGATATTAATTTTTCCCTTAACACAACCTCTTGCCATAGAAAATACTTCAGAGCAGGCTACACATCAGACCTTTACATAAAGGACACGATACGGCCACGAGGATGTCCCTTCGTCGCATGCTATTGGCACACTTTTTCGACGATTCAATCTAAATTTTTCGTTCCTCCGCTCTGATATTTCTACCACAAGATTTATAAATATTATCAGTTCATCCAATCCTATCTATTATAAAGAACTAATAGAAAATACCTTGCCTCCACATATAAATAGACAATAATATCGAAAAAGGGTGGATTAAATCAAGTTAGACCTCATTTTATTTGGATCATCAAAACTTTGGATTCATAAATTAGGATTACAACTACTTGAAACTGTCCAGTAGAGGAGCTTATGGTAAATCAAGATGCGATAGGCACGTTTTCCTCAAACAAAATGCATTTAAATGACTATTTCAAATAATTTCTCTGAATTTTTAAAATTTTTCAATGGCTATCAAAAGTGCCATAAATTCTGAAGGGTGATCTTGCTAAAGCATAAATTAAATTATGATTACAAAATAAATACATATCACTTACAGTATCAATGATTGATCTGAGAATTTTACATCCTTTGCCACTCTGAAACGCTGGTATCACGAATTCCATAACGGCCGCCGTTCGCACCGCGACGAAAGTCGTGAAGGTCGTTCAAAATCAGTTGTTGTGCCAGAAAACATTGATGCTGGGCAAGAAATAGTAAAGAAAGATCGCCATGTGACTCATCGTGAGATTAAGGTATCCTTGGGAATTAGTATGACGAGAATCGATAAGATATTGCATGAACTTTTAGCTGTGAAAAAAATTTGTTCGCGTTGGATCACGCATAATTTGGCAAAACCTTTTAAAATAAATGAGATGTTGAAATTTCATTCGTAACCATCTGGCCAATATTTATTTTTGCGAAAAAGCTTGGGATTCTTGTTACATTTAATTATATACTTGAAAGGTCCCTTTTTATTACAGTTAAAAAAATTCACAATCTTGCTCAAAATTGCTGCCATTAATGGAAATATAAAATGAACAGAAACGAAAAAAAAGATGATGTTCTGGGCATGGTAGGGGAAGAGAGACGGTTGTTAGGAGAAATTATAAGAAGGTATGACAAGTGGATGCTGAACATCTTGAGTGGTAATGGGGCGCTGAAGATAGAGAACATATTAATGGCAAATCAAGGTCGAGGGATCCTTTGTTTTCCCAACATTTCTCAAATCATACTGATAGGAACTAAGGGAGATGAAATGAATTCAGAGCTAAATAATGAGGTAGGACTTAGGAGTAGAGTGGTGAGTAGTGCAAGGGTCTTTTCAAACCTATGATAGATTAGCGCTAATTATAACATTCGTATGCTTACATCGCAAATGAAATGTATCGTATTCAAATATGTTCGGTTGCATGTCCACTGCTTTTGCAAATTATCGTTTCTACAAGTTTGAATAGCATGCATCTTTCACTTTCGCAAATATCAACTGCAGTAACTTTCGGAAACCAAAGAGGGAAAATGGCGAGTTCCCTTGGGGTGGTTAACGGTAGGAATGACAACACATAACATTCAACTCCGAGGGCCACGTGAAAGGAGTGTATAGGCAGGAGAAATACTGAACGTTTACACAATATATCCTAATTGAAAAATAAACCATCAAAATATGCCACAAACGATATCAAAACTTGACAGTGAAGTATTCTTTATGCCGATGCTACTATTAAAAAGAAATCGCAGCTTTTGTGTAACAGTAGGAAATTCCAGTAATTAAACGTATTTTCCTTCGTAGTTAGTTGCCTCAAACATAAAAAACTGATTACTTAACAGACAGCGCAGACTTATGCAAGTCATTGGAAGAGCATGGAAACTGAGGAGATTGTTTGAGAAAGCAGAATGAAGGATTCGCAACCCTGTAGAAGGGTTGCGAATCCTTCTACACACCTGTAATACGCCCTTCTCTCCCAAGTACTCTTGACTGTAGATTAAACGTATTACAAATAATTGAAGTGTGTGGTTTTTCATCCGACATCGAGGATATAATTAATTACGCCCCTTAATTACATTAACGAGGCCAATAATTGTCAAAAAATTAGAGGCTTATATTGTCGAACTGACAGATTCGAGTATTCGTTTTTCCCGTACACTATTCGCGACAGCAATAAAAAGGGGATCACCTAAGAAAATAATACACGCTGTCGGAAATGGGGGTTTACGAGATTAAATTCCCACAAAACACTCTCTAAGTCTGGCGTCCTGATGCCCCCTGCCGTGCGCCTTTGTGCCAGGCGGGGTGTAGGTGAAAGTATATAAAGTCTATTGTATTTGTGAATTGTCCGCCTGGAATGCGTAGAATCCTAACCGGTAATAAGTGTCTGAATTGTATGCATGCCTGCTCTCTTTGGACGTATTTTCTTGTCCTCTTTGCGTAGACATAGGAATAGCTGCTAACCTTGCAATACTCGTAATATCTGTAGGCATGTTGCATAATTGGTTATCGGTCGCTCCCTTTCCACGCGGTTTTTGTTGGATCTCGGGGTACCCCGTGCGTGAGGAAATAGAGCGAATGTATGTAGGATAGCTGGAAACCGACCCACCATCCCCTGCCACACGTCCTTGCGATGGCTTGTGGAGTAATGTGTAGATGTAGATGAAACGGGCTTGGCAGAGGACTCCATTGAATTCTTGTTTCGCGCGTCGAGAGAAAGGGATAGCCCTCGGAACACGGCCAACAGGGGGTCCAATCAGGGGGGAAGGCAAGGGGACGGGGGCGTTTGCTCGTGCCGCCGCCCCTTTGCGGTGTCCTCCACCCCTTTGGGCATCGACAGCCAGGGATACTAATGGCTTCCTCCCTCACCCCTCCCCAACAACCTCCCGCCCACGGCCGGGAAAGAACAGGGGGGTGGTGGTGGGGGTTGTGTATGTTTCTGAGTAGGCGGGTGGGGTGGGGGAGGTAGGCGTTTCCCCAGGTAGGAGCCGAAGTAAGAAGACAGTCCATCAGTCACATGGCTAACGACAGCTACGCCCTCGTGGTGGTTAATCCAACTAGCGAACAAATTTCCCACCCACACCGACGAGATGTGCAGGTGGGTGGTGGTTGCTTCCCCCGTCGCAGAGGTCGCCACGGGCGGGGTTGGCCCGGAGGGAGCGAGGGGAGTGGGATACCACAACTGCTAACTTTCCCGTTATCGCCAGAAGCTCTCTTTTCTTAGCAATCCATTTTGCGAACTTATCCTCTTTTTATCGCAATTTTTCTTTCCAGCTTGTTATTCACAAGGTAACCGTGTTATGATATAAATGTTATTATATAGAGAGACTATTTCGTTATTGTTATTCGCTGGACTATAACTACATTAAAGAATCCTAGAAATGACTTCCTAATTATCTCTGAGAACATGTGCTTAATTTTCTCGCTACTCTGGTTGAGCTTTTCCCCAGAATCCCTACTCGCCTTGATTTCAAATTTAGGGACTAACTTGTTTCATTTGATGCAAGACTGATGCTTATAATATCTCTGTACTTTTGGTGGTTTATAATTGGATATATATATATATATATATCTATATAGATATATATATATATATATATAGATATAGATATATATGTGTATATATACACACACACACACACACACACACACACATATATATATATATATATATATATATATATATATATATATATATATATATATATAATGTTCTTTTATGCTTACAAAGAGGATCTTACAAATTAGGCCCTAGAAAAAGTAACAGGTGTTGGGTTAGCTTGTGTAGGAATGTGTTTTTCAATAGCATGGTGAAATGCTTTCATTAGAGTTTCTACATTTGTTGGTTATTTCAGATTTTTTTGTATTTGTTGGTTAAAATAAAATTCTGATGGGGCCCAAAGGTCTTGATAATACTCTTTTAGGTCTTTCTGGATAGATCCTTTGAATTTTTCTCTGTTGGGTCTTTCAAACAGCAAGATTTTTTCATTTTCCCTCATTTGCCCAGCTCGAATGGTGAATGTAATCAAGAGGTGCTCGCTAGAGATATTGCCCAGATTCACCTACCATTTGCTTATTGATTTGATAGTGTTGATTTTGGATGTGGTATTGTTCCTTTTTACGGGTGGTGACCTAACAACCCCCGCCACTCGCCCTTTCGGCGGCTTGAGGGGTACTTATGTAGGTGTAGCTTTCTCTTAGCAGTCTGGAGTTAGTTATTTTAAGATTTGATTTCCCCTAGGTCCCCAGAATATCGGTGGTTCGTTTACGGAAGAGTGGGAACGGCTAGTTGCTAATAATGTTTATTGTGTTGATAAAATATATCATTGTGTTTCACGAGCTGAGACGGCTTGTGGGGATATTTGTAAAGGTATATTTACATGCAGATACCGACAATGATTGAATGTCAGTGCCATTAAGTAACCCGGTAGGCCATATTCCTTGGGTGGAAAGGATGGAAAGATTTCAATGCAACAATTTCAGAGTGTAAAAATCATTCGCCTTGACTGGGATTCGAACCCAGATCCCTCAATATCCGGTCAAGTGCTTTAGCCACTTAAGCTACCCGCAGTTTCTTTGGAATTTGTCAAAGTATAAACACCATAAGTGTTTAAAGTTGGCTTTAACCTCGTGGACTGTGGCGCGTCGCGCACGATTCCGAATGCCTGTGACATTGTATGTACGGCTTTTCGTCACAACATCTAGTTCCTTTAAAAGCCCCAAAATTTCAGAGTTTAACAGGACGCCTCGGTAGCTTAAGTGGCTAAAGCACTCGACCGGATATTGAGGGATCTGGGTTCGAATCCCAGTCAAGGCGAATGATTTTTACACTCTGAAATTGTTGCATTGAAATGCACATTAGCGGATGACTCCGTTAAAAGTTACTGTTGCGGTATCTCCCGTAGTTTCTTTGGACTATGGAAAGATTCCTGTTTTGGAGGTCGCTGAAACAAGGCATCTTTGGACGGAATATTAATTCACGTTTTTTAACGCACATATCATACCACATTTAAGATCCGCACTGGAAATTCGGAAAGGTAAATGTTTGCTCTTTTCTCGATATCAGTATCCAGGTCGGGAATCCTAGGTAGCTGCTTAGAGATACTAGTACCTTGGGAAATAAACCTCGATACCGATACCCAAGTATCGGTAACTAGGGTAACAATCCCATCATTGATATCAAGGTACCGGTGCTGATACTGATATCCACATCTAGTCAATTTTGAGTAAATTTTAATGTTCCAAACTTCGTGAACGAAATTAAGTGAAAATTTTTACTGCATAATTATGTGTGATATTTATGAGTTTAAAGGTTTGTTGAGTGATTAAGCTACGATTACTCGTAATAATCTTCTTCAGAGGTCAGCATTTCAAAAGTCGGCAAATTCTGGACGATTTTGAGGAAGAGAGTGGTGATCTGGAAATAGCAGCTTCCACTTTCCCTCCACCTTCCATCCCCCCCACTCATCCCCGCCGTGAGACGCAGTCCCCCGGAGGCAGGGGTCAACTGACCCACTCGCGGATCATACCCTCCTGCCGCTCCTCGACGAGTGACTCTCGTTCTCCGTTTGACATCAGGTGGGGAAGGGGTTGCTTGTTTGAGGCCTTCGTGATGGGGTGGCTACTCCCTTTTTCCCTATCCCCGTTGAGGATGCAGCAGTTTTAAAGAGGATACCTACCGACAGCCGAGGCCATTTTTGCCGAAAAGGGATAGGTATTTAATTTATTAATGGTAGGTAATTCAGGGAATGGGTGGAGAGAGAAACTCGGTGTCCGCATTCGTAGCCTACTCTAATAACGACAGACGCCGAGGGGTCGAGCAATTTAACATCCCATCCAGCGGAATCCGTTTGAAGTGCTCTTCACATTCATGCAAGGACTCCAAGCAGGGATCAGGATACCAACTGTCACTACCGGGATACGGACCAGGGGCCATCTCGGGGTGGGTCTAGCACTAGTTAACCAGCTATCCCACCGAACACGATCCCATTTCCATTTTAGAGTACCTGAGTGATGGAGAAAGGGAACGGCAGAGGTCAATCTGAGCAGATCTGATTTCACGTGGACCAACTGTTCAGCAAGTGGCTCGGGCATTGATATACGAATCATCTAAAGATGGCGGTCTATTGATCCCAGGTAAAATTAACATCGGCGATTCCGAAAAATAACGGTATTTTTTGTTACGGCGGTAGAGAGACGAAGAAGGTAGCCAAGGAAGTTTTAATCTAATGATAATTTTCAGGGAAAGCGTGTTTTAAAAGTAAAATAAATGTATACTTACACGTCAAGGCAATGACACCGAAGGTTGGCAGTGATAGGTAAGGGTAAAACCACGGACTGAGAATTTAGGCGCGTGACATCTACTCGTTGACAGGGTAAGGGCAACGGAGACCATTAAAGGATCACTTTGGGGAGGAGAGTAGTCTGCTGGATTTCTCCCTAGAGTGTCAGGGTTCGATTTCTCATGGTAATAAAATTTTCCTGGGGTATCCTGACGTTTACTTTGTTACTCTGTGGAGGCATCTCAAGTGGAGGGTGGAAGTTTAACTGTTTAGCCATTTTGTATTTTTCCTTATCAGAGTAAGCTAATGCTGTCGTAGGGTCGCTCTCCAACCCTACTCCATTCCCTGTACATACAAATTCCAGTAAAAAATCAACAAACCCCAAATCGTGTAATTCTACATCTACTCAATACCTCGCAGGCCGCCGCAAGGGTGTGTGGCGGGGGGTGTTAGGTCATTGCCCTTTAACTAGAATAAAACCGCATGAAAAACCAAATTATGTTGCCACCACACAAATATTAGTTTATTCACGCACTTGACAAACCTTAACCCCACGAAAGAAATAAAGTAGTGAAAAGTTTGTGAAAATTTGTTATGAACAAGGTACCAGTATCACGACACTATTGGAGGAATTAGGATGGGAGCCACTAGTTCACCGTAAGCTTAAATACAGGTTGAATTTACCTCGTAAATTTTAGGCAGGTTACTTATCAGAAGAAGCTAGAGACATATTACAGGCCCCGACTTACTACGGTAGATAAGATAACGTGTGTAAAATTTCGAAGTAAGGTATTAGTACGGATAGATTTAAAGTGAAGTTATTTCCTCGTATCATTAGAGATCAAAAAAATATAACCGATTGTGTGAGCTATAATTAGCTTTGGCATGGTGTATATATTTTGTCAACATTCTTCAGGTTTTCTATTAAATACAACCATTTTTTTTAACAGTTCCACCGCATAATTTGAATATTCAAATCCTATTATTGCACATTGTAGCATATAAGTACTTTCTTTCGTGCGATTAACGTTTTTCGAGTGTGTGATCAAACTAATATTTGTGTAAAGGTAACATGATTGAAATTGTGCATGCATGGCAGGTGACCTTACACCCCCTGCCACACGCCCTTGTGGCGGCTGGTGGGGCATTATTTAGATGTAGATGAAGATATGAAAAAGGAAGTTTTAGCTGTTATAAGAACTAGATAAGCTCATTATCACACTTGAAAACGATCAGAGGTGCTGCTTTTTAGAGAGGAAGATAAAGTTAGCATTCCCAGTATAAATGGGAGAAAACCGACCGAAATAATTACGGCGATAGTTTTAAATAGGTGATTGAGCTGGAAGGAAGTCCTAAGTTAATTTCATCACGCCACAGTGAAGCAATAATCATGACAGGGTGTTTTAAAATTAACCACTCAAGAAGCATACATCTGAAACTGGTTTGGGTTGAAGCTCATTTGAATCTCACTTTGTAAATTGAAAAACATGCACCTCAAAAGGAGTTGCAAGAGAGTTGCATGATATTCAATCGCAATTGCTGAATCACATTAGAATAATTATAGCAAAGGAGGTTTGCCGGCAAGTCAGTTGCAAAACAGCTGAGCGAATTGCCAAGTATTGAATGGAATATCTTATTAGTAATACATAGAAGTGACAAGGAGTGTCAAAGTGACATAAAATGAGTTTTTTTGTTTCACATAAGGTACATAGGATTCTTAAACCAGTTTGCAGGCATTTATTTTTCCTCGAACGTACATTAATAGTATTGTATGGATATAAACGAATACCATTGGAGAATACGAATAACGAACATAAATAAGTTACGTAATGAAAGAATTAGTGCTTTCCCAACGTATTATCTAGAGATCTCCAACCAAGTCACGTCGCACTTGGTTCAAGTTGACCGTTGGTGATCTATGCTACGAAATATATTACCGATATGTCTATCAGAATTTCAATGAGTTAACTACAGGATCTTAAATGTACGTATTAGACTGTCCGTAATAACTGTTAACCATGAAGAGTCACACGTACTGTTTTTGCATGCCCGGTATAATTTTTTTTTCACTTCATATTTTCTACGGCCTATTTGTGAATAACAGCTTACAGGGTTTTTTAAGAGTATTGAATGAATTGGAAAAGATTTAGGAATGAAAACAAATGCATAAAAGACAACATTGATAGGAATAAGTAGGAATTAAGGGATCATTGTCATCTCCTTTGAAGGAAAAACTAAAGATCAAACGAAATTATTTGAGCATTTGAAAATCTTAGTAACTTGGAATGGAAGCTGTATCTATAAAATAGGAGAGTGGATATCAATGGAAAAGAAAACATTTGATAAAGCGTGAAAGGACTTTTGACATCAATATGAATTCCAATGGAACTGAGAAAGGGATTTCCGAAACGTTTTGTTTAAGTGTATAATAGCTGCGAAACGTGAATGGTTGAAAGAAAAATAAGAAAAATAGTTTTAAAAGTCTTTAAATGTGGTTATGGAGAATAACGCTCAGGGTGAAGTGGACTGATGGATTGGGAAATGAAATAGTATTGGAGAGTATAGGAAAGGTAAGAAAGCTACAGAGAGAATTCAAAAAGAGAAAGACATCTTGTTTTTGGCTTGCTGAGAAGAGTCATAAAAGGAAATATTGAAGGAAAAGGAGGAAATGGAAGATAAAGATTTTTCATACGCAATGACATTGAAAAATGGTAGGAATTACTGGCACTCGAAATTAGAAGTTCTTTATCGCACAGATACAGTTGAGAAGAACTTGAGAATAACACACGGAAAATTTATGAAGTTTCGTAATTAACATTTATGATCTACAAGAGGATTTTTAAATGTATTATTGCCTCAGGGAAACGGGTTCTCGTAACCAACCACATTGTTAATTAATTCATGCAGTCAGAATTTACAAGAATGCGAATCTTTC
Source organism: Hetaerina americana (assembly GCF_022747635.1). Lineage (NCBI taxonomy): Eukaryota > Metazoa > Arthropoda > Insecta > Odonata > Calopterygidae > Hetaerina > Hetaerina americana. The sequence goes on along the minus strand of NW_027287217.1, from coordinate 1,870,269 downwards.
TCTGTACCGCCCTTTTATTTATTTGGCTTTAGTCCGAAAACAGCAATTTGGTCTTTGCATAGGAATTTGAACAATGATACAGGGATAAAAATTTGACAGTTACATACACCCAAGCCCTAGGTGGAGGAAAAACCACATAGGTTGCGAATAAATGCCCGAGTGCGTTCAAACTGTCCAGTAAAAGGTGGAATATGCTTGGAAAAATCTGAGGTTTTAAAAAATTTACACGAGGCATGTTTACCTAAAGCTATATTAGTATCTAAATAAGTCCGAATTAAAAACATTTTAGTAAATTTCTCTCAAAGATACCGGTATTATGGAAAAATCTATAATTTCTCCTTTAAATATTTTAATTCCGTTTGACCACAGTCACAAAAAGCTGCACATTCAGTGAAGCCAGAGCTATTCCAGGTAACTATATTTGATTGGCATTTTTGAAGTCATTGTGTTGCAAATGTAATCACTGGAGGTTGAAAAGTATGATATGGTCTTTATGCGCCTATATGTTTGTATTCCGAAATAATTCTCCTTTCGCATTCAACGTTTATGATGTGACAACATGACGAGAATGTATAATAATAAAGATATAAATATGTAATATTTTTATCGCCAGCATTTTCAAACCATGCCGCACGCCATTCTGGCAACTTGTTTGGTACTGCGAAAATGTAAATCATGAAATTTCGTATTAGGTACTAGTGATAATACCTACAAAGATAGAATGAGGCCCGAATTCGACGCCTGGCCCATTCTAGTGGAGTGATGCCGAAGGGTTTTTTAGACCGGCAATCGGAGACTAAAAATGTTTCTATTTAAATTATAATTGTTAAACCGGAGTGAAATTTTGTATCACTCATCTAATAACTTCTCAAAAGACAGCTAGCTTAGTCACTTGATGACCATGTGTAAAGAATAGCTATGAACACAGATGACTATCTAAAGCCGAAGATCCTCTTGAAGACCCAGTGAGGCCAATTCATTTCCAAAAGACCCGGGTAAAGTTAGAGTAAGAATGTTACCGTTAAGATCGTACATGAATTTTAGCGTTAGACATAGTAAAACGTAAACCGCTAGAGAAAGGAACGGTTATAAAATTAAAAAAAAATAATAAATGATTTCTAATTTAAATTAAAGAATTACTTACCATGTATTTGAAAGACTAACAATCTCATTCCTAACCCCATGCATACGTTAGAGCCACGCCAAGTCCTATGGCTAGGTTGAGGGTTTAGTCTCAATACCCGAACTCAGGCCTTGATAGAATGCAGTAATCTGGACGTGTCCGGAGAGTTATGTTCAAATTTCGAGGAAGGCAAAGAATTTGAGTATAAGAGAGTTGTTTTCCCTTTGGATGGTTTATAAATCTAGATTCTACCGTTCGAGCCGTCCAAAGGGTAGCGTGACAGTGAGGGATAGGTTACCATCTAATTGTAGTCGGTCTATAATCTTCAAGCTGCCAAGCCTTATCCCATTAAGTTGAAATTTTAATTACCAGTTTTCTGCTGTTTTAATCACGAATTTTACGTGGCAATTCAACAATGACGTGACTCTTCGTGCTCGTCCATTTCTATTCCTTTAAAAAACTGACACATTTTCTGCTTATCCTATTTTACTTTGAAATTAAATCCTTCCGTGCAGCTGAACTTACATAAAAGCCCAACACATATTCGTTCAAAGTGGACTACAGACAATGAGAAATCTTTAACGCATCAACATTTTCATTCGAATATTTTCCAGTTATATCTTTTATGGAACCAAATTCCTTTCTCGAACGCAGGGGCATCTCGCATTTTGCCTGAATCAGCAAGTGCTCAAAAAAATGCATCACGCGAAATACAATAGGACCTTTACATTCAAAAAATCCTAAAATATCGATATTTGAATACTCAAATGTCCGCTTTATTCTTAGACTTCGAGAAGGACTTTGACAAGGTCCCTTACGAATCACTGATAGATAAACTGGTACATAACAGTACGAAGAAGAACATATTTATTTCACTTGATTTGAGATTTTATATCGCATCGTAAACAAAAGGTAGTAGAGGATGATATGAGCTCATTTGAGATCGTTATAACCACTAGAGTGCCACAAGGAAGTTTTATATGTCCCCTTTTCATCCTAATCTACATCAACGAAATGACTTCCGGCATAAATGGTATTAGAATTAGGTAATTTGCAGACGACGCGGTGGTATACGTATAGGGCGTTAAAGTTGACAGCCGATCGCTAATTACTCTATATCTACATACGTACCCCATGATCTACCAAAAATGTTTGTGACAGGGGGTGCAAACATGAGGTGGGATAAGTATGAGATAAGTGAAAGCAAGGGTGTTTTAAGGATTAGGAAAATGGAAAAAAATACCACTAATATCCTCAAAAAGACGTGTAAATTCATATAAATGTTAACGGAAAACTTATGGGTCAAATAAGTGTTAATTTCACTGCCTATGAAAGTTTTCGGATACGTGATAAAGGAGGAAATAAAAACGAACCACAGCCATTTACTATCCTTACTCTCCAGCGATATAGAAAATATTTCGGATTGTTTTCATTTATGATTTGAATTAGACTAAAAATGTCAAATAATGACATTTTTGGAGAAAAAAGGGAAATTCAATACCGCATGTAAAATTGAAGAGATCAGAATACAGTATTTTGAAAAATTAAGGCACTTGGTCGTCAAACACAAGAGAAAATTAAAAGGAACCGAGCAAGTTTGAAAGATTTTTTGAGCAGCCTTGAAGAGACATGGATTCATTCAACGAATTTTAGGAAAATGTAATGAGAAAGTTAGGGAGAGGTTTTAATTTTCAGTAGTGGGGCTGCAATTGGAAATATGCTATAAGTACCCGGGACCAACGGGAGAAAGAGTAGATTAAGGAGATTAAAAAAATGGCAAATAGGGACCGCTAATCTTGTGAAGAAGTGTGACGATAAGAAAGTGAGCAAGACGCGGTTAATAAAGGAACCAGGATGTACACATATGTAAATCCCTCCGAGCACGAAGAAGAGAGGCGTAGCCAAAAAAAATTAAAAGGTCCGGGACACTCGATTTCACTTCACCGAGGAAATCGATAATTCCACCCATTACTTCGGCAGATTGAACAAAGATAGGAGAGATTAAGGTTCAAGAACAAATTCTTTCCTTCCGTAACTCGCGATCAGAACAAAAAACAAAACTAGACCATGAGTAAACGAAGCCTGATGAGTCTAGCTGCGAACTACTATACTCAAAAACCTGTGCTCTCAGTAATTGAAGGCTGATGACCAAGCCTGCCACACACCTTTTGGACGTTTTTGAGGATATGGCCTAGGTGTAAATTTACTAAATAATTGGTTTTTTGCGCTACCTTATGGCACCTATCGCCAAGAAAAAATATAGGAAATAAACACCAATACATCTACATGTTGCCCAGAAGGCGCTATAGGGGGGGGGGGTTTGAGGATTTGTTAGACCAATGGCCATTAGACTATTTGGTGATTAATGGCTATTATTTTTCAATATGATTTTATTTCCAGGGAGCTCGAAATGACGCCCATCCGCTATTATCTCTCTCTCTCTCTCTCTGAGTCTAAAGGTGTAAGGATGCAAGGAATTCCTTCCCCTGGAATTAATTACTGAGCAATCTTTTCAGTATTAATTTGAGATCCCTGACATCACGCACTTATGTTTTTGAGAACAGGAGAAAGAGTCTCGCAATCCAAATTATTGCTTATATCTCGATAGATTATCATGTACATGCATGCGTTGGTATCAACGGCGAATGATCTGACTTTGATGACAACTTTGCCGTTCATTTTCTTTAATGTGAATGAGAAAAAGATAAGCAAAACAAAGTGCTTGAAGTTTACTGTTACAACTTAATACGCTCATCAATACACATTCGAACTTCTTTCATAATTAAATAAGAATCGATGTTTCATTCCTCTTACTGGCAGCGTAAATGGGAAAATGTAATAATACTCAGTTATGTGATTGCTAAAAGAATCTGCGGAAGCCTCCAATTTAAGATCTAAGGATATCAGCTATCGAATTTCACCTGGAATATAATTCTGTCGACCATCAAAAACCCAAGCGATCAAAGTCGAGGCTCGGTTTTCCTAACGGACTACTTTTTCACGAAGAAAAATGGCCAGGCTGAAATCATCTGTTACGCAGCGTCCCATTGTAAACTACATAGAGATCTACATACCAATTAAGCAAACAGGATTATATCATATAAATGTTTTCCGAGCTCATCAATTAATGTTTATTAAATGCACAGTCTACAATCGATAAGAAACCTACGTTAACTACCATTATAATTGCAAGCATGCATCGTAATGCGATGGAATGTCATTAGTTGCCATTTTTTTACGCGCACGAATTAATTTTAAAACTCATTAAAGACTTGTGGAGCCTGTCACATCCCCCCCGTAGGTGTATGACAGTGGGTGATTGAGGATATTGACGTACAATACCGTATGCTGGAATTATTGCACGGCTTGAATACGAGCATCTCCGAGCACTCCCCCTCGTGCATAATTCATAATTCCTTCTATTGGTTTTCTCACAGTGTTCTTCTTCTTACAAGTATCCTCGCTCCAAATATAGAACGCACCTCCCATTCGGCTCGGAAAATAAATTAAATCCATTCGTCTATCTCTTAAGAGTCCCATTCGGATGAAAATTAAGAATACGATTACCGGAGCACCTTTGCCTTCCTTCCGGACCCGGAGGCTCTACTGCCGTGCTGCGATACACGGAGCCGATGATTCCGAAAATTGAAACGAAAGAGGGCGGTTGACAGGCCAGGGGAACAAAAAACAAACAGTTTCCTGCCGCCTCCGTTCACGAGAGGAAGTATAGTTCATTAGAATAATAATGTTTTCATCCGCTTTTGAATATTTTAGCTCTGAAACGAAAGAGGGATTGGACCGGGTCTCTGAAAGTCGACTTTTCTAAAAGGTATTTGGATGACTAAGTGCTGTCAACTTTGTGCTCGCCGTCATATTCTGCCTACAGTCAAAGGCCTCTTAAAATTAATATATATTTTATAACTTCAAACCAGCTAGATTATTAAGTTATCTCAAATTATTTAATACATGTCAGACTAATATTTCTAGAGAAAAAGATGCTCGACAAAAATCAATATTCCATTTAGTCATCTAATATGTCACGTGCTAAGTTGACCGTAATATTTAATAAAGAACTTATTTTACATGAAGCATGATCTCTTACGGCGTAAGTGCAGCAAAGACGGTAAGCTTCCAAGAGTCATACACAATTAAGCAATCGCGGTGTTTAAAAATTTAATAAAATTAAGTGCTGTGGGTTCGTAATGAGTGTTACATTTACAGGGACCCCTCACCAGGGACCAGCTAGTGTCAAACGTACATATACAACCACCCACGTACTCCACACCTTTACTTACTATGCAAATTAACTCCTTCATAGTGAGTAAGTTTGTATCGTATAACATAATAAAAACGACCTGCTTGTACTACCTGTCTTCCGGAAAGTTAAAGAGCCTCGTAAGAGAACCACTCCACGTGATACACTTCCACTCCAACTGTGGTTGCATACAGAAAAATTAATCTCTGATCGGTAATAAACACTTGATTTTAGATTTAGTTAATGGGGATAGGATAGTTAGTGTACATGTATGAGTTGTTTTCCGTCTGATTGCTCGTTTCGAAGCTGGTCAGCGGCGCCTGGGACAACATCTTTGCAAACTAAGTCGTTGAAGATAATATACGTAAGTGAGAATGTGGTGAGCGGATCCATGAGTTGCAATTAATTTGCAAATGAACGACTTAGTTGCATGAGACCTTGGAAGTGTAACTATACAACGAGGACGTGAAAATCCTAGGAAAAGAAACACAAACCTAAAGAGTGATTTTCCCTGGCGAGAAACTGATTTATCATATAACGACAAGGCTCTTGAGAGTGCGGACGCTTATGGACGACTGGCTTGGATCAACTTGATCTCCTGCGTGGCATTAATATCTCCGCAAAAATACACGCAAAGAACTTCTCACATCTATTCATTCAATTTTTTGATGTGAATTTCTTATTTAGCAACACATTCAGTTATTTCCACGGCTCTAGTGCTTAGCATTTCATGACTTTTCCACCTTTGCGACAAAGCTTTGCGACAGGTTTGTAGCGGCCTCTATTGAAAGTACGTAGGTAGGTAGGTTATACTCCATTCGCATTGACCTGTCCGATGACTGCCAAGAGAAATACTTTTTTAGTTTTAGTTTTATTCAGTGCCCTGCGTGTCATCGCTAAGGTGTGTGGCACGCGGGTGATTGCACATCAGACTACCCTTGACCTAAAACACCTTTCTCCTCCTCCAAGCGCGGTCGGACAAATGTTATTTTATTCTGGACCCTTATCGTTCGTAGGAAAAATAATATCTTAAATCTATCTGTTCGACACTTAATCTCTCGAATTTTGCAGGAGAGGGTAAAGTTTAGAGTTGTCTGTGCAAACCTTAGAAATTATGAGTGACTGATTCTTATTTCGGGCGAATTCAACTTCAGTATGCTGCCCGTAGAGGAGAGTTCCCTTTCGTGGGGACATAACCAAGACGTCATCAAACTAACCAATCTTAAGAGGAGGATAGGCAGCCGGCATCCCTCAGCTTCCCCTTCCCTTTAAGCAACATCCCCTGCGAATATTGGTCGCGCTTTTCTCCCCTAAGAGTAAGCATAATCTCCCCAAATTAAACGAAATTGTCCAGGTCCACATTGGCAAAAAGCTGCTGAATTCCGGCCGGCTTATCCTGAAGGGATTTATAGGCATCTCTTCTTCGCTCTGGCCTGACCACATTGGGTGTCGAGCGAGGGAGTGAGAAGTGGGAAGAGGGGGGTGGATTGGTGGAATGAGGGAGAGGGTTGTAAGGGGAAGGGGAAAGGGTCGAGGAAGGAAGTTTTCAGAGAGAGGCCCTGAAGGAGACCGTTGGCTCGTTTCATTAACGTGATTGGCAGATTCAATTAAGGCGCTCCTCAAAGAAATGGGGTCGTCGCTTGAAGCTTTAACGGCTCGACCGGCGGTGTCTGAGGCGAGCCTCTTCATAACCACCCCAGGGACAGAGGGGGTGGGGGTTGGAGGATGAGGAGGGGATGTACGTGGCGATGGCATTGACGGAGCCTTGCAAACCGCGTCGGGGCGGACGCGAAAGAATGGAGAGGGGAGAGATGTATGGGGCCCTAGAAGGGAATATGCGCGTTCTAACCCTTCGGGAGATGAATATGTATGCGCGCTGGAGCTCGGGCGAGTCACGTGACCAGAGACGAGACCGGAGATTTACGGAAATTCCGAGTGTGGTCATGGGGGAGTGTGGCTTGAGGGTTGGCGGATCGAAGGAGGGGAGGCACAGGGGATGGGGTGGACACCAATCACCAGAGAGGGCGCGGGAATACCTTCCTACCCTCTTGAATATTAGCTAACGGTCCCTTTGCTTGTTTAATTGATTGACTGCTTCGTTATGCGTTCTGAAGGAGAATGGCAGGTCTCGGGAGAGATTGGATGTGAGGGTTTTTAAGGTGGATGGTGAAGGTAATCGTGAGGATCGCCGGGTGTTGTTGATTTTAGTGATCTTTTTCACTTTGGCTTGGAAAATTTTGAGAGCCTCGTCTCATTTCAGCTCGTTTAAATAAGCGAAAGTGAACGCCGTATAGCCTGGTAATGTATACAGGACGCGGAGATTATTCTTTGAACTTTTCATTAAAAGTGGCTTTTGCGTTATTAAACGGACGCGAAATTCTAAAAGGCCACGAGAATTCATTTCTAACCCGTTTAACCTATGAATAATGTCCATAATGGATTCAAAACGGAAATAAAATATGATCGTCATGATATCAGGAAGTAGGTTTAGCCTTTTGATTAAAATCTATTACCTAGAAATTGTATCAAAACAAATCTATATCGCGTGTGCTGTGCTATGATAGCTGTGATCTTTTAAAAAAGCATGAATTCCTAGTGAAAATAACTTAGTACTACGGACTTTTTCCTCTATAGAATACGCAAAGTCTTGAAGGATGGATTTGACAAACTCGTGGAGAAAATTATCCAGTATAAAAATCGGCCAAACGACCCTAATAGATTAGAGAGAGACGACCAAACCCGATAGATAATAGAGAGGCTGTGCTCTCATTAATTCACAACGATCTTAAGAAATAGGTGCAGACAAACAAACCTATTCGTATTTAGGAAAATCATCATCCCCCTTCCCTATCGTACGTCACAATGCCTCTCATCAACATCTCCCCCTTTCCCCACCCAATTCCCACTAGCCTTCTTTTTAACGACGAAGGCAGCCTACGTACACATTACCCCGTGAGCTTCCACTTGTGCCAGGGGGCCTTATGTTCCAGAATATTATGATAAATCGTAATGTTCAGATCATTCAGAAGTATCAGGACTTAAAGTTAGTGACGAAAACTGTAGGAAAAAGATTAACCTTCATGATCGATATCGGTAGGTGTGTTTTTAATAAGGCGAAAAGGCTGATCACATTCAAAGGGATTCTAGTTAAACTAAGATGAAAGATTTAGTGCTTCGTTTGGAGCAGAGTACTAAGTTCAAAATCAGTGATAGGAAACTTGGGCCATTAACGATACGGATTATAGATTTTGGAAAGATTTTGACATCTGGCTCTGGAGGAAGATTGGCAAGGTTAAATGCATCGATCGATTGAGAAATGGAAAAGTGTTGTAAAGCATAGGAAAAGGAAATTCTTTGATGAAAATGATAACAAAGAGGATGGCTATATGGAGAGACTACATCCTGAATGGATGCGTGTTTAATGAAGGGAACTGGTACTCAATGGAAAAATGGAAGGGAAGAGGAAGAAGGGAAAGAAGTTACGAGGCACTTTGAAAGGTGAGAGGATACTACTCAATAAAATATACACAGGATGGAGAGAAGTGGGGAAAAGCATTCAGCTGACACATTTTTAGTAGAAATCCAACGAACAAGAATACAGAAAAGACTATGCAGGAACATGGGTAAAGGTTGACCTTCGATTGTTTGAACAGCAGAGCCGTAAATTCCACAGCCGTCACAACATATTGTGCGGAGGAGAATAATTGATTCCTTGGACGTATAGGCAGACTTTTGGGCAGTTAGTTATTCTAATCTTTTTGGTTTCTGATTTTGCTCTCGTCTGCAAATCCAATTCAGGTATACAAGGTGTATTCCAAAAGTTTTGCAATTATTTTTTTAAGCAATTTATGAACAGATTTAAACAAACACTTAAAATTCTTCAAAGTACTTCCCTTGGTCCTGTATACATTTTTTCCAGCGACTCTGCCATGACCGGTACGCGCCATAGAAGGCGTCTTCGGGGACCTCTCGCAAGGTCTTCGTCACGGCTGATACCGTTTCCTTTCAGAGCTGCCTTAATCCAAGGGAACAAAAAGGCGTCTTCTAGGGCGATGTCAGGACTATAGGGGGGTGGGGCAGCGTTAACACCTGGTGTTTAGCGAGGAACTCGCGGGCTAGTAGCGCGTTACGGCAAACACCTTGGGCACGAGCTTGGCACACACTTTCGTCATCGCTAAATCTTCAGTAACAATGCAAAACACAGCAGTAGACGAAAAATTTCAGTTAACTGGCAACCATCTTGATACTCAATCGACGGTCAGATTCCAACAATTGTCGAACATGAGCCACATTGTTGCCCGTTTTGCTGGTTGACGGCCGCCCAGATCGTTGTTCGTCGTGAGCCTTTTCCCGGCCCTCCTTTAAGGCCTTTACCACCTCGAAACTTGCGATTAGGACAGAGCACAGTCTCCATAAGCCACAAGAATCATAATGTTAGTCTTCTTAAGAGATTTTTTCGGTCTAGCACAGAACTTAGTAATCGCGTAACGTTGCTCGATCGTCGATTTCATTTATTTCGTGACACGGACGGCGCGCAGAGGTTTACAATAACTGACGTCCTGCGGCTTCCACAGCTTAGAGATCACTGAGACCGTCCGACAAGCTTAGCGCGCCCCCCCCCTCCAACTACTCCAAGTGGTTCGACCCCACTCCAACCAATAAGAGCGGCGCGGGACTCTTAATTGCATTACTTTTGGAATGCACCCTTTAGAATTATTTCAAATGGATCAGAATCAGGCGAGAACGATTTTTAAGTTGATTTGGCTCTTTTAATTCGCATATGTTACCATATGGCTCGCAATCAAATATTTCCAATTATTGCGTGGTACTGTACAATCCTCGATAATGATTTTTTAAATAAATAGAAAACATTTCTAAATTCAGAAATCATTTCCTTCTATTCAGAATCCCAAATCCTCAATAAGTATTCAAGACGATGTATTGGCAGGGATACACCTCTTTTTGGCTTTTTAATTGGACTATTTCAACAAACATTCATTTGAAAAAAATTTATCTCTTTGGCACATTCTTGCAGTGAATGAAGTGCTATTCGCATTCCGTACCTCGAAAAGTAACATAATCGATATAAATATAGCAAATAGAAGGTATCGAGACCAGAATCCGGAAGGAACATTTTTCCCACGAACGATAAGAGAACAGAATAACTGTAAGCGGCCGCTCATTAGGGAATAAAAAGTATTTTCCTTTTCATTCTAAATAGACAGTGTACATTGTCATTATCTCATTTAACTATAGTTTATTGTCCTTCTTGTTACAAAGTGCTCTTATGTTATGCGCATAGTTATGTTAAGCATATCTCATTTAGATACCGTCGTGCATTTACCTGTAGCTATCATGATCTACTTTATTTAAACTATTTTACGTGGGTATTTTAACTGAAAACTAGGAAAACCTGACTTTTTACGATATATACCTGGTGTTGAATCGCACCCTGCCATACACCCTAACGGTGGATTATGGGGTTCATGTAGATGTACCTTCAGTACCGCAATTAAGTTCCAGGAACACAAATAATTGAGTGTAACACACTGTTGTTACCTATTAATATCGTAACCTGATTTTCAGTCACCACACCACGCCCAGTCGGCGGCGGGGAAACGTCCTCATCTGCCAACCCAGAGGTCGCAGGTTCCATTCCCGCCTAGGTAGTTTTTCCTCCACCTTGAGTTTGGATGTGTGAATTTGTCGAATTGTTATATCAATGTTCAAAGTCCGATGTCAAGGTCGAAGTGCTGTTTTCGGACTAATGCAGAATGAATAAATCTTCATTCTTTAGTTCCCAGATCGCCCATATTGCTTGCATCGCCTACATTCATACTGGTGTGGGTAAAGCTACATGAGCACTGCACGCCTCTCATATAGGTTACAATATGCATGGACAAGGTTAAAGAAATCGCTATCTTACGTGAGGAGACAGCACTAAATATTATTATGGCCCTTAGAAAGGAGTTGATTGTCGAATTGGTAATAACCGAGCTAGAGTTATGATTTGAAAGGTTAAATGAATGTAGAATTGAAGATATGACGTTTCGAAAAATTCCGTATTCCAATGAAGAGATTAAGGATATGTCATCTCAATAGATATGAAAAGACAATAAAATATTATGACACTTTTATACCCTAGGATATACATATAATGAATATAATGTAGTTCCACAGTATTTTATTTGGACACGACCGGGGTTTCGATGTTCAACGTCATCATCAGGGTCGTTTCTAAATAAAATACTGTGAAATTACAAAGTTTTAGATTTTTATTGCGAAATTAATCGATTCGATGAGGTCAAGCCTCAAACAACTAATCCGCGCAAATACTTCATATCCTGATTTCGTCTCATAACTTTACCCCAAACTATTTCCTACCGCATCGCATTTTGGTATTTGACATATAGGGTTATGGGTATAATTTACGGCTACCTTTGATTTTCTCTTCATATTACACAATGCATAAAATCATAGAGAATTACATAATCAAAATGTCCAGATGCATCGCATGCATTTGAACCTCTGACAACACGATGAGTCGCCGAACATTTTACCACTACTGTTCTCCTCATCCAGTCATAATATATAATCATATGGGCATGATTACTAATGAAATAGTATTCTGGCGCACACAGTAATTTGCATGGTCTCAAGCATCAAAGGTTTGGATATAATATCTCATGACAAAGTGAAGGAGAACCCAGACACGCAGGAGAGGTTAAAACCTTTCGACAATCTAAAGAGTTTAAAATGGAGACTTCGGGCGGTTGACTGCAAAGTGAAACAAGAAAAAAAGGTTTTTAAGACAGCATTGAGATCGCTCAGAGCCAAAGACTCAGGCGTATTAACGCTGCGCTGCATTTCCTTGACACAATGTGCCTGCTATGACGCTAATTACACCCTCGAAACGTGTTGTCAAATCCCTTAGGCTTGGAATCCGACAACTAATTCCAAACGGTTGCTCTCTCATCCAAACAGCGGTCTCTTCGTTGCGTCAGGTCTCGTAAACATACGACATCATGAGCATAAAATTTAGCGGTTTGATTTCTATCAATTCACGTGTAGGTTTAAAATGAAATACACAGTAGAAATTTTGAATGCTGAAAACCTAAAAGATAGAATTGATAACCGCGATGAGAGAAAAAATTTTCCAAAGTAGCCGTAAATACATACTTCTGCACAATAATCGAAGTAAGAAAATGAATGGAAAATTATTCAATTAAACTTGCATAATTAAAATACTGGCTGCCGGTATAATAATGACCATAGGAGTCCACAGACTGCATTTTCCTTGACGTTTTAATCTGCGTTTTTTTTAGATAAATTTATGAGTTGATGAAATGTGTCTTAGTAAAATATCGTGCTACATGAGCATTTCATAATTCATGTTGGGATTTTATGATAATATGTTGGGAGTTTAAAGACCACGAAGAAACAGTGTTTACGCAATTAATCAATAGAATTTCAAATGACGTAGCAAAAATCTAGGGAGCTAGACAAACACCATCAAGGACAAATTCAAATGCTCGTTCTTGCCTCGACAATGCAAAAATATAACAAGTTCAAACCTAAGAATCTATTACTTTTGTAATGAAAAAAGTTCAATATTTTACCGAAAGCATCCTTTATTGTTTGATATATATAGACATTTATGCAAGAGTATTTGTGTTTACGCATGTGAGAAAATATATATTTATTTATCACACGGTGATGCCCTATTATTCCCCGAAAACGCCCTTGCGACAGCATGTGATATATTGTATAGATATAGATTTTGAAGTTATCTGGTCCTCCACTAATAAGCTGTCGTGAATAATAGGCAGAGAGTAATAGGGAGAAACCCACTCTTAGGTAAGATGATGTTAAAAAATTCTACGAAATTCCTCGAAGGTTTCGTGACTTAGCGAGTGGCTGCCGCCAACATAAGGGCCGCTAATTGTCCGGAGGACGATGCAGTAACTATTATTTACGTGAGTTAAGGTGTGAGCCACAAAGTTCGGTACATTTATCCCATCTTAGGCGTCATAAAGTTAACGTAAAGGGCTAAAGTATGGCGATGGAAGAATAATATAACTAAAAATCACCACAATATAATCCCGAAAAGTAGCAACACAAAACTCTGTTCAGTCAAAATTTTAAAGACGTGATGGAACTCCCTCGATTAAAACGTTTCGTAGGAAAAATATTTACTAATCAATTCTCTGAGAGGAGACTACCCAATAGAGTTTGATGAATAATTTTAGATTGGTAACTGGTTATGAGAACACCGGAAGCCCTGCGGAAAAACCGGAGGATCTGGGCGTAGAAATGTGACGAGCGGTTGTATATATTTATATCGCAATTGAATGACCAGATGAAGGAAATTTTTTTAGAGAAAGCTACAGGATTATTCACACAGGATAGATGAGCAAACATGGATTGCCATAATGTCCAGAAAGCAATGCCTGGATGAGTGAGAGGGGCAATGCGCTAATTAACCCACATAAAGTCGGGGTTTACGTAGTAACCAAGACCACGGACACCATAGTGGCAGCAGGCCTAGATGTGCCCACGACGGACTATTAAGCTGAGGAAGTAAAGGAGCTCTTCGAAAGTATCACATCACACACTCAAGAGAAATTAAAAGAATCTCTTTGCGATATTCGAAGCCAATGATTAATAATCAACCATGGTTTCACAGGTAACTATCGTTATCAAGGTTGGTTATTAATAAATTTATAAGGAGCATTAAACAATGATTTGTTCATTACACGATGAAAAGATTAAGATCAGCGTTAAATCGCAAACTAATCTCTAGAAGGAGATTTCAAATTATATTTTATTACTGCAAGCAACTAGTGTTTTTTATTCATTTTTTACTTGACTTAAGTTGACGAGTATATACCGAGAGAGTAAAATCCGCGTAAATCCTGAGTACGTGTATGTGTGTACGTGACTCAGCACAGTCAAAACTGCGCATCACAACTCCGAGCGGGAGAATGTATATAAGGTAATATTTCCTCCTTCTCAATTTTTAATATTTTAATTTCCTTTATAAATTCAACTTTCTTCACTACTGCTTTCCCCAAAATATCTCGACTTTGGATCCACTTTTTTAATTTATTCTAACGGTCCTAGATACGTTCTTCCATTAGTCAGAGACGAAATGAAATGCCAAAAAAACCTAAGTGGGAAACAGGAGTAAAAAATGATCATATATAGGAAATGATGAATTGCTATTTCAAATTATTTTTTAATTGAATAAACCAATGAAGGATAGATGGTAGGCAAAAACATATGAGGGATATTATCCAAGGTTTGCCTATAAAAGGGATTTGAAAGGTAATTTAGAAAATCATATTGACAACGCCAGGGTGAACAAAAAGTGGCAAAATAGTAAAGCGAACTAATTATGGACTCGAAACATTTTGACAGTTGAACGAAAGCCAATAAAAGGAAAATCAAAATCATGCAAGGAGTCATGCAAATGATCGAAGAGGGAAGAAATTACAGGAATCGCAGAATTGAACATGAAGAGCTGTCAAGGAGATAATGGAACAACTTACAATTAGTGAAACCTACTTAATGATTTTAATAATACCACCGGGTTTCGTCGCATCACGACATCCTCAGGTGAGGAATTACTACACTCACATACTGATAACTGGGTTCACAGTAATATAAAATGACGGATTTTTTTTGTGAGCGTTACTCTTTCTGTGCATCATATAATCATTGTACAACGCCAAAACTGTGACGCTTATTTTTGTCCTTTTCTCTGCTGCTCTTCTATATACTTCGTTGCTTACTATTTCTATCCCTCTAATCTCCTTCATAACCCTCCATCGCCATGTTCAAAAGGTCTCTATTCTTCTTTGCTCTACTTTTCCAATGTTTCAAGACTCTGATCCGTAGAATGACATGCTTCATTCGAAAGTTTAGACAAAATTCTTTGTCGATTCCAACCCTTACGCTCTTGTACCATCTTCAGTTATTCCTTATTTATTTCCTATGAATTCAAAAGGCGGATGATACCAGCACCTTAAAGAAGAAGATCGGAAGCGATGAATACATATGTGGTGAAAACGAAGGACGCCGAAAAGAAAATAAAACGCGGGTTGCGTGATTGATATGAAGAAGTCCTTCAAATATGCGAAGTTTACGGAAGATGCTGATCTCTGAAAGCGGGAGAGGAGGATCAAACTGGGCACATTATCAGACGCAATGGCTAATTGGAGACAGTGACGACATGATCTTGTTTTAATTATCAACTAAAAAATTGCAAATATATATATATATATATATATATATATATATATATATATATATATATATATATATATATATATATGCTTTCATAGACGTAACACGGAAGTGCCGAATAGTACAATACACAGTAACACATAATATAGAAACACAAAAAAAGAGAACACTCACACGTATTTTCTTGATATTTCGACGGAAACAATCCGTCTTCCTCTGAAGATATAGACAATGTAATGACTGCTGGAATTGTTGAGGTGAGGGGTGCGAGAGAAAGGGAAGGGGGCCAGGGGAAGGGGAGAACGGGAGGCGAAGGAGGGGTGAAAGGAATGGTTGGGATATATATATATTATATATATTACACCGCAAAAATCAATGGAAAAGTTTATATAATGTGCATTCATAGATGTTTGACTCTAGGAGGGGCATTTTGCTGCGCCTGATGAATTTTTATCGTTATCATAACCAGTGTCCAGAGAGTACCACATGATGACAGAAAAGAAAATGAAATCCCAAGCCCAGTCACGAAGTAGAATTATGCCTTACGCATATAAGTTGTGCCCTTAAATAAGTTGTCCCCATTTCATATTGTTTCTCATTTCCTTATCATTCTCAATTTCTACTCCGTTTCTCAGTATTCCTCCGTTCAGTAATGAAAAAAAAATGCTCCCAACTTTTCTAAGGTCTTCATCTCCGGTCTGATATTTATTGACCATAAGATCCTCCCTATTGAGTGTTATGCATCAAAATAATGCTTCCACGCACTGCTCCCTTGTCTGCAAACTTATATTTTTCATCAACAATTACAGAAATCACCGCAAGCGGTCGCAAGGGCGTGCGGCAGGGGGTGTTAGGTTTCCAGCCAAGCATGTACAATCCCAATCATGTAACTCCTACGCAGATATTAGTTTGATCATGCACTCGAAAAAAGTTTAACCCCGCGAAAGAAGGTACTTACACGCAACAATATTCAATAACAGGATACGTATATTCAAATAAAATATTTTTGGAGCCTTCTTGGCGGAGAATTTCTTCATTGCTTGATATCCCTTAATGCTATCGAAGCTCTTCCAATGGCGTCCCAAATATCAGTATGGTAAGTCAATCTCTCACCACGTTGACCCTGGTTGAGATAGTCACGAATGAACGGTAGTATAGTTCACGGGAATTTATGCCGCACAGAGAACGGAACGTGGAGAACACATGCAGTCAGGGACACGGACTCAAGAAAATTGTTATGTCGGGCCTCGAAGACAGAATAAACATTCATGAGACAGTGTCATGAACGTTTGCTTTGTATATTTATTTCCGATGGTGTGCGACATGGTCCCGGCAAAATGCGCTTCGTCCTGTCCAGGTCCTTCAGCTTGGAAAAACCCTCTCCCTCAACCGCAATACCCTCTCTAACGCCTCCCGATCACCCCTTCCCACCCCTCTTCGCCGCCACCCCTCCCACAGTTCCCCCTTCCTTTCGCATGACGGCCCCACCCCTCTCACTCAGCGAAAGGAATGTGACATGCATCTCACCTCAACAGAGCACGCGGTGATTAAATTTCTAGCAATTAAATCGGCAAATTATTGTGCCGACAGTATTATTTTTTACGTTATTATTATTGCTGCTAGTAAAAAAAGATCCGTCTTTGCGATTAATGCGCTCCACACAGCAGCATCGCGCTTATTAATCTTATAAAACGAAGCCATCCTCCTGCCTCCATCCCCCCCACTCCCCCCAACCAACCATAGCTCTCTCTATCTCCTCCCCTTTCCTGCCCCTTAATGAAAGATACCCAACTCGGCGGCGCGCCTATTTAAATTCCCGACAGGCCATTACGTAAACAAATTAATACATTTCAGCCTACCCCTTGGTTGCCCACGGCAACGATGCGATGTCAGGGCATTTCTCAGCCAATCAAATTAAAATGCCTCGCGAGCATTCGAGGTGGATGTCCGTACCCCCGACTAAGAACGCGGACCTCGTCTTTTACTTGACTTTTGAGCGCTACTTGTACGTTTCCGCACGTCCTAATAACGGCAAACTATTAGACTGATCGCAAGATCTCTCTCTCTCTCTTCGCTCTAAGTGCTCTTCGCTCTCCGTTGCCTCACGGCCCTTGAGCACATTCCACTGATGCTGGGCGATCGTTCAATTATACACGAGCCCTGTTTAGCTGCTCTGATAATTATGCAGAACATAGGGCAAAGATTTTTTTGTATTAATTCATGATTAGATTAACGGTTACCTTAGGGGCATTGCTAATTGAAAACACTGCATAGTGTTTAATGTGACACTCCTCGCCAGAAATTCGATTTTTATCATAATTTCTCATGTGCCCATGCAACTGCTGAATAATTAGTAGTTATTCGGTGTGGTAAGAATTGTGCGTATGAGTGTACAATATTGGATGGGGACGGGGAAATGGGTCGATAACAATTGAGACGGAAAGAAAACATACGTACAAATCATAGTAACAAGACCTTTCTTTGGGAAAAAATGTTTAAATTGCACCGAGAAGGATACCGCATGCATCTCATATATCCTTCACGCGTGTTCAATAGTTTCAGCATAAGATTTTCGCCTCCAACGAAAATTTCCCAAAGATTGCCATTACGCTAACATGGGATGACCAAATATACATATAGAACAGCGATAGGGTCAATTTTGTGGAAATGAACATTTCTGCTAAATAATATATTATTGTAATCATCATTACTACTATGTATTATATTTTTGTAATGTCCCACAGTTATTTCCTTAGTATTACACGTTTCAATGCTTATCCATCATCCTCAATTACGATAAAACTTTCGAAGTGCATGGCGAGGTATATACAGGGTCGCACCCAAAAGTGGTAGGACTGATTTTCTCTAGCGCGAACGGAGCTGTGGAGGGGGGTCTGCCTGGCAGGGTAAGGTGTAGGGGGGCTCTTAGCAATAGACCGACACCAACCTCAGTCACCTGCGGGCTGTCGTTGAGTGAGGACACCGTTTTTAGTGAAGCAAGTTTTTTGTCCGCGTCGAAAAACAAAATGAATCTGAATTTAGAGCAACGTTATTCCGTGAAGTTTTGTGCGAAACTCGGGAAGACGGCAACTGAGACCCTCGATATGATCAAGCAGGCTTATGGGGGAACTGCCTTAAGCCGTTCCACAGTATTTGAGTGGTACAAGTTGTTCAAAGAGGGTAGGGAGCTCGTTGAAGACGACCATCGCTCCGGACGGCCGTCGACGGCAAGAACCGACACGAATGTGGACAGAGTGAGGACACTGCTGAATACAGACCAACGCTTAACGTGCAGGTGCTCACCCGCCTCCGAGAACGCGTGAAAAGAGTCCGACCAGCCATCGCAAACTGCTGGGTGCTTCATCATGACAACGCGCTGTGCCATGGCGCGCTCGTCGTCAGAAAGCTCCTGGCCAAATACGGCGTTGCCACGTTGCCGTACCCGCCCTATTCTCCCGATCTGGCACCACCGAACTTCTTCTTCTTCCCCCTGATGAGAAGACAGCTCAAGGGACGACGTTTTGACTCGATAAAGGCCGTTCAAGAGGCTTCGACGAGGGTCATCAACGGCATCCCCAAAGAAAATTTCCAGCGGGCGTACGGGAATGGGAGCAACGTTATACTAAGTGTGTAGCGGCTCAAGGAGCATATTTTGAAGATTATTAGGTCGATGTAAGTATATCGTCAATAAAATTCTTGTAAAAAATCAGTCCTACCACTTTTGGGTGCGACCCTGTAGTATTGAGGAGTATAGGAAAGGAAATAAAGCTACAGAGAGAATTCAAAAAGAAAAAGACATCTTGTTTTTGGCTTGCTGAGAAGAGTCATAAAAGGAAATATTGAAAGAAAGGGAGGAAATGGAAGATAAAGATTTTTCATACGCAATGACATTGAAAAATGGTAGGAATTACTGGCACTCGAAATTAGAAGTTCTTTATCGCACGGATACAGTTGAGAAGAACTTGAGAATAACACACGGAAAACTTATGAAGTTTCGTAATTAGCATTTATGATCTACAAGAGAATTTTTGAATGTATTATTGCCTCAGGGAAACGGGTTCTCGTAACCAACCACATTGTTAATTAATTCATGCAGTCTGAATTTACAAGAATGCGAATCTTTCTCTGTACCGCCCATTTATTTATTTGGCTTTAGTCCGAAAACAGCAATTCGGTCTTTGCATAGGAATTTGAACAATGATACAGGGATAAAAATTTGACAGTTACATACACCCAAGCCCTAGGTGGAGGAAAAACCACATAGGCAGAAGTCAAACACTCGACTTCTGGGTTGGCAGGCGAGGACGTTATGTCGCCACCACCGGGGCCGGCAAAAATAAACTAGGAAAAGAATCGAACAGAGGACCTTCAAATAATCAATCCAATGCCTTACCCTTGTACCATCGGACTCACATAAATTTATATGCCCATGAATTTCTCATGAAGTTCTCATAGTCATAATATAACTCTGCCTTAGTTTGCAGCTATTAGTGTCTAGCAGCGGAGCCAAATTGAGCCTATTACCCCGGGGTTGCGAATAAATGCCCGAGTGCGTTCAAATTGTCCGGTAAAAGGTGGAATATGCTTGGAAAAATCTGAAGTTTTAAAAGATTTACACGAGGCACGTTTACCTAAAGCTATATTAGTATCTAAATAAGTCCGTATGGAAAACATTTCAGTAAATTTCTCTCAAATATACCGGTATTATGGGTAAATCTATAATTTTCTCCTTTAAATATTTTTATTCCGTTTGACCACAGTCACAGAAAGCTGCACATTCAGTGAAGCCAGAGCTATTCCAAGTAATGATATTTGATTGGCATTTTAGAAGTCATTGAGTTGCAAATGTAATCACTGGAGGTTGAAAAGTATGATATGGTCTTTATGCGCCTATATGTTTGTATTCCGAAATAATTCTCCTTTCGCATTCAACGTTTATGCATGTGACAACATGACGATAATGTATAATAATAAAGATAGAAATGTAGAATATTTTTATCGCCAGCATTTTCTAACCATGCCGCACGCCATTCTGGCAACTTGTTTGGTACTGCGAAAATGTAAATCATGAAATTTCGCATTAGGTACTCGTGATAATACCTACAAAGATAGAATGAGGCCCGAATTCGACGCCTGGCCCATTCTAGCGGAGTGATGCCGAAGGGGGTTTTTAGACCGGCACTCGGAGACTAAAAGTGATTCTATTTAAATTATAATTGTTGAACCGGAGTGAAATTTTGTATCACTCATTCGTGTCGGTTGTTGCCGTCGACGGCAACAACCGACACGAATGTGGACAGAGTGAGGACACTGCTGAACACAGACCGACGCTTAACCAGTGAAGAAATTGCAGACCAGTTGGGTCTGTCTGCATCCAACGTCCAACGCATTATTTCACAGGATTTGGCCATGCGCAAGGTGTGCGCTAAGACGGTGCCGAAAATTCTGAGTGTCGACCAACAGCTCCTGGTCAAATACGGCGTTGCCACGTTGCCGTACCCGCCCTATTCTCCCGATCTAGCACCACCGGACTTCTTCTTCTTCCCCCTGATGAGAAGACAGCTCAAGGGACGACGTTTTGACTCGATAAAGGCCGTTCAAGAGGCTTCGACGAGGGTCATTAACGGCATCCCCAAAGAAAATTTCCAGCGGGCGTACGGGAATGGGAGCAACGTTATACTAAGTGTGTAGCGGCTCAAGGAGCATATTTTGAAGATTATTAGGTCGATGAAAGTTTATCGTCAATAAAATTCTTGTAAAAAATCAGTCCTACCACTTTTGGGTGCGACCCTGTATTTCCCGATTTTTCAGCATGTATACCTTATTCTGGGCTTTTAAAATTGTATCATACCTGCTGTTAATGTCTAAGCATCAAAAATGCTTGATGTAATTCACGATGACATGATGACTGTTTATGGAAATGATAGCCCCGTCGAATTGTGGCATGAAAAAGTAATTTCCAAATTGACCAAATGCCCCTCACAGAAGATCCAAGAAGTGGAGAACCATAGCTTATGGACGATGCTGCCATGGAGCGGAAAGTGGAGGACTTTATCCTATTAGGCCGAAGCAATTATCCAAATGATCATAAATGAGACTGATCTAAGTGACGCAAGGGCGTGGAAAATTATTCACGAAGAACTACACATGTCAAAGTTGTCCGCACGCCGGGTTTCACGAATGCAGATTGCAAAAATTCAAAGCGATGTGGCTTTATAATTTTTCCACATCGGCCATGTTTTTCTGTTCTCGCCCCAAACGACTTTTTCTTATTCCCATAACTCAGAAACCAGAAAACCATTACGGGGTCGGAGATTATATAACACGAATTACGTCATTCAAGAGGTGTAACAGTAATTTTAGGCTTAATCTGTTGAATTCCACAGCGATGTGCTTCGAAAGGTCAGTTAACGCTGTGAGATTCGCATAACTCTGACTGATGACTTAACAGAGAAGCCATAAGAATAAAAGATTTAAATTAACATTCTATTTTGTTTCTTTTTATGTAAGATTCCCCCTGCTAATGTTAAGGTTATTAAATTAATGGGTTAGAAAACTCATGGTTTAAGTTTCAAATTACATCTTTTGCATAAATTGGAAGCAGATTTCTTTAGCATAGATCTTTGAAATGTATAAATATCTCCTTCGCACTACGATAGGAGAGATGATGCCAATAAAATGAGAGAGATAAAGTGTTGAACAGTTTGATTTAAGCTGTCATTTTGCCCATGGATGCGAAGGGATCAGAATAACTACGAGTGACGCGCTAAGGAGGCAGGCGGTAGTCCAGGGGTAGAGCATTGGACTACTCACTGGAGGGTATATAAATGTATATGTATATATATATATATATATATATATATATATATATATATATATATATATATACATATTTTTAGATGATTTCGTTGAAGTAAACCCGGAAGTGTTGGATAAAAAACTTGGACAGCAACAAACAATATAAGAACACATAAAAAGAACACTCGCACGTTATTAATTTCGACGGAATTCAGCTCCGTCTTCCTCGGAAGAAAGACGGTTGCAGTACTTCTGTTTCTTCCGTGGAAGACGGAGCTAAACTCCGTCGAAATTGTTAAGAAATAACGTGTGAATGTTCTTTTTATGTGTTCTTCTTTTATATATATATATATATATATATATATATATATATATATATATATAGAGTTACTCTCCTCATACACTGATGAAGGTGGCTGGTGTAAGTGAAATTTAAAAGTCTTGAGTGAGTGTTATAATTTGTTTAATTAACCTTTTTAATAATGCAAAAAACTAGTAAACTTTCGACAACGATTAACGCCGTAGGAGTGTAATTTCTTTGAAACTATATATTATATTATTATTTCGAGGATAAATACACACCACACTCTGCCATCATCTCTGGTCTTAATTAACTCAATAAATAAACATTTGAACTATAAATATGTATTCATATATATATATATATATGTATATATATATATATATATATATATATATATATATTTCTATTTATTCATATATTATTTATTTTTCATAAATATGAAATTGGATATGATACCACCCGAATTCGATCGATTCAATGAAGTTAAACTTCATATATACGAGCGTCCAAAAACTGTGATACAAATAGGATGGGAGGTGATTGGTTCTTGAAGGAATTTGGATTTAATGTTTCAAATGTTAGGCGAGTAATCATTAGAGAGTAGAGTCTTATTGCTTTGGGCATGTTGCGAAACTGACTTGCATTGGAATCCCATAAAAACAGATGCATACAAGAGCGTGTGTATATAGCGGAAGAGAACCTGAAGACGTGTAATGTTAGGAGTTCGAAAAAGTAGTATGCATGAAACAACAATTAGATGTGAAAAAGGCGGAACATATACCTATTCATTAGGAATAAAGGTATGTAAACATTGGATTAATAGTAATTATAGATAATTGTTTCCTTGACTGAGTGCTTATCTGGTGACGATGGTGGTTAAAAATACAGAGCGGCATAGTCGGGATAAGAGATAATAAGGTTGTCATGAGGACTTGATAGGTAAGGAAGTGGTCGCCAGGAATTAGGCAGTGCAGAAAAAAAAAAGAAATGAATTCATTTGGTAAGAAAATATGAAAAAAATGTGGAAAAGATTCGCTAAAAGCTTAAAGCTTAAAAAATGCATATTATCCACCAATAAACTGATTCAGATTCATTAATCTTACTTCGAAATAAGTGAAAATAATATTAATCCGTAATCCCCTTCCTTTTTGTACGTTTGTGAGTCTAGAATGATGCGGTTAGCATAGCGTAGATTATAGTCACCATAAACTTCACATCATGGTGAAATTACAATTGAATTAACCTATATTAAATAAGGCGCACTGTCGCATGCCGAAATAATTTAATTCGAATGACGACTCGTTTCAAAAACGTGTCGTGATATAGCTGTAGAAATAGTGTTTCCCATCGATTCCGTTTCCCGCATGCATCAAAGTAAAATAGTGTTATTGAGACCACCAAATAGGCAAAGCTGTATTTTCGGAGTGTGTCAACTTAAGCACCACCAAAGGCCAATTTGTCGATGTCGTTAATTGTCCTGCGGCTATAACATAATGAATTTTTTCACGGATAAATTAAACAATATCACCTTTTAAAAATCCCTTCAGATGCAACCCAAATTCTATTGATACAGTTCACAAGAAACTAATAAGTAAATGCATAATCAAATAGGAATAAATACTGATGTATTCAGTCTGGGATTACAATGAGTCAAAAAACTTCAGGTATTTGAGGATTGGTTCCTAGACGAGCTTGTGGAAAAATTAAAAATTCTCACATGCCTACTTAAGAACATCTTTAATTTATACCGGTATCGTACTTTAAAAAAATAGTTTGATGGGTTCCTAAAACGAACATTTGGGTACATTGCGAGGGAGGATTACCTGAACAGAACTCTCTTGCTCCCTAGTTTCCGTAGACATTAATAAAAGAAATGCCCCTGTGGCCATCCTCTCGCACGCTCTTAACTATACACATATGATGCAGTATGGGTAGATTACAGTATCTTTTACGCCGATTAGTATGTGCAAGTATATGCCGTTTCGTTCAATTTATGTGCATGAGTAGGCAGTGAAACGATCTGTATAAAATACGTAATGAATGAGGAACGTAATTTTCGCAATTTCCTAGGTAAAGCGAGGAGGGATTGGGAGTGGGATATCCGATGCGAAATGCCCTTCCCCCGTCTCCTAAGGGTCAGGGATCCTGCTAAGCCTCCGTTCGACCACTTAAATCCTAGCCCGCTCACTCACTCTCGAGTCGCGACCGCACGAACTGGAGTTATTCCAGAAAAACGGCGTTTTTCCGTAATTTCTCAGGTAATGGCAATACCAGTGGGAGGAAGGAGGGTGAGAACGGGTGGAAAGGGGTGACGGAGAAGTTGGGGTTATGGGAGGAGAAATGAGAGGGAAATGTGAGAGAGGGGAATCAAAACATCATTAACAATTTTATGGTATAATTCGGAAGAGTTGCTGCTCGGATCCGAAATTGCAGACATCAAACCATTAAAGTTAATAGTGATCTCATTATTTTGAAAGCCTTGAAACGTCTCTTCTCCCCCTCCCCCAAGTCTACTCCTCCTCCCCCCTTCACCAAATCTCTACTTTCTTCCCGCTTGGCGCAAATTGGACGCAATTAAAACGTTTCCAAACTCAAAGTCTCCGAGCATCGGTGGCGGTTTTGTTGAAACATTTGCGGTCATCACGAAGGTTCCCTTCCCCCCCCCTCCCCCCGCCCCGGGGATAGTGCCCGTGTATTGCGTAATTAATTGAACGCTTTTAATTTGAAAGTGGGGAATGATTGGGGAGAGGGAGGGGGTTTGGCGGGGGAATTATAGCTCACTACGTCATGGCGGGGAGGGGAGAGGCATCCCCTGCGGTTGCAGCGGCTGACTCCCGGGCGCAAATACCAGGCGGCAGGCGGGAGGGGTGGTGTGCACCTCCGGGTCAACGGGCAGTGATCGTCGGTAATAAGTCGATCTACGGAGCTGATCGAGTTTTTCTTGCCCATTATCTGCGAGCTGATTTCAATTGTGCTCACTGGATAATTTAAGGTTTACGACCAACAACGTAAAGCAGACATGGTCCCACCTGGTTCTTCGTGGTATGAATTTTTAAGGTAAGAAAAAGCCTTAACACTCCAAATCATCAGCTTAAGCAGAATATTCTTGAATGAGAAATGTTTTTTTATATTTTCTAAATCGTTCAAGTGAATTCATTTGGAATTTTGGTGGACAGATAGGATAGGAGGATTTCAGAATATCTCATAGTTCTTCATGGTAACACAGAGGGCTTCAACCCACGGGTAGTTCATATTTACGATACGCACGCTTTTGAACAAGATCTTGAATTAAGACTCTTAAATGCACTGTCTGCTTGAAGAAGAACGTAGAAATAATAGGTTGTGTGGTGTCCCAGGGGATGGAGTGTCAGGCGGCAGACCGTACGGCCTGAGTTAATAGCCATGTGTACATGGGCACCCTAAGCTTCACCCAAGTATTGTGATTTTTTTTCTGAAAATCAAAAGGACGTGCACTAGGGAAAGAAAATTTCCACCCTGCTTATGTCTGAAATTCACGCGACATTGTCCTTAGTTTATAATGATAAGTAGGATTTTAACAAGGGGGCTTGAATTTCCGCTGATAATTAAACTTTTATTAAATGATTGATCCATTTCAATTCTTTTATGTTTTTTTCAATTGCAATAGATTGCACACTCTCACATCCACTTCTCATAGGAATTATATTGACTCTCTTCGATGAGAGTCATGCAACATTGTAGAAGTGAACCGGCGAAGAATGGAAGCCTTAGAAACATGGTGCTGATGAGGAGAATAGTGAAGATGAAATGCACATACAAAGTGAGAAAGTATATAGGAGAGCAGAAGAAGAAATGACTATATGGAGAATTAACCCTTCGGCAAAGTAGAATCATATGGATTCAACAAACATTGAGGCACAATGGATAGCTTAGAGACATTATTGCAGAGAATATTGAATTGATTATTCCTCGCAAGGAAGACCATGAGACAAGTGAACAAGGCCAATTGAAAAAGACGTAAAACAGAGAATATATATCAGGGAATGAGAGGGAAATAACGTTGAATAGATAAGAATAGAGTGATGCAGGAAACCAATGTTAGGATTAAAATGCTGATGATATTGATGATTTTCTGAAAGATTCCAGGTTAAACGAGAATATCACTAACATTATGAAAATACAAGAAAAATCAAATGTACTTAGCAAAAAATTATATGCTCTTTGTCGCTTTGTTCTGGGAAATTTAGAATTAAGTTTTTTTTTCTTCTTAAAATTTATCTCTTCCTTCTTTCCTCCTGGTACGAGGGTAGCTCTATCTACACACACCAATCAAATCAACCTTAGGATTTATTATGGTGATTATTTTTTTAAAATCAGCAATGCAGAAATATAAAATTAATTTCAAAATGTCCAATGGTGAATTTCAGAGAGAAAATGCTACCAAAAGTAACCGAAGACGTTTGGGAACAACCGCTCCACGCTTAACTCTCGGGCACAACTGGCTTGGATTTCCAACAGGAGCACGTAATGGAATACCATCCAGATTTGGCCAGTTCAAAAAAGACCCAAAAAAATCAAAATACAGGGAGCAGACGCAGGATTTTGACTGATTTCCTGAGTCCTTGTGTAGACGAGGGATGTGGTCTTTGATGAAATTCTTGAACTGGTGTCGGTGAAGTTTCAGTGAGCTACTGCAAATAAAAATTAGACACAAAAAGGATGTGCATATTTATTTATTATTTTATTTATATATACCCTGCAAACCACCGCCAGGGTGTGTAGCAGTATCGGTAATAATTTTCCTAACGTGTGCTTCAAGTGCTGAATTCAGACCATAGGTGAAGCGTGCGCATGATCGCAGATCGTATTGACATTGATAAAATCACAATGCACACCTTTATCATTGAACATTTGGTAATGTGAAATATCTGCGCTAAATTCGTCCCGAAATTCGATGGAATAGGAAAGTCGAGTACCTACTCACAAAGACCTTCTGCAAAGGCGTCACGACGATTTTCCAACACCCTTACAGTTCCAAATTGACACCAGCAGACTATTTCCTATTCCCAAAAGTGAAATCCTCTCTCTAAGGGCACCACAATGGGACCCTACGTACAGTCAAAGAAGCTTGGAATTGTACCCTTAAGGACCTTCCGGAATCCGCCTACCAGGAGGAGCTCGAAGGGAGCCTTAGAGTCGTGGAAAAGCCGATGGCAAAAGTGTGTAGATGCTCCAGGGATGTAAAATTTTGAGACATTGTAGCAATATCTGAAATAAATTTATTTTTCCGAAAACTTTCCCAAAAATTTTTATACAAACCATGAATTAATTTAACAACCATAAATTACTTTACCTAGAAAAGCTGCTGTCTTGATATCTATAACTGGCAAACTTCCACCAAAGAATAAAATACACAAACCCCCGACGAGTATAACTCTGATATAAGGACAAGCTGTTTCCATAACGAACGGAATAAGAAAAGTCTTTTCAATAAAAGCTTTAAAGGTGATTAGTGTTTCAACTATATGATTTCTTCGGGGTTTCCTGCTGCGTATTGATTATATTTTCAAAACAATTTACGTTTCGCTCTTCCCTCTGGGAATACCATCAGGAGTTGAACGAAGAGCTTGTCATATCCTTCCTCCTTGTATGGGTTTCGCTGACACGATCGTTGGAAAACCCGAAAAGATTATAGAGTGGAAAGTATATTTTATCTAAGTAAGGCTCCATAATTTTTTTTACCGAGAGCAATTGGCCTTCGGTAGGTATCATTTAAACTTATTTTGTCTTTAATTATACTATTTAGCACCTTATAATTTGCAACTTGGAACGCATATATTTGTACTTCCGCTCCACGACTGCCTAATTAGATAGGGTTGGTCACGAAGGAGAATTTATGTCCAGTCAAGGAATTAAATATGTGCCCTTAAAGCCGATCAATTCAAAGATGAGTCTATTTAAGCGTCTAGGCTAAATCAGTGAAACTTAAATAGGAAACACCAGAGCAGTGAGTTGGGTTCATTAGTTGAAAAACTATTTGGATTTTTTAGGAAATTGCAGGGTAATCCAGAAAAAGAGGACATTCTACCAAAAGCAAAGCAATTCATCAATGTCAGTGAGCTGTCTGACTGGACATAGTTATGACTTGAGTATAATTTTAATGCTGCAGTTTTTAGAGTTCCTACTAGCAGTCTGATTTCTCATACGCGAATTAAATATTCGGGATCAAATGGTTTGTAAAGTGTTTCGAAGGTGACAGGGTTTGCCAAGACCTTTGTCAAAATAAAACTCCATGAAAAGCTCTCTTAATCAAAACAAAAATGTCCACGTCCTCATGACTATTTTCGGACATTGCATAATATATACCAAAAAAGCATTATAAAGCGCAAAAGAAGAGAAATAAATGCAGTTTTTACGGCACCTTTAAGTTACGAGTACTTGAACATTTGGGTTTAAGGACTTGGGATTCCTACGTAAAACCACCCTTTGTCTCCAAGTGGAAAGATTTACAGCAGACTAGTATCTGCACGAGTAATATAGTTATATATATTTATAGAACTTACACGAAATACTACAAGCTAAATTCACATTGTAACTGGAACATACTCCTCCAAGGCAGTGAGCCATAGGTGCTAGCAGCAACAGAAAAGTGTAGAATGGAAGCACAGGAAATGCGGTAAAATGGGAGAAGATCAAATAGCTACCGATGAAATTGTACGAAGAAAGAGAGAGGGAAAGTTTTATCTATATTCTGAAAAGAATTTTTAAATAAAAAATAATGAATACAAAGGGAAAATAGGTGTGGACAAGGAAGAGTTTCATCAATGGAAATTGAATAATTCCTCGGATTGAAGAACAAGTACAATAGTAAAAGTAATTTGAATTCCTTAAATGCCAGAAATGAAGACGGGTAAACAAATAAAACGTGGACGTAAAGATGTTATTCCGTTGCATAACTGAACGAAAAACTACGTTAGTTTTATTTCATATTCTATAAAATATTTGTAAGTTAAAATGTAACCGAAGAACTGTTGAAAACTTTCATATGAAGCGTAGATTTGTATAGCTTGGAAAGTTTCTCGTTAAGAAGAAAGGATAAGCGTAGACTTAATGCGCTTCCAGATGCGGGTGTGGAGTAGAATTGAAAATATGAAATGGATGGAAAGGATGACAAATAAAGGAGTACTAGGCATGATAGGGTAGGAGAGAAGGCTACTGGGAGAAATCTGAAGGCAGGACAAGAGGATGCAGAAGATACTGAAAGGCAATTGGTTATTTAAGGCGGTGAGTCCTGAGAAAATATGGTGGAGGGACGTAAAGAGTATGAATTTTGAGTGTTAATGGAAGTAGAAAATATTCAAAACTAAAAAAGAAGTTATTATGGTGTGTAGTCTCATGTCAGTCGGGGTTTCAAAGAATAGCAGCAGTGTGTAGCTCCTGGGTTAATCAAAAACTTATCTTAACCACCATAACCAGTAGACCACTCTTGAGAAGTAATAATAACAAATTAGCTCTAAATAAATACTAGTGCCGTACGGTCGGCTGTATGTGAGTAGGGGAATATAGTAGGCTGTTCAGTCGTACGAGAGTGCCAGTAGAATTTTTTTTAGTATCAGAGTTCCACTCTTCTGCATCCCACCTTGTCAATCCCTGCTTTGCTAATTAGAGAACTCTCGAGCCTTGTGTGGAAAAATTTGTTTCGGTAGGTTATAGAAGATGTTGTAGATACCGAACATTCAGGACGCCCTTCAACCTCAAAGATTAACAAATATTTTAAAAGGGTGAAGGTTTCGTTGGACAGAGATCGCAGATTAATTGTTTGCATGGTTTTTAATGAACTTGGCAGATCTAAATGTGATGTGAATCTACTTTTGACCGAAAATATGGGTTTGAGAAAGGCGTGTGCGAAGTTGGTGCCGCGAGTGCTCTCGGAAGATAAAAGGGAAACTCGCACGCGGATCTGCCAAGAGCTTCTCGATCATGTGGGTGAGGACACAAATTTTGCAGACAATGCCCCACTATACTATTTCCTCTTCCCTTGCCTCAAATCCGTGCTAATGTCACCATAGCTCGGTGGAAGCGTTATAACAAGTCGTGACGAGGGAGCTTGGCAGCATTCTAGGCGTCGCCTTCCAGATGGCGTGCTAGTCGTGGAAAACCCGCTGGCAGAGGTGTGTGGACGCACAGGAGTGTTATTTCGAAGACGTTTGAGTAAAAGTATCATTTTAGTAAAAAATGTTATAGGTCCACTCTGTCCAGCTACTTTTGGGACAGACCTTGTATATCTGCGTCAATCCAAGGAAGCCTTGTTTTATTTATTTGGAGGACTGACGACCGTGCGAGAAAGAAGAAAGTTCACATCTTCCTGAATAAGTTTGTCTGGCGAATTTATCAGTTCGACAATCTCTCTAATTCTGTAATAATTGTCGACCTTGCCAGTGTAATTAGGGGGCCTAATCATATCTCCAATGTTGGATGCGAAACCAAACGCTTTATATCTTTGTAACAAGTTTAATTCTGCCTTGAGTCTTCGCATATCTAAAGGTTTCCACCCCAGGTTCTGTATTAAATGTGTGACGACTTTTGTCTTTTGGTACGAGTTTTTCACGAACCAAGCGGTTTTTCTCTGTGCCCTATTTAATTCTGTGATTAATATTTATTGAAATGGAAGATCCTTAACGCTCGCCACAAACTCAATGTGAGGTGTAACTAAAAAAAATAGACTCATAACCTAGTCCTCATAACTCCCATTATCAGGTAGGGGAGTCACCTCTCCATCAATTACGTCAGCCACATATATTTCAGACCGGACACCTTCGTTTTGAGTTACGCATCACCGCAAAGTTGCATTCATGTTGGGACATAGACGTAGTCGAGAGCGTTGGTGCCCACCGAGAAGAGATAGTGCATGGTGCGTGACTTTGGGTGCTTCCCCACCTCCCTCATCACCCCACCACCAACCCCCAGCTTCGTCCACCCTTCCCCCCTATCAGCTCCGCCCCCGTTTCGTCCTTGGGCCTCTCTCATTTTCCTTTTATGCTCTGGGCACATCAAAGAATATTAAACTCTGCAATTACATGCTTCGCGCCGATGATTTGAGGATTTATCCCCGAGTCGGAACCCAAACGAATTGGCGAACGAGCAATTTCCCTTGTAAATGAAGACGTTCGTGCCATTAAAACCGTTCTGAAACACAAGCAATCATTTTTGGTAATTCTAGACCCTTAAAAACAATTAATTTTGCATTTTTTTTAAATCTTGGATTTATTCACCCCCTATTAATTTAGGTGACTGTGACATTCCATTTACTAATACAGTTAGGAATCTCGGCATGATATTATCTTCAAACCAGCCAACGAATATTTAATTCCTCTAACAAGATAAATGACACACGAGGGCAAATGAAACTGAATTAATCTCTGCTTCTCTTGTCAACCCGCAAAATGTTAGTCGCAACTTTCATATTTTCTTCCCTCGGACTGCTGAGCTCTGATTTGCAACTATCTCCCCTGTGAGTTAGAACTCATGCTATAATGGTTTCCTACTTCCTGCACCACATATATTCTTATACTTCGTCAATAATAACATCATTCGTATCGCCTTTTAAATTTTTTCAGACTTCAACATTCTTTTGTAGGAAATACCTATTACGCACACTCCTTTATTTTTATCCCCAGAAATCCTCTCAATCTCTTCACCACTTTCAAATTAAGTAGTGAGGTTAAACAGAGAAGCTTCTGCAGTCATCGACTCGAGAAGGGTGACCTTTCCCTACGTCCTACAGCGCTGGCGGATATGTACTTGGGATATGTCACTATTCCATCCTTCCGGTTCCATTCCTTATGAAATTATGAAAGAGAATTTAATCTTTAATAAGCATTGACCCTCCCCTTTTGTGGAGTTTTGTTATCTTTCCTGCCTGCTTTAGTTAGTACGGTTGAGTAAACTGTATTTTCCACACCGTTCCGCGTGGGAAGACGTAATTGTACTATGCTGTTGAGCAGCTGAGGCCGAAAATCTTGATGAAAAAAGCCTCAGGCTATATCGTTATCATTACCGCTTAGGACACCCGCCTTCAAATGAATTAGTGATAGCAGATAAATTTAATAACTTGTTCAACAAAAAGATCTATTCAGAGCCTCCATTTCCACTGTTAAAGTATGCTTTTATCTAGGTTGTTTTTTATGAAATTTCATAGAAACCAATTATATCCTGTACTTTTAATTAGCAATGTTAGAGCGGCGGGAAGATGAAAGGGTGATAGTGAAATGTATTTAGATGCACGGGATGAAAAAAGCAATTAAGTACCTCATTTTCTATGCTTGTTGGCTGGTTTACAAAGCTGTTATTGAGTGTTACCAAATTATTACGTTGTTATGCTGTCAAAACATGACAAACGTGACGAACTTAAATATATGACCTAAATGCAAATAGCATTTGTAAAATAAATAAAAAGACCTTATTAAACACAAATGTGTGCATTTTGCGATATTTATTGCCATTTAAAATCTCAATGCATGCAAATAAGGAGAAAATTATATATTTTATGTATGACTACTTAGTTAAATATTTTGGATGACTAAGACATTGAAAAAGGAATTATATTCTAAACAAAATCACA
This sequence comes from Hetaerina americana, assembly GCF_022747635.1. Classification (NCBI taxonomy): domain Eukaryota; kingdom Metazoa; phylum Arthropoda; class Insecta; order Odonata; family Calopterygidae; genus Hetaerina; species Hetaerina americana. The sequence continues at coordinate 1,836,941 of NW_027287217.1, read as the reverse complement.
AGTTCTATCGGAGTGGCATTAATTCAACACGATTAAAATACTTCTTTAAGCAATAATTGTATAATTTTAGAGTAGTCCTGTATGATACACGGTTGAAAATTCTAATTTTCTAGCCGAACTTATATCATGGAAGAGAATTCAGACTTATCCTGTGGTTATAATATTTCAAAAATTTCAAATTAGATGGGTCATGTACATGAATTGTGGTTTTGTTGAGTGTGACAGCAATCAAGTCGATAAGTTGCATTATAATGAGCTAAGGCTTGTGAGCTTGGTAGTCCAGGGTAAATGATAAGCGTAAGTACATACATGAACGAGACCTCGTGAATATATATATATATATATATATATATATATATATATATATATATATATATGTATATATATATATATATATATATATATATATATATATATATATAACGTCCTAACATTCCACGTTCCTATTCTAACTACTGTGGTCTTCTTCTCCTGCGTCTTCTGTCCTGCTGCTGCTGGTTTTCCCTTGCAAGGGTTTCGTGGGATGACGACCGCGGAAGCCTTGCCTCCCCCACTGCCGGGCACGACACACGGCCGATTGGGCCGAGCCCCGTGGTTGCCAGGACTCAAAATCTCTGTATTGTCCATCATATTTTTCTTGGGAATGATAATTGAGGTGGTTTCCCGTTGCCTTTCTCAATCGTGTTTTTAACGTGACACCATCACTTACTGGCCGCCCTACTTGGGTCAGACGCCATTGCAGCCGCCTCACTGAGGAACAGGCGCTGCATGGACTACCTTTCGTCTGGCTCCTAACCTTCGACCTATCTGGCATGGGTGACCCTACCAGGAGCAATTATTATTACTCCCGCCAGCACAGCTCTAGGGGTCATCGGAACGCACAAGCCCTTCCACCACGTCAAGGTTGTAGTCCGGGAGGCATATATATACATATATATATATATATATATATATATATATATATATATACACATATATATTTATATATATATACACATATATATTTATATATATACACATATATATTTATATATATACACATATATATTTATATATATACATATATATATACATATATATATATATATATATATATATGTATATATATAACGATTGCACGGAAAAACTCACACGAGCTACACAATAATGGAGCACAATGTAACACAAATAGAATAGCAACATTTAAAAGGACACACACACACGATAAATTGTTCGAGCTTTCGGCCCTCTCAGAGGCCTTCTATATATATATATATATATATATATATATATATATATATATATATATATATATATATGTAATTTTTGAAACTTTTGACATGAGGTTAAGGAGGAGAATTGAAAAAGTTAATAGGCCGGAAATAAAAACGAAGGAAAAATTCTGGGCATAGAACGGGCAGAGAGAATGTCTTTTGCAGAAGCATAAAGAATGCAGTATAATTAATGTAAATTCAAGGAAAATTAAGTGGAAGTGAAATCTTGAAAACCGTTACATAGAGGAGAGGGTATGCGAGGTAGGTGGTGGAAAACAAGAGAATGAAAGGTTATTTAGGGTAACTTTGGCTAAGATTAAGGGAAATAGTGAGTATGTAGAGTTGAATTATGGCTAATGGCATTTTAGGGTTTTACCAAAAGTGTCTAGTACAGTTTTTCTACGTACCCGGAGCTTTTAAATGCCGAAGTCACCTCGTCCTTCACCTAACTTTCCACCAATACCCATCTTTACCGGTAGAAATCCTGAATAATAATATTCCATTTGAACTACGTGGTAGTCTCTCGACTTTGCCCAAAAACGGTGGAGACAATCAGAATTTTTCTCGAAGAGTATGTAAGGGAGATAATCATCATCTTCATCATTATCTTTATTATTATCTTCATAATTATCTTCATCATTATTTTCATTATTATCTTCAGTATTATATCCATTATTATCTTCATTATTATCTTTATTATTATCTTCATAATTATCTGCATCATTATCTTCATTATTACCTTCATTATTATCTCCATTATTATCTTCATTATTACCTTTATTATTAACTTCAATATTATCTTCATCTTCCTGATACCTAAGAGCCACCGTTAGGACTTAAGGGCAGCGGGTGATTTCACAACAAAGCATCGAATATTGACTGTAACTAGTTGAAAGTTAAGTAAGCCAGGATATGAACTGAATAGTGAATAAAAAGAAAATTCTCTTCCTCTACTTCTATTCTGGAAGAGGACTCTTTAGAGAACTTCTGCCACATCAAGGGTCAGGCAAGAGGGTAACGGCGGTTGTTGCGTGTCTGGCAGGATGATAGCCGTTCGATGGGATCGGGTGGGTCGCGCACCTACACGTGCACCCAGCGATCTTTTTCTTCCACGCCCTCTACGAAGGCGTGCATCCCACGCGAGCCTTCCTCGCCTCCCACGCGTCGAGGGAGAATGACGGCTGAGCGGAGGGTATCGATCATGGAACGATGCGGATCACGCAGACGTCGCCCATCTGCTCGCGAAGGAAGGATGAGGTACGAGAAAGAGGTGGACTACGCCCCCCTTACGGAGAAATTGTCTCGGAGGGATACAAACAACCGGTTGGGTTCAACATTAGCGGCCGACTGGGTGGCCACATGATTGCCCACGAGGCCCTCCTCCTGCTTGCAGAGTGATGCAGTGAGTCCTCCATCCCCGCCCGGAGCGTCGTGACCGAAGCATCCCATCCCCAGCTGTCGCAGCGACGGTGGCCGAGATCAGCCTCGTCTTAAATGACGGATGATAACAATAAGGCACACATCTGCTAAGATGCAAACGCACACATCTCACTCACTTTGTGACATACCCAACGATGCAAAACTCTAAGGTATTTATGGGCTGGGTTAAATCATATACTCACTACATTTACAAGAGTTCAAAGTTTAAAATTATCGGGACAACTCGATGAGAAACCACCGGGTTGAAATATGACCTCAACTGCGATTGCGATGCCATAAATTACCGAACATCCTTACTTAGCTTGTTTAATAAAAGTTATATGATTTTTTTTGAAAAGTTGTTGAATATTTGGAAATTTTATTTAAAATATTTTACTAGGCTGAAGACAAATCAATTTTGTTTTCCTTGTGTCTTGCTTAAATGCATACTTTAAATAACAAATGCCAAGTCAATAATATGAACACTATTTCCTTGTCAATATTAGATGGCATTTTCTTAGATAAGTTTTCTCTTACGTGTTATCTCAGTTATTCATTCGCTCATTATTCATGACGTGCATTTTTTACACTTTAAGAGTCTTTTACTAAATATCCAACCGCTTAGCTGGACTACTGGATCAATCACTAGCACCTTCATGTATAGCAAAGGGACCTTTGCCGTTGAATCACGGAGTTCAACATAACAACTTTAATAGTTTCTAATGTGACAGAGAACATGTTAGGAGCGACTCGAATAATAAACTTATTCAATTAAATTGTTAAACCTTTCACGGGTTACTATCAAAGATGCCCTTCGCTAAGGATACCTTCGAAGGAGCGACCCTTGACGACAGCTTAAATCTTTAACCTAGCCCGATTGTCGAAATGCAATTCAATATTACAGACGCAACTGAGAATCAGGGAAAAGTGCACGAGGGAGAGAGAAAAAACATAGAATGGACTGAAGTGAGAGCGATTTATGATAGAATTTGCGGCATCCTGTGGATATGCAACGCGATCAGGGTGCAAGATCATTCAGGATAAGTCCGCAGATGCAGCTTTTGTGGTACCCATGCCGCATTCATTATATTTAGGCTCTATTGAATGAGAGCTCAACTCATATTCATCGTCTTTCAATCAACAAATGACATATTTCATCGAAGTCTCTCCCCAAGATGGGGACATTTTAACCGTCTATTCATTAGAGCAGTCCTAGAGACAATAGTTTATATCCGATTAACCTGAATTAGAATCTTAAGTTTGTCATTCACGAGATTTCCATTCGTCTAAATGGCGTGACCAGTCTCCAAAATCGCGCGGGTAAATTTAGGGCATTTGAAGCGGAGTGATGAACTCAACTGGCTATATATTTCCGCCCAAACACATGATAACGCCAACTTGGGTGGATAAGTTCATTGCGCTCCGTCAGTACAAACATTTCAAGGGGAGCGCTTCCTAACTTCCACGCCATCTAGTTGACATTAGATTAAACGCGGGCCAACAAGCACCTGTCTAAATGTGATTATTCTATATGAGATCTCGTGAAAAAAAATCGCGGTTAATCGAATGTCTACTCATTGATATTATACTTAATTCCATTCCTATTAGAAATGTCAGCAAGGTTTGAACTCCCAATTATTCATTTAAAGGCATTATACTTATTTATAGGCAAGTTTCGGACAGTCATAATGGATGGAAAGCCTACCGAGTACTTTCTCTTTTTTCCCCTTATATTAAGCCTTTTTTCAGTCATTCTGTCTGCTTTCATGCTGCCTACAGCTCTCTCCCTTACTATATCCATCGTCCCCTAAGTTCTTCCTTCACGGCCTCATCGTATCAACATCCCACTACCTTTTAATATTTCCCCCTTCCAATTTCTCTGCCTTTTTCGTCTTCCTCTCTTCACCCACCCTATTTAAATCATCAGTATCTGTCTTCCTCTCTATCCAACTTATTTTATCCAATTTCCGCCACACCTTTATCTCACAAACCTCCAATCAAAGCCACTCATCCTCTTCCTTCGAAGACCAGGTCTCCCATCCATAAAGCATTACGCTCCACATTCTAGTCTTCTTCACATCTTTAGTTTGTGTGTCCGTCATCCAATGTCTCCTTCTTGCAAATGACTCTTTCACTAATTAACATTATTCTTCTAATATCCTCACTAAGATACCCATTTTCCTCTCAAATACTGCCTAAATGTATAAACTGCTCCACCTGCTCTAGCTTACTCCCTTTTACTTTAATGTTTATCTTGGTTTTCCAGCTTCTCAAAATCGCTTAACTTTTTTTTCCTGAGGCTAATAATCATTGGAATTCGCATGCACAAATCGAGGAGCCCTGTCTCACGTAAGATTTTTTAAGTTTAATCGAAAGAGACAAAATATTCAACAAATGAAACCCGAAGTTTCATCCATCCGGGAAAAGTTATGTTAATCTAATTGGTCCAGCGTAAAGTCATTTGACAATTGACTTGTTCAAATTTCCTTCGATTTTAGAGCCATTGTCACTTTATTTTGAATTTTGAATATATATAAATGTACACAAGCCAGTTGTAATTAATATCCCTTTATTAATTATTATTTTTAATAGCCCATTCACACAACTATACTTCTGTCTGTAGCTACATTGAATATACAAGTCGGAACAAAATTAAACATTGCAAAGATATCAGGTATGTTTGTAGGTGCATGTGTACGTTAATTGGTAGTTTGAGTGTTTGCATGTGAGTGGGGAGTAAGTGTTCTTGCATGAATGTACGCCCTGTTTTGTTTGCGGATGGTATAAATGTGTGGCTTTTGCATGCGGTTTTTCTAGCGTAACATGCTAACACCTTGCGGCGACTTGCGTGGTACTAAGTAGAAGTAAAAGTACATAATACCCCGCAAGTCGCTGTGGGGCCGTGTGGCGGGGGTTGCCAGGGATTTGTACCTTCTGGAGGGCATTCGTGCTTCTTATTTCACCATATCATTTACCCTGAAAGTCGACAAAACGCAATTCAAACGTCAAGTCACGATTCAGAGAGAGGCAAAATACACATTCACTTTAGCAACTTCAAATAGCTGATAAACTACGATTATCACCTAATAGCCTCTAGAAATCAGGTTTGAAGAAACCCCTTTTGGACACCAACACGTTTTCTAATTGGGTAAAACGATATCACTCTCGGATGTTTCTTTAATTTAACGATGATCACAAGGAAGAGCATCTGTTAAATATTTTATAAAATTTTTTAAAATTTGATTCCATAATTATCACCTGAAAACAAATCTATCAATTTAATTGAATTTACATAGTCATAGTATTCTAATTTATTTTTTTCGGCGATTCCTGGCCTATATATTTTTACGTACACCAATTTTGGGATAATTTTGATAACTTTTCCATCAAGAAGTGAAATATGCCATTTTATCACCAACTTGGGCGAAATGTTATTTTTCCTGCGAGTAAAATGGAATCAATGCCACTACAAACGATTAACGAGTAAAACAAGCATGTTTTATAACAACTATTCTAGTATATAGACCTCATTTTAACTGTCGGCTTTCCTTTCTTGTTAGATTAAGAATTCATATTTTATTCCTAGTTTTAAGTTTCACTTTCTCGCAAACCACACTTCCACCTCAGCCATGTTTCTTTCTTCAATGCCATGCGTTTCTTATGTACAATGACCGGTAAAGGTGGGACTTCACTCACCGGGACGGTTTATACTTGCCCGCTTGGGCAGTCAATGAACTTTTGTGATGAAATCCTTGTGCTATTGTAACGCTTACTAGCAGCTCGCATGTGCATGGCTGGAGAAACTGTGATAACAATTGTTTAATTCTTTTGAATCATCAGCCATTCAAATTATACTATATTGCTCCAAGATATTTTCAAATTAAATTTTAGCTGTGATTTCCACGGCCCAAATAAATACCTGCTCACTCGCTATTCCACTAAAGTCTAAAAAATGCCATTATTTAATTAAATCTTAGTTTTGTTGATACCTGGTGTGGACACCCTCCACCATGCACCGTGCGTAGCAATGACTATCATGGCACGTTAAAGATGTGGATAATACCACGTATTAATTAAAAATTGGCAATTTTCCACAAAATAAAATTTAATGCGACCGGTTTCAATGTTACGACATCATCATCAGGTGTGAATGTAGTTACATTGAAACCGGTCGCATTAAATTTTATTTTGTGGAAAATTGCCAATTTTTAATTAATACGGGGTATTCCACCATATCACGCCTCAGACGTTTCTTTTTAATACCACGTATGTTCCTCGATACAACCGACGATGGCGTTATCGTCCACCTCCTGCTCTGCGCATAGATTAAATCTGCAGATTTTTCAGCGACCAAAAGCTTGCGTGGTGGAAAATAGGCCACCATTTATGGACCCATGAATGGGTCCCCAAAGAGTCCCAGAGCGAGAAAAACAGAAGCGAATAGAAGTGCGTTGGTGGAGTGACGCATGGAGACCATGTTGTTCTAATCTCCCTCCAACCCATCCCAATCGCCCTCCCCCCGGCAGTATACTGACAAGTCATTTGCACCTGCCCATTTTTCCCTCTCCCTAACTAGCTTCCCAACGTGTAGCCCTCCACATTAACGGACCCCTGCTGGCCCCCAGGCTCTCTCGCCCACCCCGTAATCACCATCGTTTCCACACCTCCCCAGTCTCCTCCCTCATCCTCCCTATCAAAACAATTGGTGGCATTCAACCGTCCACCGCGGGAATGCATTTCGCACACGCCATAGTCTCAAGCCCACCTAATAAGCCAGACCAAATTGCCCCGGAAGCCCTTCAAAATACTCTCCTCATCAGGTTTGCCTCCCTCCGTTAGCCATTTTCTCTTCACCCTCCCTCGACACACGTAAACACAGCCTACTCCCATGAATACACACACCAGCGTGTTCCAATCCTTACGCGTGTGTCTGTACTACCAATGTCTCAAGTAAATTTGATTGAAGAAAAATTTTAAGCCATACTTATTATTATTTAGATAACCTGGCACACCACATTACAAAAAACTGTTCTTCGATTCCACATATTTTTTTCTCCCTTCATTTCGTCAATTGTGCTTTTCCTTTCCCTCCCCTGAATGACAATATCCCCTCTATCACCACCTTTAGTATTCCATCCCAAATTAAAATGCTCTGCATCCATGTTTCAAGCCTCCTTTGGGTTTATCCCAACAAGCCACTCTTTTCCACCATGCCTATCACTTTATCGTTTCTTTTCCTTTCCGTCCATTTCACTTTTTCCATCCTTCTCCACTCCGGAATCTCAAAAGCCTCAAGTCTGTCGTCTCGCTTCAATGACCCAAGTTTCCAACCCGTACAGAACCACGTCCCACACCAAAGTTTTCGCTAGTCGTTTCTAAATATCCTTACTCCACTTATCTGTCATCAACAGTCGCCTCCTTTTGAAGGCTTCTTCGTCAAACAGAATTCTTCTCCTCATGTCCCTACTACTTCGACCATCTTAAACCAAAAAGACTTCTAAAAAAAGTAAACTGTTCTACCTAATCTGGAGTATGCCCTCCTATTTTAACATTTAACTTAGCATTTATCTTTCTCGAAAACCTCGTAACTTTTCTTCTGCTTACATCAATTCTCATTCCATACCTATCACACTGATTTTGCAATGCGCTCAGAAATGATTTCAATCCCTTAGCTGTCTGACTAAATAAATCTTGATTATACAATCATTAACAAAATAAATAAAAGATTATTTTAATTAGAAAGGCTAATACTAACAGTTGTACAACAGTTATACAACACATGGTACTGAAACGTGAGGACTCGGATAAGTAATTTCCGAGCGTAGAGCAGTCTCAAGTTTACGCCATTTCATCTACATCTATCTACATCTACACAATACCCCGCATACCGTCCCAAGGGCGTGTGGCGGGGGTTGTTAGGTCACCACCTGTAAATATAAAACAAATCCATATGCAAAATCAACACTTCCATGCAAACCTACAACCACAGTGGTGGGTACATTGATGCAAAAACTCCTTCAACTTACACACGTGCAAATACCTATACTATCAACGGGCAAAAAATTGCACCCTAGAATGTAGTAAAAGTATATCCAATAACGTGCAAGCCACAATTTGAAAAATAAGAAGGAGAAATTCCACTACCACATGCAGATACAACATACAATAGTCTCCTTTCCCAAGGAGGGAAATATCAGGGGATATAGCTCGAATTCCTTCTGTTTTAATAACCGGTTCAATAAATGTTAATGCATTATAATAAATACATGTATGTCACGGTAAGAAATAAGAAACGGTGACCAGTGAGGGCAAAGGAAAACCGCGGATAGGTGAGACCACGGAATTGGAATCTACCGATACGGCTGCTTAACTGCATTGGTCAAACCGGCGTTAAAATTAAGAGGTGGGTAAAGGGACAAAGAAGTGTTTCATTAACCGTGACGAAACTTCTGGTTTGGCGAATCACGTGTGAGGAGAGCCATTTCGGTAATTTCAAACCTATTATTTTACACTTGGTGGACAAAGGGCGGAAGTCAGACTTCCTATAATAATTTGAAATGAATAATAGCCCCGCTCACTTTATGTTTTGTAACGATCGTGCATTCCATAGACATAAACATATCTACAAAATTCGCCAACCAACCATGTGTCCGCTCAACCCCCATGACGATTGACTGCGTATTACGCATAATGTGCTTCCTCTTTCACCCGCAACTAAGTGACACTCGATCGTAAGTCGCTCCTATGCATGTGAATGCACATATGTACACAGCGGTAGTATTTGAAAGGTAAATATTAAGGAAAAGGGTTATTCCGCGTTGGTGAAACGTCATATTGACTGATTGACTTGAGTGTCGGGTGAGAGGGATGTTGCCCAAGAAGGATCAGGACACAAGGCAAGCACGAGGATTAGATGCGAGGTTTTATGTCATCCTGAAAATATTTTGTATAATTAATGTCTTTATTTTGAATCATTAAATAACCATATTAACTATTTCGAACTTCAAAATTATTTCTCTCTAGTGGTTTGCCATTTGATACGCTTGCCTTTAAAAATCATTTACTTCGATGAACTAAGATATTTAACATAACTGGGACGAAATTTTATAACAAATTGAGTAGCTACAGGCATGATGTGGTGGAAGTCGAACATAATGAATGTCAAGTGATGATGATGTAACACATCGAAACCCTGTTGTAAAATAAAAATTTTATCGAGTGGAAAAGTGCTACGGTCCGTGATTCATTACGAAATTTTATATTTAAAATCTTTACAGACAGTACATGAACTTGTTATATATCGGTTAATATTCACACCAATGTGATCGTTTTGGTTTTTTTCAGCGTGTACCAATTATACCACCACAAAAAAATTTAAATTGAATAGGTTATCTTTGAAATATTTTTGACGGAGTCATGGCCTCAAAATTCCACTCGTATAATAGATCAAAATATGCAGGGCGGTCAAATGAAAACCGATCACTTGCCATAATACAGTGTCCGCGCGAAAGGTGGCAATACTGTTGTTAGGCATCGACACTACCATCGATGTGGTAGAAGCAATGCATAAATCTACATAATACCAACAAGCCGCTACAAGGGCGTGTGGCGGGGGGTGTTAGGTCACCACTCATAAAAAGGAACCAAGCCACATGGAAAATCAACACATACATGCAAACCTACACCCATAGTGGCGTATAAAGTCATACAAAAACCTTTTCAACTTACACACATGCAGATACATATACTACCATACTGCATAGTGACAACTCACGGTCCATAACGACGCGTTTGGACCCACGGTAACTTTGTAGTGGGTGTTCCGTTTTCATTTGACCGTCCCATATGACAGCAGTCGTGAAGGAGACAATTAACATTGAAGATGTGTATATTTTGTCGATATCCTGCATGTTATTTTTTTATTAAATAGATCAATATTTTTCAGAGTTCACCTGCACGATTTGAATACATATATCTTGTTATTGAATACTGCGTCATGAGTGCACCTTATTTCGTGTGATTAACCTTGTTCCAGTGCATGATGAAACTAGTATTTATGTAGAATTGTCATGACTGGGATTAAGCCTTGCATGGCTGGCGACCTAACATCCCCCGCCACGCACCAATATAAGTACAGATTTTGACAATATAATGTATGGATTTTTTCAAGAGGACATTGCTATATATTTTTAAATTGTATGTGATGTGCGAAACCTTTTTCTCTGAGCCCCCCTCCCAAACCCTACTCCTGTTCAATCCCAAAACGCCTCCATTCACCTCCATACCATTGGTTCATGAACATAATGTGCAAACAGGTATTTGAAGGTAAAGTTTGAAAATGTACCTAAATATGATACTGTCTATTGAAACCCCGGTCGTAAGATTATAAAATTAATTGTAATAAACAAGTTTGGAATTTTTTTGCGGAGAACATTATGTTAGGATGCATCAGATATTATTTTTTCAATAGTTAGATAGTTAATTTAGCTCAATTAACATATTGGTCGAGTATTCTTAGAATGCACATAAATATATTTACGTAATGAGAAATTGAATAAATTTCCATTAGGATTGATAGAATTTTCAATACAACATTAAAGTCAAAGAATTGCTTTGGATGTATCATGTCATGTGCACACGTATCGATGCATTACTTTTTTGTCGTCCATAGTCGAGTGAGATTGAGCCCAAGAAAGAGACTCGCAGAGACTCAGGGAAACACTTATCCAACGATGCGAAAGAGCAAGAGCAAATGGTTTGTTTTTTATTGACCCAAGCGCCCTCAGGGCTTCACTTTCACAAAGATTCAATTTTTCACTTTCCCACCCTGAGCGGGGCATTTGATAATGATAGCGACGGCGATCAGCGAACCGGCAGGATAAATTGGTTGTGGGCACAGTGGTTAAATCTTATTATTTTGATAGCTTTAAGAAAAAAAAGGCAATAAATGAAATTAAAGATAACACCGCAGGAAGTGGTCATGGAGGGAAGATCAACATGCTCTGAGTTTTTCCGACGACCGGACAAAGCGATGAAGATGGGGACCTGGAAAGAGCGCTTGTAAGCTTAAGAGAGTATCATGATAAAAAAAGAACACAACCTCCAGATAAGCGTACACAAAACTAAGATAATGGTCAGCGCAGAAATACAAGTAGCAGCAAAAATAGAAAATTATTGGGTAATTAGCAGGCAGAAGTGTAAGAGTCATGTTATTTGGTGTGTCGGAACACCAATGATGGTAAATGGGAGAAATACGCATTTATCAGGATAGCAAAAATTAAATTGGGCGTCGAAATTCTGTAAAAAGAATAAAAAACCCAACCTAATCATGGAATAAAATTGAGTTCTCGAAGTTAGAATGCCCTTCACCAGCCTTCCTATACCAGGGCTTGCACAAGTAATTCTCAAAGAATTGGAAAAATGAACGGTAGCGACAAATGTGAAAAGAATATCTATCCATTGAATTGTGGCTCTGCACAGATTAAAATGATATGTAGTTCAGTTAGGAAATGACAAAATCATATATGCAGGCCGAATGGATAACAAAGAAGTTTAAATAACCGGACTTGAAGAAATAAACTTACATGAAGAATCTCAGGTATTCCCGGCGTATGGTATTCAAGAAGTTCTCTCGGGTTTACCACCGGGTCAGGTTGCAGTACACCGACGTTTCGAAGGCTGACTCTGCCATCGTCTTCAGGGTGAAGTCACTTGCAACCTGAAGACGATGGCAGAGTCAGCCTTCGAAACGTCGGTGTACTGCAACCTGACGCGGTGGGAAACCCGAGAGAACTTCTTGAAATAAACTTACATGATTACGAAGGAAGAATTCATACGAAAAAAGCCACGGAGTAAGATCCCAAGGAGAGATACATAAATAAATAAGGTAAATAATATAAAAGAAGGCCTAATACATTAAGATATTATATTAAAGGCGTACGATAGTGTGACAAAGGTAAATCATTTGTAAGACTGACGAATCAAGCAAAGGATTAGTTACGATAATCCATCCCTTGGAATATTCCTTGAGAAATTTAATTTCTCAATCCCTGCCTGCAAATCCAAAATAATATATGTGACCTTAAAGACGCTCGTAACTACCTCCACTACAGATTTAATTGAAGGGAGGATAGTTTGATAATATTTTGTGAAATTTCCTTGGATGTAAATGCTTTGTCTGATTATTTCACAGAGCTATTTGAAAATTAATTTTATAAATGTGAATTACAGTTTAATTTTAAATTACTTTTCCCTTGAAAATCAACAGCTTTAACAAAAATCTATGTTGATTTCGTCAGATCTTTCACTCTTCCTCTCCCATTTAAGTAATACTGCAAGGTTAGGATTTACTCCAAAATTCAGTAATTCCAGGTGCATTACTAAATTCAATAATTATTAATAATTAAATTACAGAAAGACAGTACGTAGGCTATTGAGTATGTCATACTTTGGCAGAAGTATTCAACGGTTGAGTACATTAAATTATTCAAGAGATTATTCAGAGCGGCCTAAGACATTATCTTCATCGTGGTTCCAAAATAGAGAATGGGATGCTGTGATATGCAATTCTGAGGCAGAATCATTTGTTTTATTAATATCAGCATAGGCAATAACGCATTAAGGAGAGTTTATGGAGATGTTTTAATACACTGCCTCATGGATTCCCTCAACCTAAAGCATTTGTCCATTACATTATATTCTTCTTCAGTTCATGCATTGATTTCAACCAACCTTCATGACTATTTTCCGACTATAGTTTAAACTTCTCCCGCATTCTTTCTCTCTGTCCAACTTAATTTGTCGATTCTTCCCCGTATCAATGTATATTGTACACTCATCCTCTAGCTTCACAGTTCCTTTTCAAAAAATGGTATGCTCGAAATTATAATCGTTTTCAGTCTTTCATGTAAGTCTCTATATAGCGTTCCAGTCCTCAATTCCCTCCTCTTTATAATTACGAGGGTCATCCGGAAAGTAGTACCCGTTCGTGAAATAAAGACACAAAAGTAAATATTAACAAACATAAAAAATTTTATTTGAAAGAGGATACTTTAAACTACTTCTCAACATAATCTCCAAGCAAATTAAGGCATTTGTCATAACGTGTGACAAGTTTCTGTATTCCTGCTGCATAGTCCTTCGCCGCCAGCTCATTGAGATACGCGAGGGACCCATCTTGCACAAATTTTTGCATAATGCAGATGGTGTTTAACAATTTCATGAACAATTGTTCGAGAAACATTGGGAAAATGCTCACAGATGTCATCAATTGTGACGCGCCGATCGTTCCTCACGAATTCGTCAACTGAGCTCACCAGTTGGTCTGTAATGACAGACGGTCTCCTCGAACGCTCATCGTCGTGTGTGTTCCCCCTCCCCATGTTGAAGTTGCGACACCACCGCCGAACAGACGACTCGTCCATTACATTGTCTCCATACACCTCCTTTAATTGGCGATGAATATCACATGGGCGAACGTTTCTTGCATTGAGGAATTTAATCACTGCCCTCACTTCACAACTGGCGGCGTTCTCAATTTTTTTAAACATTGTAAACAATCACAGAAACAACACAGGCAATGCTAGCGTCACGCAACTTGGCTCAGAGAAGGCAGACAAGCCACTGAAGCTATCTGACCTCGTCCAGCGGCTACTCGCGTCGTCAGCACTTCATGCGGCACGAACGGGTACTACTTTCCGGATGAACCTCGTACTTCTTTAGACTACGCCATTCTTCTCCTGATTAGCTTAAATCGATTTTCCTTCACAATACTGCCCATATATGGAAACTGAACACCAATATCAGAGTCATCGATGCCCCAAGAAAAAATCATAGATTTTAAATTTTTTGATAGAATATGTTCTTCAACTGTATTACAGTGATAAGCAGTGCACTAATTTAAAATAAGAAAACAGGAATGAAAAGTGAACAGCAAAAACATTTTCTACAAATGTACGCATTTGCTTACACAAAGGTTGAATTTAAGTTATGAACGAGAAAACACTCATATTAATAAAGTTTGATTTTTACCACCTCAAAAGCTAATAATCTACATCTACTTAATACTCAACTAGCCGCCACAAGGGCGTGTGGCTGGGATTGTTAGGACACCACCCGTAATCAAGAAAAGAAAAAAACTGTATGCAAAAGCCACAAATTTATACAGTTCACAAACAAAACACGGTATACATTTATGCAAAAACCCTTAGACCTCACAAACATGCAAACACTCTAACTACCAACTAACATACTCATGCACCTACAAATATACTTAATATCTTTGCAATGTTTAATTTTGTTCCGACTTGAAAAGTAAGTGTTTTTAATATTTTTAAAATGACTTTGGTTTCTTACTATTATGCTTTCTGATTATTCTAGGAAAGAATGAGTATTTGAATCAATCTGTATTGGAATTTATCTCCCTTATTTTATCTTTGTGGTATGATCTACCTAAGTAGTGTGGGCCCATTATAATTAATTTAGTGTTATCAATAAATTTCATGGTTCTGAATCTTTTTAAAAGTCTATTATACATCTACATAACTCCCACAAGAGGTCTCCACTTTCCATTACCTTCCTTCGGGAAGTAAATGTTTGCCAAACAGCAATGGGATGAACTCCAACTCAACCTAATCCAGCGAGAGTTCAGCTGGGAGTTTTTTTTTCACTTCGCATGAGTTATAATTGACCCAACTGAAAGCACATTCCCGGGCCGGTCAGTTTTTTTTATAGCCATTGCTCATTCTTCTTCGAGCTGATGATGCCGCTACCACCTCCGAGCTAAAGGAATCTCAGCGCCCATTTTCACTTCCAACACGTTATTTCAACACAGATATAAATTAATGAGCAACAGTTCGGTTATTCAAATTATTCAAAGGTATAAATAAAGAGTATTTCCATGGGAAAATGTGCAAATATATTTTATGAATTATTACTACTATTTCTACATATTCTCCCGCTTAAAGTATATTTTGGATGGGCGCACAGAATGTACGCTCGTACATTTCGTAACCTCTCCTAAAAATATACAACCAGATATCCAAAACTATAGCACGACGGAATGCTGAAAACTGTAATGAAGGGGAGAATGTAAGGCAAACGAGGAAAGGGAAGGAACAGGATAGGGATGTTGGACGGGATGAAGCGAGGAAGGAATAACACAGATATGAAGAGGGACATGATGTAAAGTAGGATGCTGGATTGTGTTTTGTTAGGAGACACAAAATATTTATTTGGTAGTTATGTCCACCCAAAACCTAACTGAACCGGTAGATTACCTTATAATAATAAATGTATTTAACTGCGCATACACTCTACCTCACTTTTCTCCGTCCAACCTCTATCTATATCCTACTCCTAACTCGCTTGCCAAACATCCTCACCTCTATAACACAGCTTTGAATATCCAAACATCAAGAAAAATGCTGAATTTTAAGTATACATCCAAAATTAAAAATACTATGAGACTATAATATTGAAATATGAATGATTATCACAGATGTTTTAGCCATTAGTGGTGGTTTAGAGGCAATCCAGGAATGTTTTTGCGCAATACCATGGCATTTTGCATTTCCTCTCCACGTAAAGGGGGTGCGGACTTCATGATTTGCCTTTTAGCGTGTATTTTTTAATCCCAAAATACCAATAGTCAGAATGTCCTTTATCTACTTCCCTCGCCCCCCGCCAAAGTAATGGCATCCCAATATATTCAACAGATTCAGGCGAGATGTAGTGGAAGTTCGTCATAATGAGAAACAAATTTGCACTTTTCCACAGATTTCTCATTATAATGCTATCCCTGCTAACTCAGCCTGCGTTACACCGATAAATTCCAATATCTCTTACGTATCTAAACATTTTTCTCCTAATCCCAATTTCATTTTACAAGCTTCCTCTCAAACCTGATCATAGGTAATAACTTCATTGGTTGTCTTCCTATGTTCCAAGTTCTTTTCACCTTCTCCTCCATTTACATTTCTTAAAATACTCCAAACTACCCTCATCCGCCCTTCTCTTGAGCTACATTTTTTTGAGTTCCTAATAATCTAATAATGTCTTGACTTTTCCATTTATTTGTTCTTTCTTTAACTAGAGTTCACGTCAAAAATACTCCCCGCCATAAATATCGGTCGAAAATATTATACGAGGATTGTCCAGAAAGTAGCCTCCTTTATGTTATAAAAAATATGTACACTGCAGTAGATTGAAATTTTATCAGTGAAAATGTATGTAGTGAAAATTTATTGTTTTTTATGTCAAAACTACATATCTCTGCTATTTTCATACTTATTTTCGAAACAGATTTGAAAATTTGTCATATCTCTGAACTATTTTTCAAATTCCTTCAGTATAAAAGTCTGTCGCCTGAGATTGCAGCCAATTAATGACGGTATCTTGAAGTACCTCATCGAAACGAGCAGAAAACATGTAGTAGCCTAACGTTTTAGTCGTGTTTCCATGCAACAGAGTCGTAGAAATCTGCGGAAAATTTCTTAAGATTTCAGATATCGTAAAACGCCGGTTTTTACGAACGTTTCCAGGTGTAGTTCATTGTTCACCACAGGTGGGCGGCAATTTCTGTCATCATCATGGATATTTCTGTACACTTTCAAGCGAACGACATTGACACTGACGCATTACTCTTGTCACTCAACTTTGTCACCAAGCTCCTGTAAAGCCTCACTTAGAATATGCATGCAGTGTACTGGATCCGATTGGAAAAGGCCTCATTCAGGATATTGAGAAGGTTCAACGCCGGGCGGACCGCGAAAGCCACTCACCCGTTACCGCAGTGTTCCCACCTAAACTTTTCATTCGATGAAACAATTTCACAGCGTAAAAATCGTTTCCCTTGACCGGGATTCGAACCCGGATCTATCGATGTCTGGACGAGTGATTTAGCCAGTTGAGCTACCAAGGCGCCTTCTTAAACCTCGAGATTTTTTTGTAATTGTTACATTGTAATGCACAATTAGCGAATAACTCCGTAAAAAGTTACTTTTTCGGAATTTTCCGCAGTTTCTGGGAACTTTTAAATTCTATTTAGACCACCATTACTGGCAGGCATCTCAACATTTGTTTAAATTTCATAAATTCTATCAAAAAATGTATCGCTAATGAGTTTGTACAAGGTTTGCGTAAACCAGCAGAACAATGTGTCTAAATTGATTTTCCGGAAAACAGAGGTTCCGTGTAAATAAATTTATCAATAAAATTATTCCACGAAAGATTTTTTTGGCATCTCGAAGCCAAGGCAGCAAGTTTCTTTTTTTTAGTTGAAAGTGAGGAAGTGAAAACTGCATTAAAAAACAAATACGTCCACAACCAATACTGAAAAATGAAGCATTGGACAAAATTACTAGTTATAAATGCATCGTCCGAGAAAAGCTTACTAAAAAAACAATGAAACTGTTCCTCAAAGCTGTAACTAGGAATATAATATCGAACAGCGTATGACCAGTACGCGCAAGTCACTGATTAGTCACCACATAGGCAATACAAAAATAATAATTTTGAATTGAATAGGATATAGTAACAGAAATTTTCCATTTTTTTTGCTAGTTTAAGAAACTTTCAATATTCCCATCAGCAGTCCCTAAAGCCTCATTTCCATCGGCGCAAATATTTTATCTTGACGTGAAATCGAAGTGGAGCATAACGAATAAAAAATATCATAAACGCCACCCTTTGGATCTTAACACTGGTGCTGCCACCGACTATACGCACTTTTTTTCACTCGAAACCAATCTTTAGTCCTCCCGTGGGTGAAAAGCTGGCTGGGAGATTCAGAAAATCGACCGGCCCATAAACTTTTTTCTCCGAGGAACATTCTCCCCCCTCCCCCCCCACACACACACTCGGTTCCAACAAAGCGATACGTATCATTTGATGAATAAGATTTGAAAATAATCACTCTTGCCAAGGTTTAATGCCAGCTGTCGTTAGGAGGGAGCGGGCTCCTGGTCTTCCCGACCCCTTCTTATACTTATAAGCAGACTCTCGGTTGGAAGAAAAACTCCTACTCAGCCGGTGTAAGCCTTCGAAGGGGGAAGTGGGGGGAAGTGAGGGGAGTCCATTTGGAGAGAAGAAGGGGTTGAGATGGGGAGGAGGGTGGGAGGATAGGGGTGGTTCTGGGGGAGGGGAAGAAGACTGACAGAGCGGGGGAGGTCAGTGATGACGAAGCGGGGGAAGGGAGGGGGTTAAGAAGAAGATTAGGCTCCTAATTTCGCCCTGCAGTTCACCCAATCATACGTCATTGGAAGCGTATTCACCGTAAAGCGGTATTTTTCAAACGCCAATTGGATGTTTACTCGTATGCGTGTCCAAAAACTAACCCTTGTCGAAGTTTGCCCACCGTCTCAGAGATTCAAATGCATCCTGAAGGATCAGGATCATTGTATGTTGCATGTCCATGTGGTGGTGGAATTTCGCGTTCTTGCTTTTCAAATTCTAACTTGCACGTTATTGGATAAATGTTTTGCTGAATTTTAAGGTGAAACTGTTTGTTAGTTGATATTATATGTATTTTTCAGCGTTAAAGTTGAAAGGTTTTTTGCATGAATGAATGAATACGTCACTGTGGCGTAGGTTTGCATGAATGTTTTAATTTTGCATGTGGTTTTGTTCTCTTGTAGGAGTGGTGACCTAACACCCCCCGCCACAAACCATTGCGGCGGTTTTCGGAGTTTAATGCAGAAGTAGGTTCACATTTTCATCGGCCGCTTCTTCCGGTGACACCTATTTGCGAGTGATTTGTGATCAGATCAATTACAGCCTTCACGATGATATTTTAAGCCAAAAGTTGCTAATGATGTTTAAAAAAAAAATACCTCAAGCGAAAAGCCATCAAACCGTGAGACCTTGGGCCACGATGTTACGAATTTAATCAAGTCCACAGCAACTTCCGCCCATGCCATGACGCGTGTCCGCTAATTTGGCTCGCTTATATTCCTTAATTCACCACTAATTTGTGACCCAAGCGTTGAATTCCATTGGAAAATGATAAGCAGACACCGACTGCTCGTTTTTGGGCTTGCACTCGAGTTGGTAGCTGATTTCGTGAAGCAACCATCACGAAACATAATTCTCTCAATTGATCCAGAACTCTATAGTAGTTGTGTACAAGTACTATTGAGTTCTGGAGCCTTGTTTATATGATTTAGTACTTTGCTGATGATTTAAAACACTATGCAACAATTGAAAATAAATAAAAACAAGATATGAAACTAATAATCTTCTACATCTATATCTACATAATGCCCGGCAAGCCGCCGCAAGGGCGTGTGGCGGGGGGTGTAAGGTCACCCACCCGTAGATAAGAACAATACCACATGCAAAATCAACAACATACAAAACTACAACCACAGCGGCGCACACACTCATGCAAAAATCACACACAAAACGCAATCAAAGAAAACCCACCCCAACTCCAAATGCATTTCGGTGACACTTTCCGTTTTATCGTAAGAATTTTTAACAAAGCGGGCTGCCCGACGTTGAACCTCAATTTTCCGAATGGGGACTTTTCACTCCGATCCCATACGCTACATGCGTATCCTAAATGAGGCCTTACAAGAGCATGGTAACAACGTTCCTTGACATTGGATTCATTTCTACCGACAATGCGTCTAATAAATTCCAATTTTTTATATGCTTGCCCGCAGACTTTACGTATGTGAATCCCCCAAGTTAAGTCTTTAGTGAATGTAACACCTATATATTTTACCGTATCAACTACTTCTAGGTCGACTCCAGCTAATTTGTCAACAAATCCCATTGGTCTTGTAAAGAAATTTGCCACCGAACATTTATTAAGATTAAATGAAAATCCCCATTCAATAATGAAATCTAAATCCTGCGCTAGAATAAAACGATCCTCATCCCCAGATATCTCCTGACAATCTTAACACAAATATGGAAATTAAACTTCACTGGAGAAAACTTGTAATGGTTCAACGAAAGGACAGCAGAAATCAACAAACAGTGAATCAATACCCACCCATCATTATGCACTGTGTTAATAAGAAGCGTGATATCCTGTTAATTAAGGATTCAAATGTTATCATTTTGGACTGATCGTTCGGAGACTGACTTAAGAGTCCTGAGCTCAAATCCTATTACTTATCCTTGGGCAGCGCATATAAAATAGAGGTTGTGCGGTTTTCTGATTAATGGAACGCAGTAGGAGACCGAATGTTGACACAGGTGGCATACTGGTTTCACAATATGCCCCTATTGATGTTTGAATTTGATTATCGTCAAGGTTTTCAGTTATTTTAGGACTACTCACTTCTGTGAAAACCAATCTTAGATGGACGCTTGTGACTGGATGATTAAACACATTTACATCTACATAGTACCCCGTAAGCCGCCGTAGGGGCGTGTGGCGGGGGGTTTTAGGTCGCCATCCGTAAAAGAGTACAAAACCGCTTGCAAAACCCATTAATTCTTGCCATTTTATACCCTCTAAGTCTTACATATTCATGCAAAAACGTTTATAACGTTCACGTAAGCAAATACATATATTATCAACTAATATGCACATGCACCCACAAGTATACCTTATGTCTACGCAGCGTTTAATCTTGTCCAGACTAGTAAATTGTTATTGCAACAGGACAATATGCGCATCTGTTTTAAAGAAACTTGGCTTCATTAAACGGGTGGCGGGGAAAAGTAATGAGAAAGTTAGGGAGAGGTGTTATTTTAACATTCATTATCTCATCTCATCAAAACCACGCTCCATATCAAAGATTTCCGGCTATCTTTTTAACATGTTTACTCAACTTTCCCTTCATATATATTCCCTCCTCCTTGTAATTATTTATTATTTTCCAGACAAAGAAAGAAGAACAAAGAAATGAGCTAATGTCTCTGGACAAGTTTTTGGTAACCTCGAATTCTTTAAGTAGCATTTTCCATAAGGTTAACGGGCACATCGTAGATATCTCTTGTTTTTTATTCTCCTTTCATTGGTTGGGAGCAGCGCCAATATTTCCTCGGACGCCAGGGATGCAGTTCGGTTAGCCTTGAGTTTCTGTGATGCTAGTCATTGTATGACCACGGTATGGTTCCAAAAAAAAGGAATTTTCTTCTCCCCCTAACCCATATGTTGACCAATATACTGTACTCTACGATTTCAGGTTTCACTTCGTGGAAGATTTTGGTATCCATATTAAAAGATTTATTGCTTTTACATAGACTTTATTTGTATCTTATTGTTATCTAAAAATAAAGTCTGTAGAAAAGTACAAAATATTTTGCCCAATTATTCTAGTTTTCCTAATTAACCCTACTTTAGTGTTAAAACAATATTTTAGACACCCATAATACTTGGCTTGAAATTGATGTATACATATACTCTTCCAATAAATTCTTAAATATTAAAAAAAGTGCGTCGGCCGGGAATCGAACCCGGATCAACTGCTTGGAAGGCAACTATGCTGACCATTACACCACCGACGCTGCATTTCACAAGGCTTCTAGACACAAAACATACTTTACTAGGTGCCAAAAGTACATCGATTGTAAATAAACGTTTGGGTTTCAATGGTCAATATTATTACCAGGTCAACAGATCCTTAGTTCATAATAATCGCAGGTCGAGCAAGTAAAACTGTAAGCATTAAAATGCTAGCATTTGCCATATGTGGAGGCGCAAGAAGGCAGCGACATTTGTCTAACATTGCGCCCGTTGAAAACTCCCCCGGCGAGGATTAAGCATCAAGCAAATGCGAAAAGACTGCCTGAATAATTTCCCTCTGATTCCCTCTGTGGACTTCCATGTACTCCACGTATGTTTCTTCGCTACGCTTCACCACTCGGTCCTTCAGCCGAGCCCCGTGGATCCCTCACAGCCTCCCTTTCTTCCTGTGTCACACTTCCCCATAAATGTCGGAAGTACATAACATATATAGTATACCCCCTCCAGTAAATGAGACACTAACTGGCGTCTCCCCGCCGGGATTCGGGACCAACGAGGTCAGTCAAGCAAGTGCTCTCTCCGGATGGAGGCGGAACCGGAGCAACTAGAGCCGTTGAAACGATTCCACAGAAAACAAAAATCAATCGGATGCAGAAAAATACCACTGTGGAATGTGTTTTATTCCTACAAACTTAATAATGAGACTACAGAACGTATGATTGGGAAACATGGGAACCCTCCTTTGGAAATTTTTGACCACACTTACACTTCAACGTGAATACTGAACACATCGTTTATTTTATGCTCCATTTCCACTTTAAGTTCACAGCCACAAAGTATTTGGGATATAACTTGCTCGAGAGCAATTTTGTATCTACTTAGCCATCTTGAATAGTAAGTCCTACTACATCTGGCTGACAAGTACTTAATGTTTCTTAGGTGGGCACGAAGGGGACTCTGTCTGAGATTGAACAGCACCGCCATTGTATTTGGATTCCAAGCGCTGCTTCAAAGGAATGAACATAGCATACCGCTTAACGATGTTGCCGCCTCCGGCTTGAAATCATGCCCTTTCGTCAAGCAATGGCGGTCGAAGTAAATCGCAAACAACCGGAGACTCCGACCGTGTGTGCGCCAGGCATCGGTTCCGGCAGCAGGCCATTCATTTCTCAGCCATCGATTCACGCCCTCGCCCTAGGCATTCCCCTCACAATAGACTCCCGTCCCGGCCCTCTTTTATCTTTTCCACCCCCACAAATAAAATATAGGTTGCATGAAAGGAAGGGAGCAGGAACTTGACCTGCTCTACGGATTCGCGAAACATGAAGGAAGCGAAATGAATTCAAGCTCCAAGGGCAAATGCCAAGGATCCATTAAAACTTTTCGATTGAATGGTCACTCGCTTTTGGCAAATTTCACATCTCCTAGCCTTTGACTCATCTAAATCTACTTAATACCCCGCAAGCCGCCGCAAGGGCGTGTGGCGGGGGGTTTTAGGTAACCACCCGAAATTAAGAAAAAAACACCGTATGTAAAGCCACGACTTTATACAGTCCACAAACAAATTATGGTATACATTCATGCAAAACCCTTACACCCCGCACGCATTCAAACACGCAAACTACCAACTTACATCTACAAATCTAACTAAAACTACACAAGCACCTACAAATACAGGCATACAACATGTATACCTGATGTCTTTGCAATGTTTAATTTTGTTTCAACTTGTAAATTAGATGTTTTTAATGTTTCTAAAATGACTTCGATTTCTAACTATTATGACTCCTGTTTGTTCTGGATAAGAATGAGTATTTTGTATCTATCTGCACTGCAATCTATCTACCATATTTTATTTTCATCTACGTAATACCTCGCAAGCCGCCGCAAGGGTGTGTGGCGGGGCGTGTTAGGTCACTATCCGTAAAAGGGAACAATACCACATGCAAAATCAACATATACATGCAAAACTATACCCACAGTGGCATATACATTCATGCAAACATCCTTTAATAAATCGGGTGAAATTGGCAGACAAGTGGATGCAATCTTTTTAGATTTTCAGAGGGCATTTGATAAGGTTCCTTATGGTAAACTTATTCAAAATTTCGCAGGTATAAACAGCATAATAAATTGGGTTGAAGACTTTCTTTCGGTGCGGGAACAGAGGGTAGGCCTTGACGGCGCTAGTTCCGACAGCTTTCGAGTGACCTCGGGGGTACCGCAGGGAAGTGTAATCGAGCCTTTGCTTTACTTAATTTTTGTCAACAATTTGAACCGCCAAGTAAAAATTAAGATCAGGATGTTCACAGATGACACGGCGATTTATAGGTAGATATCTGGGGATGAGGATCGTTTAATTCTAGCACAGAATTTACATTGAACTAATAACTGTATATTCATGCTATAATCCCTTAATCCAACACGCATGAAAACACATACCCTATCATCCAATAATTAATTGCACCCCAGGATCCATCCAACAACGGGCAAGCCGGAATATGAAAAGCAAGAATACGAAACTCCACCACCACATGAACAGGCAACATAAAACACTATCCTCCCCAAGAGAACAGGTAGGGAATGTGACCCAACGCTGCAGGTAGCGGGAGGAGCCCCCCCACGGAGAGAGACGAGGGACGAAAGGGGAAACTTAAAAAAAAAACAGAACAGGCAGAGCAAACAATACTATAAAGAGCACCACATTATTTACAGGCATTCCAACGAGGTCATGCAAAAAGAAAGGGTTTTGACTACAAAACACAAATGGGTTAGTGAAAGAGCATGCAATTGAGTAGAACTAATTATTAAGTAATATCTGGTGCTTTCCCGGCGTATTTGCTTCATGAAGTTTTCTCGGATCTTCTACTGGGTGGAAGGCCCGAGAAAACTTTATGAAGAACTAATTATTACCAAGACGCTGAGGGTGGCAAGTGGAATTTTTGCTCTCTATAACCCTGCAGTTGCTATCCCGTATTCTTCGTGGGAAGAAGGAGTCCTTGAGTCTGCTAGTTCTGGCATCTATTTCCCGATTTTTATACACATGATCCAAGCGACCAATGTATGTTGGAGTACGAATAATTTGTGAGACCTCGGTGCTGAAACATGCGGACCTGAATTTATTTAGTGATTTCAATCTCCCATTAATCGTCTCTCTTCAAATGGTTCCAACCCCAACTCCATAAGCATTTCAGTGACGATTTTCGTTTTATTGTAAGAGTTTTTAACGAAACGGGCTGCCCGGCGTTGAACCCTCTCAATTTCCCGAATTAGGCCTTTTTCATAGGGATTCCATACGCTCCATACATATTTTAAATGAGGCCGCACAAGAGCGTGGTAACAACTTTCCTTGACCTTGGAGTCACTTTTGCCGATAATGCGTTTATAAATCCCAATTTTTTATATACTTGCCAGCAGACTTTACGTAGGTGGGCCCCCCAAGTTAAGTCTCTGGTGAATGTAACACCTAGGTATTTTACCGTATCAGCTACTTCGAGGTCAACTCCAGCTAAATTGTTAACAAATCCTGTTGATCTTTTAAAGAAATTTACCACCGAACATTTATTAAGATTTAATGAAAATCCCCATTTGGTACACCATTTAGTAATGCAATCTAAATTTTGTGCAAGAATTAAACGATCCTCATCCCCCGATAAATCATTATGTCATCCGCGAACATCCTAAGCTTACTTTTCACTTCGCGGTCCAAATCGTTTACAAAAATCAAGAAAAGCAACGGCTCCATTACACTTCCTTGTGGTATACACGAGGTCACTCGTACGCTGTCGGAACTAGCGCAATCAAGGACTACTCTGAAGTGTGATTTTCACACAACAGGGTAGGGGGTATGGTTGACGCCATATAGGGCTTAGTACTGGGTGAACTATGCTTTAACCTACCTAACTGACCTTCGGGTTGATTACTGTGCGTGTGTATGTGTGTGTGTGTATGTATGTATATATATATATATATATATATATATATATATATATATATATATATATATATATATATATATATATATATATATAAACTCATAATAACTCATATACACACAGATGTATATAGTGGGAATGATAACTTTCGGAGAGTGGATTTTTTAATTTAATTAAAAACAGTAATGAACAGGACTATTTTACGAGTATGTGATGGCTGATAATTAATTGTTGTTCCATAACCGTAAAAAATCCAATTTTCTTCCGATAATCTTGAACTAAACGACTAGACGATGCAAAGTACGATCTCGTATTCCGCTCGAGTGAGTCGAGTTTATCAAAACAATACTATAAACGAAAGGAAATGCTGCCATTAATGTCTTATTTTATTAAGCATTAAAAATGTATGATTATCGTCATAACATATACTCGTATAAGTGAATCATACTGAAATTTCTTTCTCTTTCTTTCACGATCGTGCACATCTGAAGTTTTTACCTAAAATTTTCACGCACTGGTGCAAAACATTTGTAAACTTAACAATATCATTTTCGTTCTTTTCAATTTATTTCAGGTGAACTGATTGGTATTTTTTAAAGTATGTTTTATATATAGGATAATGGATACGATATTCTATCTTGAACCAGTGAAACTAACTTTGTGAAACTCGGAAGTAATGAGTGTTTGGTTACCAAGACGATTAGGCAGTAGTATATAGCAGGAATGATAGAGGCACCAGCTATACTATATAATCTCTGCGCACATGAAAAATTAATAGGTATATTTCGACATATCTCCGATGCATTGGCTGCGAAACTTTCTTAATGCCTAGGATTTGGGGTTACGTATTCTCCGATAGACTGAATAAGGTAGTGTCAAGGACTTTTAAAAGCTGGAGTAATTAGCATTCAAATATCTGTAATTAATGTTTTATCTGAGTGACTCAATAGGAAACAATAGCATACCGTTACAATACGCATTACGTAATATTTCAGGCAGAATTTCAGTCGCAGTAGAGCAAAAATATTCACGGAAGACAACACTAGATTTTTTTCAGTAAAAAGAAACAGAAGCTACTCAAAACTTTAGAACTTTTGCTAAGTAATACTTTGCCTCTTCTTCGAACGCCTTCTCCGTTATCAAGTTTATAACTTTTTCACACTGAAAAATTCATAAAAATGATCACTTCGAATAATATTTAATTATATTCGGCAATATGCGGCCATAATTCCCCACTAATCATCCAGTGGAGAGCATTTACAGTCATGCAGATAAAGAAAAACAGTTTGGTTAAACCATCATGATTAAAGCATCTTGTAAACAATTAATCATCCATTTGGTACAAATACCTCCTTAATCCAAAGCAGGGTTTGTTTTCGTTGATGCAAGATCTAACTTAAGAACACTGATTGAAAGCCTTTTTATATCATAAAATATCCTTTTAATTTATTCAAAAATGTGATTTGAATTAGTTTTTATAAGGTTTGGTTAACTCTATGGGAATCTAATCCCGAAGCGGTACACACATATTTTCTTCACAGAAACATGAATAGCAAGTTCATATTTAATTAAAAACCTATAATGCTATAAATCAATAAGCGATATATTCGATGCATCTCGGTGGAATTGCTTGCTTTATTCCTAATCCTTTTGAGACATGGTATAAGAGTAATCATGTTATATGCATGCGTTCGTCTGAAGTACTGGCTCAGATTTTGCGGATGAGAAAGTCCCAGGTTTCAATTTGAGGCCTGGTTTTTAAGGATTCTCAGCCAAATTCCAAGCAAGCTGGTTTTCCGGATACTAGCAATTAAGTTACAAATAGATGAAGAGAAGAAACTATCTACGCTCGATCTCCAAAGATGTAGGAGAGACACTAATAAGACTCATTCATTTAACATGCCAAGAGTTAGGGAAAAGTATACAACTTCACCAGGTACTCAAACTGTCAAAATAAGTATAGCAATCAATGTAAAAACTAAAAGAAAGTCATTAAAATCATTTAAAGTGTATGCTATGTTTTAGCGGAGTAAATTTAATCTACGCGAAAGTAGTAATTATACTACATGCAACAATTTATATTTAACTTTTCATCCCAATCCCTAGGTCGGACGGCTGAATACCCCGCCCTCCGCCGTTGCGGCGGGCGTAAGCGGAATTGATATCCCATCGGCCACTGCGCCCGCACCGTGAGTCGTTGAAAGGAGCGAGGGGCTTTCAGAAGGCTCCCACCGGTCGACCCCGGGCGGCGACCGCGAGATTGAAGAAAAGGAGCCGGAGAATGGGAGGGTGGCCGCGTGACAAAGGGAGGGCGGGAGGTGTTGTTGTCTGCGGCGGGGGAGAGAATGGGGAGGTATCGACCCTCACAAAAGATTATGGGCAGTTGATGTCCGTCCTTCGGATGAGGACTGGAAGGGCCGGGGGAGGGGGAGTGAGGAGAAGAGGAGGGTGGAGCAGAGAGAAGGAGCAAGAGGATGTGGGGAGGGGAGGAGAAAAACTGACAATCCCTCCGCCATTGTGATGGATGAAAAAGCGAAAATCTAATTAAGCTACCGTCTTCCTAGATGGCGACTCGGTAGGGACGACGCTGGCGCCGCCGCCGGCTGAGAGGGAAAGCAGGGGAGAGGGGAGGGTGGACCAAGACGATTGCCAAAGGAGGGGGGGGAGTGGCGGATTTTTCAAAAGATAACGGCCGCCCCGTTTTGGGCTTAAGGGTTAGGGGGCAGGAAAGGAGGGGAAAGAAGGCAGGGAGAGAGAGAGTTGAAGTGGAGGGGGAGGAGAGAAATTAAAATGAAGAGCGGGAGAGAGTGGGATAAAAAAATGTAAGGATATTGAGAATCATGGTGGCTCATTTTCCCATCAAAAGGGCGGGTGGTGGAGATCCAGCATCTCGGGGGGAGGAGGGGATAAAAGAAATGAGGCACCAACACGATTGGTGGAGCCGGGCCTAACGAGAAGCCGAAACAGAAGAAGGACGCCTACGCGCGAATGCATTATACCCGCGCGGACGAACACGCACAAGTGCGTACTGCGGGGCCGATAGGGGGGGGGTGGGAGGGAGCTAAGAATGAGGGGGGAGAGAGAAAAAAATGAATAAAAGCGTCCGCGCGCCCACAGTAGCTTGAACGGAATGTATTGAGGGCCTCATGGAACGCGGGACGGTTTGCGACGACTTGAGGGAAGTTGTGCTGGGCGTGTAGGAAGGACAATCGGCGGTAACCTTGCCAAAGACTGAACGAAAGAGCAATGATAATTTTAAATAAATATCGCCCAGTGGTATCCCAGGTGTGGGATTGTCAATCCACTAGGCATGTCACCTTGAATAAGTGAGCTGATCCCCACCATGTACATAAATAAATAAATATATATACATATAAATATATAAATATATATATATAGGTATCTCGATCCCTACTTATAAATAGATAAATAATATAAATAAATATATATATATATATGTATATATATATATCTCGATCCCTACTTGGGGTGCTTTGTGGAGGGCACTTTGAGTGAGTACAACGTCCGTCGGATGGGACGTTAAGTTGCGGACCCCTTGGCGCCTTTCGTAAAGAGTAGGCTAATGCCGACGCCGGGTTTCTCTCCACCTTTCATCCTTTCCTGTCCATCCCCTATGGCACAAATGACCCCAGCTGTCGGTCGCCTCCCCTAAATACTACTATTACTACTAAGAAAGGCAGAAAGGGAGAGTGCGTCAAGACGAAGTCACGGACGCCCGAGTGTACACCCACCGAGGAGCGACGTCTCCTCCCCCTCCTCCGCGGTTTGCGGCAAAGCGATGCCAGAGCAAATAAAAGAATAGGGAACCGGACCTTCCCCTCTTGCCCCCTCCCCCCACTCCTCACAATTCCCCTCCGTCCGCCGGGCAGCAACAAATGGGGAAAAAAATAAACACACATTCAACCGGGCGACTGGAGATCCAGCTTAACGCTTAATGATTTATGATGCCGAATCTCTTGATGACCATATTAAAAATCCTTTGTTACGACAATCAGGGGGGGCAACCATAAAAACCCTTCGGGGAATGGGACTAATCACTTTTTATGGTGGTATTCCTACTCCTCCCCACCATCCAACTCTTTCAGGCAATTGATCTCATGCCCGTCAAACAAAAATAAAATTAAATTATTTTATCTGTACATTGTACACAAACCCTCGGATAAGCATAAAGAAATATATATATATATATATATATATATATATATATATATATAATGTATAACACTTAGCATTAGTGGACACAGACAAAAATTCGAAAAATAGTGAGTCTCTTTTTTGTGTGTTTCTGTGGTTTTGTCTGTGTCCACTAGTGCTAAGTGTTATACATTATTATTCACGTCCGTGAGACTTTTCAAAAAGTGTTTAAATATATATATATATATATATATATATATATATATATATATATATATATATATATATATATATATATATATATATATACATATATATATATATATATATTTATTTATTTATATTTCTACAGGGTCCGTACAGTAAGTATCGTGACTGGTTCGCTGTAGCCTCAGCGGAGCGATGGTTGGGGGTCCGACCGGTCGGCTGGGTAGAGGGGTCCCCCACCACTCCGGCGCACTTTAGTTCAGTCGACTCCGGGTATGCCATGACACAAGATGTGGATTTTTGTGACGTACGATTGCTTGTGGTGTCGTCGTGCCAGCATGGAGCGCACCGTCGAGCAACGCTACGCTGTGAAGTTTTGCGTTAAACTCGGAAAATCCGCGTCGTAGACCCTTGAACTCTTTTAACAGGCTTATGGGGATGATGCCTCAAGCCGCACAAGAGTTTTTGAGTGGCAAAAATTGTTTAAGGAAGGCTGGGAGCTCGTTGAAGACAAGCACCGCGTCGGACGCTCGACGACCGCTCGAACCGATGCTCAGGTGGCCAAAGTGATAAAAGGTTTGGACTCGGACAGGTGTTTAACCATCGCCCTTATCATTGAGGAGACCGGCCTTTCAGTTGGAACCGTCCACATCATTACAACCGGGGATCTTGCGATGAGGAAAGTGTACGCGAAGCTGGTGCCGAAAGTCTTTGGTGGGGATTAAAAACTGTCGCGGGTGGAAATTTCGCAAGAAATTTTGGACTGCGTCCAGGAAGATGAAGATTTTCTCGACAACGTTATTACCTCCAAGGATAGCTCAAGAGGAGCTCAAAGTAAATCGGTTCGACTCATTCGAGGCGGTTCAAGCGGCGACGACAAAGGCTCCCAACAGTATTCCGGAAACCGACTTCCAGCGAGCTTTTGACGAGTGGCAGACGCGCCGAACTAATGTGTATCGATGCAGGAGGCATGTATTTTGAAGATTTTTAAGTAATTGTAATGATAACTGCAATATATTTTGATTTTTGGTACCAGTCCTGATACTTATTGTACGGACCCTTATATATATGAAGATGATGAAGATATATATATATATATATATATATATATATATATATATATATATATATATATATATATATATATATATATATATATATATATATATATATATATCATCAGTATTTCAATCCTAGGATTGATTTACTGCAGCCCTCCATTCTACTATATTTAAAGTCAACTCCTTCAATCGTTGATACCTTCTCTGTTTTACGTCCTTCTTCATTTGTCCTATGTACATGTCTCTTGGTCTTCCTCGTTGAACCTTGCCTTCTATTTTTCCTTCTATTATGTTTCTAACTAATCAATTGTGCCTCAAGGTGTGTCCAATCCATCAATTTCTCTCTTACCGTAGAGTTCTCCACATGGTCCTATCCTCTTCTTCTGTATACTTCCTCGTTCCTTACTTTGTCTGTCCATTTAATCTTCAGCATTCTCCTCCAGTACCATAAAAAATATAGTTAATTGCAAGTGTGCATCGGGTATACATATATATGATATGTATGCATGTATC
Organism: Hetaerina americana; assembly: GCF_022747635.1. Lineage (NCBI taxonomy): Eukaryota > Metazoa > Arthropoda > Insecta > Odonata > Calopterygidae > Hetaerina > Hetaerina americana. The sequence goes on along the minus strand of NW_027287217.1, from coordinate 1,804,975 downwards.
CACCATAGATATCAACGCTAGTAGTAGTAGCAGTTAGGGGAGGAAACTGACAACTGAAGTCATTTGCGGCATTAGGGATAGGTTGATGACTCGGTGAGGGTAAGATATACAATATATTCTTGTACACAGATTGGAGTAAGGATGAAGAGAAACCCGGCCTCAGTACTCTGAATGAAAGGCGACAAGGAGTCCACAGTTACACGTCCCATCCGATGGATGGCGTGCTCAAGTCCAAATACCCACCACACGGCACCCCTAAGAGGGATTGGGATACCACTGTAAGATTCTGCCACCTCCGAGATTCGAAGCCGGACAATCTGAATTGGCAGCCAGTCGATTAGTCACCGCACCTAGGTCGGTTTGATGGGCGATGTTAGAGCTCACCTTGTACTAAGCCTCTTACTGTATGTCAAATTCCACACATCAGGGTAATAAAGAGGGTAAGTTCCTTATTCCCGTGCCACCTGTGATTTCCTAGAAAGTTCTCTTAATCGAGCAATTTCACATCTTGTTTGAAAATGAGGGTTCCTCTCTGGCTTTGAAGAACCTGGGCCTTTTGGTCAGCAGTTCAACTCTACCCACTGAACTGGCCCCTCGAAATACGAGTGCTTAACCTCAAAGTGTGACACACCAATACACACACACAACACACACACACACATACACCTTTAAGGGCAAGTGTGCTCATCCTATGCTGGAAACAATCGAAAAACACAGCCACAATTCATATAACATTCATCATTTTGCTTGAGCGGAGGTAGTATACATAGTAAAAATCATCACAAAAACTTTTTAAGGACCTGAGGTCCATGTAGCATTCATCAATTGTAGAGAAGTTAAATACATCCAAATAACTGATGATGGCGACTTGACCGCCGAAGTTATCAATTATTTATATGCTTATCCATGGGTTACTTATTTAAACGCAAAATGTTATTCCGTATCAATGGGAATACGACTTTGCTTTTACATAGAATACAGAAAAAATAATACCAACATAAATAGACGAATTTCTTAGTTTCGAGGAAAGGGTACTTCGCAGAAAGCCTAATATTATTTATGACTTGGGAGAATCTTTTTTGCCCGCCAGGAGAAAGCATAAATTTCCGGTTGGAATGACGGGCAGAAGCGGGACATTAGAGTTAATTTTAGTGATGTGAGCGCTAGAGAGGTAATTGATTTCCAGCGCATGCCGGTCGACCCAATTATACTGACTCCCTTCCAGGGCACTGATAGCTAGCTCGGGAACGTGAGGACATGACCGCACGCTGGAGAACCGTATACAATTGAAACGCTGGAAGGCTCAACTATCATCCAACGAACCAGAGGCAAGTCAATTTCTAAACCCCTTCATTAGCCTGTCATTACGGATTGAAAACATTCCGTTCATATAAGACTGGAGAATTCTTTGAACCTATGGTGAGCCACGCAAAAAATATACTCGAGCATTTACACTTATTGAAGATGATATTATCTTTATATATATATATATATATATATATATATATATATATATATAAAGATAACTACTATATACACATATATACAAAAAGAATATATATATATACCATAAACACAGTAATCAACCCGAAGGTCGGTTTAGTAGGTGATGGTAGAGTTCACCCAGTACTAAGCCCTATACGGCGGGTTAATGTTCACACATCAGGGTAGGGGGGCCAGTTCCTTTCCCTGTGCCGGTTATGGTTTCCCAAGAAGACCTGGTACCCGAAAAATCACATAGCTTGGGTGGAGCTGCAGGTGCCCAGAGTGCCTTGCCCGGGAATCGAACCCGGGACCCTCCGGTCAGCAGTCCAACGCTCCACCCACAGGACTACCGCGACATATATATAAATATATATACAGGGTCCCTGTATATATATATATATATATATATATATGTGTAAATATATATATGTATATATAATATAATATATATACATATATTATATATATATATATGTATATATAATAATATATATATGTATATATATATATATATATATACAGGGTCCGTACGATAAGTGTCGGGGCTGGTTCCAAAAACCATAATATATTGCAGTTATCATTACAACTACTTAATAATCTTCAAAATAAATTCCTCCTGCATCGGTATACTTAGTTTGGCGCGTCTGCCAATCGTCAAAAGCCCGCTGGAAGTCGGTTTCCGGAATAATGTTGAGAGCCATTGTCGTCGCCGCTTGAACCGCCTCGATGGAGTCGTAATAACGCTGTCGAGAAAATCTTCATCTTCCTGGACGCAGTTCAAAATTTCTTGCGAAATTTCCACCCGCGACAGAGTTTGTTCCTCGTTCAAGACTTTCAGCATCTGAGCATTGGTTCAAGCGGTCGTTGGGCTTACGACACGGTGCTCCCGGCCTTCGTTAAACATTTTGTGCCCCTCAAAAACTCTTGTGCGGCTTAAGGCATCATCCCCATAAGCCTGTCTAATGAGTTAGTCCGGACGGACCAGCATCCACCGCTCCGTTGAGGCTCCAGCGCACTAGTCACGATACTTATTTTACGGACCCTGTATATATATATATATATATATATATATATATATATATATATATATATATGTGTGTGTGTGTGTGTAAATAATAAATAAATAAATATATATATATATATATATATATATATATTTATTTATTTATTTACTTTGCACACATTCAAACCCGAAAACCCTCAAGTGGCGACGGATGGACATAGATACGAGTATAAGGAAAGGGAAAGGAACACACACAATGACAAATACAGGAATGGTGGGGAAGGTGAAATGGAGCAGATCACAAGCGTAATAAAGTTTCCCGGACTGGGATGTACATATATCAATGGATTTTTTAGGTACTTACCTCCATATTTGCGTATGGTCGAATGGTGTCATGTAAATCCAATTAGCGTCCATTTATTTGTGTGTATGTGGAAATGAATATGGCAAGATGACATATAATTGGTCAATCCGGTTTTTGTCCAAATGGATTCTTTCAAATCGCCTGGAAATTAATATGATTTCATTATTTTGTGATTAATCATTCTAAAATAAAGTGGTAAATTATAATTAACGTTTTTCTTTGATCAATTATTTGTTTCCATGATTTGAAGCTAAATTAGAGTATAACGATTCCTTGCTGTTACACAATATACCATAAATCTAACTATTAGATAAGATTCATAGGTTTTAGATCCGATTGTAAATGTTAACAACCTTAAAAAATTTGGTTTGAAACTCATCTGCGAACCTTTTTCATGAAAACAGGTATACCTAAAGAGATCATACGGGTGTATGTAAGTAGAGACAGGTACATTTACCTGAACGTGTACTGTACAGACGTTTAAAAAATGTTTAAATTTAAAACTCCGTTATAAACCAAATTTTCTTTTCCAAAATAAGGACAGAAAAATGTTAAAATTTATTGAACATTTATATTATATATATATATATATATATATATATATATATATATATATATATATATATATATATATATATATATGTTTTTTTCAAGAAACAATATAAGAACACAAAAAGATCACTCAAACGTTATTTCTTGATCATTTCGACGGAATTCAGCTCCGTCCTCATCGTAAGAAATAGAAGTCACTTCTACGCCACGTCTAGAAGATACATCAATAATAGGGTAAGGCTCTTTCACCTTTTAAAATTTCAGTTGAAATTATTCACAATTTTATTCGGATTGATTACGAATGCCAAACGTGACGCTTTGTAACTCAGTGGTAAGAGTATTCAGATACTTAACAGAGGGCCCGTGTTCGATTCTAAGTCATGCTTCTGACCACCCACAGTTTCATTTAACCTGTATAATGATTCGGGGAACAAAACTTTCGGGGGAACCACAGAAGACACAGGAAACCTGACCCCTCAAAATTCATCGAATAAATGAACTTCACGAGACTCGTTGGAGCTGAGCTCCATTCACATCTTTAAAATCAACCAGCAGATTAATTACTCTGGATAGTAACACGCATTTATCGCATTGTAACATGACTGACTCCGTCAATTCTAAGTTACACCAACAGGAACATTTTTTTTAACACCTAACTAATTAAAAATGTCAAAACATATTCCTCCCAATCACTAATCCATTTAGGCCAATATTTCGACATAATTTTCGCACCAATACGCCTTTGCGCTAACGAATCGACATCGGAGTGTCGATAAGCTTGAAAACGTACATCCATTTGAAGTGCAGGATTACTTGCCGGTGACGTAGAGTCATAAATTTGAGGCCAAAAGTTGTCTTTTCATCCACTTGTTTTTGACTAGGGCTGTTGCAGGGGCTGCCTCCACCGATCTCCGCTTTCGTGCATGTGGCAGCACAAGGAGGAAACGGAAGACGGCAGCGAGCCACATGCTGGAGTGTTTTGATCACGCTCGTATTTTAATGGTAGAGAACGAGATGGAAAAATGAGAGAGTGCCGTTGTACACGAATTTACATAGATGCACAAGTGACAGAAAATGGGTAAGTATGCATGGTTCTGCATAAGATAAACACATGACAGGGTTCCTGATTAGGTTATCTTGTTTCCGATTGACTACACAGCAAGTGGAAAGGCATATTCAGATTCACGAGGACATAAGTAGCCTTAGAAAGTTCCTCTTACCTTCTATGGAACTCTGAGGGCCATAATATATCTAGTGAATCAAGAAATAAATGCTCCGAAAGCCCTTCTCCCCGCCTCTTTTTAATGTTTTTGGCACGGTTAAGGGTTGCCACAGGCACCATTACATCATTGTGCCATACCATTGTACCATACATTGTACCATATTCCGTATGGATTTCGTATCACAATGCATGATCACATTATAATTCTGTACGAACATTAAAATCTACCGCAGTAGTGTCGTAAAATATCTTCAATGCAACAATTTCAGAGCGTAAAAATCATTCGCCTTGACTAGGATTCGAACCCAGATCCCTCAATATCCGGTCGAGTGCTTTAGCCACTTAAGATATCGAGGCGTCATCTTAAACACTGAAATTTTGGGGCTTTTTAAAGGAACTAGATGTTGTGACGAAATGCCGTAAATACAATGTCACAGGCATTCGCATTCGTATTCGCGCACAGTCCACGAGGTTAAAGCCAACTTTTAAACACTTATGGTGTTTATACTTTGACAAATTTTCAGAGTTTCAGAGGACGCCTCGATAGCTTAAGTGGCTAAAGCACTCGACCGGATATTGAGGGATCTGGGTTCGAATCCAAGTCAAGGTGAATGATTTTTACACTCTGAAATTGTTGCTTTGAAATGCACATTAGCGGATGACTCCGTTAAAAGTTACTGTTGCGGCATCTCCCGCAGTTTCTTTGGAATTTTTAAAATATCTTACTTTTAATTAGCACCGATATTTCATTCTCCATCATATGGCGAGACACTTCCATTGCCTAAACTCATCAATGCTTAAACCCCTGTCACTTACATATTAGCTGTTTGTAGCTGTTATGGGTTTATGGGGGCACCTGAGGTAATTTGGCAGAGGAAGGATTTGGATTGAGAGGGAAAAATGGATACAGAAGGAAACCTGGCTTTCGTATTAGCCAAATTCTGGCAATAGGCGCCAAGGGGTTACATAGTGCAAGATGCCATAAGACACAAAGTACTGCTCTCTAAACAGATCACCCAGGTATAGATCGTGACGTACTTGAAAGTTCTGCCTTCAATCGATTTCGAACTCGGACCCTCAGTGTAGGAAACCAGAGCATTAGCCACCGCACCAACCAAACACGGATGTCAGTATTTATCCATGAATATTAATTTAAACACTGATTACGCCATGTGCACAATACAGACAAATGCTGCAGTTTCTAAGGGTTGAAGAATTATTTAAACTACCCTTGCTCGGAGAAAGAGCCTTTCACTGGTCGCATGTTCCTGAAAAGGTGTGCAAGGGACTAAGTCACGCGTCTTGCTTGGACTTTGAAACAGGGGTCAAAATAAAATTCAGAATAAATATTTATTTCCAGTATTTTTTTCGCAAAACTTGTCGGAAAATAAAGAGTAGTTGATTCAGAGTGGACTCAAAGAACCATGAAATAATATCGCACTTACGAAACCGCAAACGGTAGTCTACCGGTCAAAGTAAATTTTCGATGGACTAAGAGAAATTGCAAACTCTTAAGCAGCTCTCAACACGACACGAAATACCGAGACCTGCATCCATTCAATTCGTCTAGCTTTTGCCCATTCTTTTTTGTCCCTTTAACTTTACTACCCAATATTCTCCCTTCTATATTATAATGCTTAGCATTCCATAGCCACTAAATGTTATCTGCATTCACTTCTTTGAGTTTCCCCCAATAACCATCATTCTCCCTCAGCTATGCCTATCATTTTTCCGTTTATTTTTCTTTTGGACCGTTTTATATTTCCCACTCACCTCCGCACCCACACCTTGAAAGTGTTCATTCAATCCAAGCTCATCTTCATACCTTTTCGGAGCCAAAAATACTACACTCCAAATCTAAGTATTCACCAATCTACTGTCCGATATCTAAAGTACTGCCGACACACCGCAATTCCTTGTTGAAATAGAGAGGTGATACCATAACTAATAAATCAATGGCCAGCGCAAAATTCCATTCCCAATCAATCTCCCTTCATCAAAGATGAACTGTTACCAATAAGCATCATTGTCAGCAGTTCAAACTTTTGCTCCGATTTCTGTGTTAAAGTTTTGTATACCAACATTGAAATCGGTTAAGGGAGACGTCGCCGCAAATTGAAATCAACTTGTTAGGATGGAAAAGCGGAAGCGACGGTGGATGCGAGAGGGACGAGTTGTCTCGGAGGGGCAAGTAGGCAGAGGGAACTTATGAACTTGAGACCTAGCCGGGATGAAGGTGCCGTTAAGGCGGGCCTATACACTGTGCATCATCAATCCGTCGGCAGCGTACTTTATTTTAGAGAAATTGCTTCCCAGAGACTTAAACGCCTGTCATCCGGCGCCAGAAATCGGCCATGGCTAATCTAAAAAATGAGAGAATTTGTTCTGGGGAGCGGACGGGAGGTGGATCATCTTTTGGTGCGCTCGTGAGTGATCCTTGCGAGAATATGCTGAGTTCACGGGAAGCATTTGTCGCGCGTTAAACAAGGGGCCCTCAAAAGAGAAAGAGAGAGAGAGAAAGAGAGTGGTGAAGGGGAAGGGGGGGGGGGAGAAATATATTGGCTTGAAAGGAAAACTCTTCACCTCCTCCAAAACAGCATTAAAAAATTGTACACGCGCATGAGAGGACTGCCCCCTACTTTGGGCCCCCAAGAAAAATTATCCCGGCGGCTCGCGTCCCAAGAACTCCCGCTCCATGCCTCCTCCTCCTCCTTTTAAGGTCGACTTTCCACGCCGTGCCGACCGCAGACGAAGGGGGATAAAACTGCAAGTCAACCGAGATAGCCCAAACGTTCGCCTCGCGCCTCACAAAAGGAGCAAATCACGAAACGAGGCAGGTGAACGTATTTTTATTTTTCATTTATTTATTTTTTATTTAATTATTTTTTATTTTCTTATTTTTTTTATTTACTTATTTATTTTTTTTAAAGGTGTTCCTCCTCTAGTTGCCCAAAGGAGAGAGAGAGCGGTGGCGGATCCATCTCTCCCGAGATCACTTCGGAGACTTAAGCGGTAACATGCTTTCAAAAGTGATCCCTTGAATGCATGAGTAATCCAATCACTCGGACAGAAAGTAACACCACCCCCCCTCCCTCCGCAGGCGTCCGAAGGCTGCCGCATGCGAAGTTGGGTACAAAAAACATAAGGAAATTTTCACTCCCATTAAATTGCCGATAATAAAAAATACCCAATGTTCGGCGAATCGCGGTAGTAATTTCAAGTTTCCGTGACATTGTCTTAGTATGAAATGTAATTGCCACTGTACTAATAAAATTATTACGATTCCTATCTCAGTGTTTTTGCAATTTTTAATTTTAATTTTGGTAGTTATACTGGTTTCCCATAGGACGGAAACGGACTTTTTTATGCCATAAAGAGATAAAAGGTAATTTGTTCGAAGGAAAAAGCTCCATAAAAGCCTAATTGATGCCGAAACGATCGCCAAAATCACCAAGGAGAGTAAGAAAAAAGATTGCATGCATGAGTGTGTTTCCGTATTAGTTCGTTGACTGTAAATAAGCTTAAATACTTGACTCTGCAAAGTTTATTTCATGAAAGCCAACTGTAAATGCAATTATAAAGCCTTTGCAATGGTGGTAGGGGAGGCGGTCGACAGCTGATGTCTTTTGGGATAGATGGGGAACTCTGAAAATTCAGGATTTTAAGGGGTTGTATGGAAGGTGAAGTGAATACAGAATTCGGTATTGACCTACTTCAATAATTTAGTGTATATGACACTTATGTGAAAGTCTCACGGATGTAAATAATAATGTATATGAAGTTAGCACTGGTGGGCAAAGACAAAAACACAGAAATACACAAAAAAGAAAAGAAAATCACTAGGTTTCGAATTTTCGGTGGCCCAAGCCACCTTTCTCAAGGAAGAGAAGGAAAGAAATCTCATAGAAATATATGTATATATTTCTCAAACAAACAAATTTCACAAACACACACTCTCATATATATATATATATATGAGAGTGTGTGTTTGTGTGTGTTTGTGTGTGTTTATATATGTAGAAATATTATATTTTTTTATATATTTTTATATACATACATACATACATACACGCACACACGCGCGCGGTATATTTGGTCGACGAGTGAATAAGGGTTTTGCATACCTCTCTATAAGTCTTAATTTCCCGCGCCCCTCCTATGGCTAAAAGATATTAAAACCGACAGGATTTCCGTGAGAATCATTTTTTTTCTCAATTGAATATGAAAAGAAAATTCTCATTGTACTTAAGTGGAGCAATATAACACTTGGATAGCACAATTGAGTACAAAAATGTAAATAGAAAACACGTTAAAGGACACTGACATTTCAGAAAGTTTAAGCTTTTCGCCTTCTTTGAGGCCTTCTCCAGGTTAGACTGTAAGGTTTCGGGCGGAGGGAATGCGAGGGCTGGGGTGGGAGAAGGGCAGGAAGGTGGGGAGGAAAACGGTAAAGATCTAAAAAAAATACATTCAAAATAAAGTCGCGTATTCAGGAATAATAGATTGCTGTATGATATGAAGATTTTGCACTATTTATTAATATCGAATTGCAGATTTACGAAGATATAACAGACTTAAGTAATCAAATAAATTTCCGTCAATGGGTAAGGCTAGCCTTGTCGTTGGGTCTTTGAAAGGAAAAACATACCGAGGAAGAATTGTGTTGGCCGCATTTGATTTTTGATAAAGCTTCGTTATGGAGACAAAAAGTTGGGGATTCCATGATTCGAAACTAAAAAGAATATATTAAGATCCATATACTTTCACCGATTACTGTCAAAAACCTCTCGCTGATAGTAATTAGATTTGAGGCATTCCCTCGACCAAACTAAATTCTTTTGGTCCGTGAATGTGGTCGCAAATGTGCTGCAAACGTATACACCAAGCAATTTAACGGTGAGGTATGAAGACCTGTCGTATTTTCTGCCGTTTATTATCTGATATTTTAAATGGTTTACCAACCTGAATGGCTACTAAGGCCGAATGAAATAAAAGACGAGCGCTGAATTCCAAAAACAATGGGCTTAAGGGCACTCAAATCAATAAAACAATTGAATAAAACAAAATCTTAGACCGTCAATATTAAATGGAACAATAAGAAACCTCATAATTAGCAATAATGGCGGATTGGGTGAAAAAAATGGGATGGATATTAATGTTAGCAAATGCAAACCAATCACTTTTAGTAACAAGGTAAATGGAAACAATGGGGAACATAAATTCTCAGAAAATGTCATTCCTAGAAGTGATACTTGCAAATACTTAGGTGTATATTTAACTATGGACTTAGGGTGGGGGCTAAATGTGGAGTACATCTTTAAGAAAGCTTTCAAAACTCTTCATTGGGTGATGAGAAACCTCAAAGGGAGTGTTAGAGCAACCAAGGAGAAGGCGTATCAGACCCTGTTAAGACCAATTTTAGAGTTCGCTTCTCTTGTATGGGACCCTCATGAAGTAGGTCATATTAACAAACTGGGAAAGGTGCAAAGGAAGGCTGCCCGATATGTACTGGGGAAGCATAGGAGGATGGAGATTGTATCTGACATGCTAGAAACGCTGGGCTGGGAATCTCTACAAACTAGAAGGAAAGTAAGCAGACTTTGTGGAATGTTCCACATTCTGAAGTGGGCGAAGGCTTGGGCAGATCTTGGGAAAGAGGCGGGGAACCCAAATTTTATAGGGAGAAATGACCACAAATTCAAGGTAAAATACCGGGCACAGAGAACAAATACAAAAAATTTTCTTTTCTAAATAGAACAATTGTTGATTGGAACACCTTACCTGCAAAAATATTCGAGCCCTTTCCTAACAAAGGGTATACTTTTGAGAAAAGATGTAAGGAATATATGTAATAATTTGATTTATGTGTGGTGTATTGTATTATATGTCATAGCTTAATTTTTTTTAATTTATCATTTTTTCTTGCTGACTGATGGATATAAATGAGATGGCGATTCGCTTGTTTTGTTAAAGAGATTTGTGTTTTGAAGTCTGATTTTATCTATTATCTTTTGTGATTATTTGGAACTTGTGTGCCACCTGACACTGTCTATCAGCACATGTGTATTTTTAATAATAATTAATAATTCCGAAATTTCCTTGATAGAATTTCACCAAAGTATGGTTTATGTTAAGTTATTTGAACAATTTGGATTTTAAACATCCTAATATATTAACGACCATAATTGTCATATTGATTGGACTAAAACAACTGTCTCTTATGTTGTCAAATTTATGGCAAATACAAACGATCCTATAGCACTCTTAACGAACGTCGGAAGTTTAAAATCCTGGTATTCCCAGCGTGTCATAAATTACCAGGAGTATTTTCACCGTCGCCAATTTACAAGAGCTTCAGGGCGAATGAGGTTCTCACATTTTCCTCGGCTGATTAAAAAAAGCAACAAAATCAACGACCCTCGACAATCAGCAATTACCGTTCCAACCTGCTTTCCAGACGCGAGGGTGACTACGGCGCCCGACTTCAACTTCACGATCCCCGAAGATCAGAAGGTTGAGTATGCGTCCTTTTCACATTGGCACGCGATCCCTGGCGGGGCTTACCCTCGACGGCTCGCTGACAGGAGTCGCTCCAGGAAAAGTTCGAACAAAGTGACCACGGCGGTTTAATTGCAGATTTCCGCTATGATTTCAGAAAAGGAACCTCAATGCATGCGCCATACGCTAAGATCGAAAAGTTCAATAGCAGGGAGAACAGACGCGAGTAAGGGAGAATAATACCGAAGCTAGATTTTAACTAAATATGAGAGAAAAGTAGCTCTTCTCGAAACCTTAACTCAAAAGATAATGAAGGTGGTTTCCCGTCAAGTCGAATATTCATTAACATTTTTAAAATCTGACCAGGTCATTTATTAGTCGTATTCATCTGAGGGTTTACAAACTCTCCTTTCAAAGTTAGTCCTCCCATAATTTCTCTTTACAAAGTCTGCCAAGCAGTTTTATGCAAAATTGAGATATTTTTCAGTAAAAATAATAATTTCATTTATAAAGAAAATATACATTAGAGGCTAATATTTAGCAGATTACAAAATTTTAATGCTTTCTTTTTTTCTGAAGATATATATATATATATATATATATATATATATATATATAAAATATGCATATATATTCACATATATGTATATATAGACATATATATGCACATATGATTACACACCAGACTACCCTTCTATTCTTCCGTGGTCGGACAAACGTTATATAATTCTGATCCTTTATCGCTCGTGCTAAAAATGGCATCATAAATCTATCTAATCTGAACTTATGAATAATATCTCAAATTTTATCGATATGATCTCTCCTACCGTAATAATATGCGGATAATAACACATTCAACATCATTGGTATAGAGGCATTCTTCCACTTTATGCAAGAGATTTAATTAAAACCAATTCCTTGGAGAACTTTGTATCAAAAACATTTTCCCAAAGAAAGACTTCCTTACCAAGTCAACCAACTCTATTCCTATTTCCCTACTTCTCATCTTAGTAATAATTATGAATAAATTCAATCTCCGACCAAGCTTTTCCTTCCCCTTTGAACGTGCTAGGACTCACGAAGGTGCGGGTTCTCGTCTTTAGATACGCACAAACGGTTTTTAAAATAAATCATACAATTGACTCAAAATGTTCTTGAACCCCACACAATTCATGAAGAATCGTTATCAAGGAGATTGCATTACGACTGCACGTCTCAATGAGCCACCTTAGTTAAAGAGTAATTGTTCATGGTAAGTGATGAAAAATAATGTAAAACTCATTCAAGCGTATTTTTTCAACATTTATGGTGTAAATATAATTTTTAAGCACTCTTATACCCGAATTGATTTTTAAAATTGTTTTTAAAACTTATCTTGGAATAGTTCTGAGGAGGTAATTTTTTTAACTTTTTCAAAAATTAAATAGTAGGATTGCTAAAACAAAGGTACGTAAGTGGGTAATGATAAGTTGATACTGTTACAATTCTTACATAATTTCGTGCATGACATCATTATCTCGTGGGAATGGCATGTATCTTTCTATAATTAACCCATATTTCTTATCCTTGCAGAACCTCACTGACATAAGATCACGTATTAACTAATGGATTTTTGATTTTAATTTCTGAAAAAAACACGAAATTGCCCTGTTTTTTCATTGTGATTTGATAGAATGAGACTTGAGACCATAACTAAATATAATTTAATGATAATGAAAATATGACATCTCGATGTAACATTCTTATTGCATCGTGGAAAACTCTTTTTGACACTGGAGACACATAGATTGGATACGCGTCTTAGGCTTTGAGATAAATATAAATCAAATACGAAAATGTTTCATCCCTAAACAGGAAATAATTTAACCCCACGCTGATAGGCGAGAGGGCAACGGGAGAAGAGAAAACAACTGGCGAGCAGAACAATATATAATGAGCCCTCACTTTACCGTAAAATGTCTGATACCTTGATCAGTAGGTAGCCTTTCCTGACGTAATCGAACCTTCCGAAAATTAAACCCTTCGGACCACCAATAATTGCAAACACCACTCATTTCTATCACCCGGTGACCTATCACCCCCTGCTACAAGCCCATATGATAGCTTGAAGAATAAGGAGCAAAATAAAAGGAATTAAGATAGTTTTAACGAAAAGTTAAGACCAGAAAGTATGGGAAAATTCCTAGAACGGTCTTACTAATAAGAAAGAACTGACAGCCCCGAACGGTTAGAGGAGAAAAAGGTATCGTGGAGCAAGCACTACTCGGAAAAAAAGACGGATTGGACACGCCTTGAAGGAGAATGTTTTTGTTAAGAATATAATAGAAGGGAAAATAAATAGAGGGGAAGGCCGCACGGGAATGGGCGAACAAGAAGTGAGAGGGGACGAAATGGAACGGGGGTTGCTAGGGCGATGGAGAATTAGCTCTGGAGAGAGAAGAATGGAGGGATGCCGTCAGCAAATATTGAGAAATGCTAGAGATTTGATCCTTCAATTTCAGTTATATTCCGTTTAGGATTCAATAATTCATAAAAATTAAATACAAGGATTCTTTAAAAAAATTCTTTAGATTAAGAAATTGAGTATATCTCTCTTGCTGTAATATATAAATAATTTATTTTAAGAGAAATATTACATTACCGAGATGGGAATAGGAAAATTTTTGAGGAAGAGGATTGCCTATTCATCATGTAGATAATTTTTATGTGAACAGAAATTGAATTGAAAATTCATTACGTATTTGTGTGAACACTCACTACCGAGAGGAATAAAGACTCAAAAGTCGAAGACAGAACTTCATAGAAATTTGCCAAAATTTGTAATTGCTACTGTTAATGGAAATAACTGATCTGTTTGTGCTGCCATTCGACGCATTTAGATAAGAATCGCATCAAAGAGAGAGAGAGAGGTATTTATTCACATCTCTGCACACCTATTCTAATGTGCAAATATAGGGGCGCCGATTTACAATGACAACGTAACACGATACATTTATACGTAGATAATACGAGGTGATTAAAAAAGTAAAGGAAAATATTGAAATAGTGCACGGCAAAGTACGACTTGAGCTCTTGCCACGAAGACAAACAATCAATAAAGGGTACTAATTACCATTTCGACGCCGTTGGCGTGAACCAATACGAATAAAACACCCGTATTGGTAGCAAAACCATGGCTTCTGGCGGGCAATTTATGACTTTTGCACCACCACACGATAATGCATCTGCTCACTGCTTGTTAGCGTGAAATTTTGGCCAAAAACAGCACTATAGTAATGATGTCCCAGCATCCATATTCGCCCGACATGGCCCAGTGTGACTTTTTTCGGTTCCCAAAAATAAAGAGAACCTCAAAGGGCCATCGTTTTACGATCATACATGACAAAAGAAACACATCGCTGTGAGAGCTAAAAGCTATACCAAATGTCGAGTTCAATAAGTGTTTTGAGAATTGGAAAAAGGGCTCGCATAAGTGTATCATATGCAATGGGGACTACTTCAAAGGACATAACATTGATATGGACGAATAAAAATGTTCTTTCCAGATAACTCAAATTCCCGTCATTTATTGAGCACGCCTCATAGCATAGGTCCTCCAATCGGCAGATTAAATTAATGAACATCCTCCCTCTACCATATTAGTTATCATGCATCTTACCAAGAATCTCATCTTACATCCTTCTTTATTTGCTTAGCATATTTGTTCCATGGTCTTCCTCGCAGGTCGACTTCCGTTTCCTTTCAAACCCCCATTGACGTGCGTCGTCCTATCGATCGCAGTTACATAATGAAATAGCTTTTCTATCTTCTTCCACATTTCCCTCCTGTTGCGTCATTATCGAATGTATAAATGATGAAATAGGAATAGCAAACACGCTCCCAAACGTTTTGTACACGAAAATTCCTAGTCCTGGATAGATTCCGAAACTATTACACTAACGCCGTGAAAATATACTTTTACTACAGTCTTAGGGGTCATAGGATAACTTCATCACAAGGTCGAAGTACATAGGGAGGGACTACTGAAGACAGCGATTTTGTGGAGAATTTGAGAAATCGAGGTGGATAAACAAAAAAAATAGGTATTTTGGAGAAAATTAAAGGGGTAAAATATAAACAGCTGAAGAACGAGGTTTTGTAATATATAGCATTGGATTGAAGCATATTTCGTGCCAAGTTATTTGGAACTTGTGAGCTTAGTGTGCATTTCCAGGGTCAATTAAAAAACCTACTCTTTCCCGGTAGGCTACTGCTAAAAATAATATGCTAAAATAGTCCATTGTAAATAAAATTTCCATGTCAAATTTCATCAAATGCTCGTGCATAACCAAATCATGCATTCCCTATTGTAATAAAATTTGTAAAATTCACGGAGTAGTTTTCGTATTCAACATTTCGGAAACCTCTTAAAATACTTAAGAGTGCTTCCCGTTAGCAGATACAGGTCGTGAGCCACTGACTCGAGGAGAGATCATTGAGGGCAGTTGAAACAAACATTCGCGGCCTCCGCGCCATCGCTCGGATTTTCTCTCGGACCAACCGGATGACGTAACAAAGGAGCGAGTTGGAGAGCGGAGGGGAAGTTTATTATTTGGAGGGAAGGAGGGGGTAGGAGATGGTGAGGGGAGGGAGGGAGGTACGGGCCGAAAGGGGAAGTAGTGGCTTGTGATGCGCGAGCGGCGATGGAATCTTGCCATCTCACGGCAATTTAATTAGACGCCCCCCCGTGGGGGTAAAAGGGGGGGGCTGCCGCCGTTTTGGGCAGGTCATATACCGATGGCGGGGGGCGGGGAAGGAGGGGGGGGCAGGATAAGGGAGACAGGACGGACGCAGAGCGAAGTGGGAAGTAGATAGGGAGATGACAGGTCAGAGTCATAAGAGGGGGAATTTCAACGGACGCTTATACAAAGCTAATTCATTCACACGTGTTGCAAGATGTTCCAGGAGTAGAACCCACCGTGAAGGTGCCAGTTAGAGAAAAAACTACGACTGAAACGCTGAAGTATGTAGGTACGGATGGAGTTGACGATATCTCAACTTCTACGCTTGAAGCGACAGTGTGGTTATTGTGCGCGGAGAAGAATGACATAAATAAAACCTACCGACCCAAGTAATTGACCCAAAAGTAGTAAAATATGCGAACTTCACACATCAGGGTAAGGAAGCCAGCTCCTTTCCCTGTGCCGCCTTTTGTTTCCCAGGAAGATGCAGCGTCAGAAAAAATAGTGGCAGTCTCGGGTTCTGCCGACTGAAGTGAAAATTTGATTTGGAAATATGACCCAGCTACTTTTGGGTTGAATTGATATTTAGGAAGTTTGATTCTCTCGACTATTCCATCAGCCCACACTCCTGAAACAGTTGACCTATTCAAACGATTTCTTAAGATCGCGAAAAATTATATATAAGTAAATTATATCCATAATATCCCTTAAAAATACCAGATAATCTCCCAAAGCAAACTCAGTCATGTGTGAGCACAAAACACAATTCACAAATGTGGATATATTGAAAGCAATCCCATTGATTTTAATGCCAATTTTAAACACATCAATACAGTAATATTTACAGGGCGGGGAAACCTGTTGATTTTTAGTGTTTATTGATATAGTTGACACGGGTGTCGCCACCGTCGGTGTCTTTAAGAAGGATGAGCTGTATATCCTTTACAGTAAGAGTTAGCGCTTTTCTGACCAAAAATTTGAAGGAATGGTGGGGGGTGAGTGGGACTAAAAACCCCCAATACAAGTTAACACCCTCGAAGATGCAGTAAATGGGAGTTTGAAAATAATAATATTGTAAGCAAACCCATGTTATGTCAATTAGAGGCACAAAAATAATAACCAGCCGCGTAATGGGACATCACGCAGTCGAGTCTTACATCACGCAGCTCTCACCAAATCGCTCCCCATCTAGAAAAGCTGAAGAAGCGGACCTCTTATCAGAAGTTTCCACTTCAGAAATCACACAGCTTGGTTGAAACTATGAGTTCTCGGAGGCTCCCCGTTAATCACACCCGTCTCCTTCAAGTAGCCTAGTGCTCTATCCACTGGACTGCCCCATCCTCAATAATGACAGTAGAAGAAGGAAATTGCCTTAAATGGCATCCTTGCTGATTCAGGATGAATTCTTATCTCAGAAATGGGAGGATAAATCCGAATATCTCTCTTATTTCTCGACTTTCTTCGGCACATAGGGTGGCGATATGAGATCAGATCAACATTTTATTCAAGGAGCGCAAATGGATGACCAACGCACTTTAAAAAGTATTATTACATTTGGAGAAGAAGATGTAGTGCCTACAGATAGACCCCATGGACTACAGCCTTGGCGTGGAGAAAAGAGTTGAGGTGTGGAAGAGCTGTGATAGCGAAAGCAATGATAATCGCTCTTATTGGGGTCACCGATGCATGTTTCAATTGACTTTTCAAGGCCCCTAGGAGAGAAAAAATTAAAATTCTAAAGAAATCTACGCATTAAGCAAAGAATGTAAGATATGATGACCACGATACTATTCCTTTATTCCGATTTGTTGTATTCCAAAAAGCCGCTTTTAATCAACCTTATTATTGCAATAAACCAACTCAATTGGCAATTCTATTTTTGTCTTTGGTAATACGAGATTGAAGAATCGTAAAGAAAAAGAAGAAATGTTTTAATACATGTGATATTTCTTTATGTTTCTTCATAGAGAGTAAAAGCAGTCAACTTCATGACTCGAAACTAAAAGCATAGAAAAGTATCTATTCGTCTTCACCAAATTGCCAAAATCCTATCACGGATGATAATGTGATTTGAGGCATTCCCGTATGAAATATCGGCGGACAGTGAACGTGGTCGGCAAAGAACGCGAAATTAAATAAGAGTTCTTAAAACATGTAAATCACCCCGACGAATCCATGACGTTCACATTGGAGACCTGGGAGCACCTCAGCGTGTGATTCCCTGGTAGACCTGTTACGTGCATAATGAGAGGAATGAATTCTGGATCGTTCAGTGTACAGGAAAGAGACGCACGCAAATCGATACTTTTTTTGGTCTTCACGCCGATATCCTAATCAAGAGTAGTTCACAGTATCAACACTGATTAGATGAGAGAGAGAGGGAGGTAGAGTTGGATAAGGGCGGTTTATCTCTACTAGAGATATACTCTAGTAGAGATAGATACAAGTATTCATTCTTTCCTTGGACAGTCAGGAATCATAATAATAAGAAATCAAAGCCATAATAGTAACGGTAAAGGCATTCGAATTGCAAGCGAGGACAAGATTAAACGCCGCGTAAGGTCGCATACGTACGTGCACGCGCAAGTGAATGTCAGTTGCTGGTGCTTGTATTTGTATGACTGTTGATTGAAATGGGTTTTGCATGAACATATACTTCATTGTGGGTGTTAAGTTGGCATGTATTTGTTTTATGTGGTTTCATTTGTTTTACGGGTGGTGCCCTACATCTAAGAAAAAATACTCTTTTTTAAATAGAACTATTATTGATTGGAACCAGCTGCCTGGAAGTTTGTTTGAGCCCTTTCCATCCAATTTTAGAAGTTTTAAGTATAAATGTAAAGCAGCCACTGGGTGATAAACTTCATTGTAGTTGTTAAAATAAATTTTTTGTATGTGATGTGGACGGCATTTTGTATGTGATGTGAAGTTCGTTTGTATGTGATGTGGAAGTGTCATTGTATGTAAGAATATTTTGTCTCCTATCTGTTTTTCTAGTGCGTGTATGTATTTATTTTTCGTTGTAAGAGTGATCATTGACCAAACTTGACCGTTGCCACCAGGAAAATCGCCTAATTGCAACGTAATTCTTAAATAATAATAATAATACACAATATCCCGTCACACGCCCATGCGGCAGCTTGCGGGGTATTTGATAGATGAAGTACACAGTTATCTGGATAATATTCCATGCAAATGCTTCATGAGTCCAACTCCGCTTCGATTGCCTCAGGGAAAAAGCAGCAACTTATATTAAGATGATGTGAATACCACCAATTGTTAATGTCTATGTAATAGTCTCTGTTTCGCACAGTAAGCATACGAGAAATTATTAACGCGACCTAACGAAACCACGAAGAAAAGGAAAGCTGCAGTATGCCTAATCCATAACGTGTCCATTACGCGTCGGCCACCACGAGAATTATCGGCTGAACTCTTACCAAATATAACGCAGCGACGTGGATTGAATGCGTAATTAAAATTGCGAACATTACATAGCTAAATGCAGCAAAACGATACCCTCATTTGATGGCGAACACACACGAATACGCATGAAGCGCAGCTGTGACAGGTTTAATATCAGCCTGCTATCGAGAGCAACTAATTTCCACTTGCGATAACATCATAGAGAACAAAAAAATAAGTCGATGACGAATACATCTGACAAAAGATCAAAAATGACACTTCGGATGGACAGACCCACCCACAACTTGGATTCAGATAACTCAAAAGAGGGCTGTTAAAAGACGCTACTGAAATTAGCAAGACCCGCTATAAATTCAACAGGGAAAACGAAAACTGATCGTGCCGAAGTTGTTAACGTATTTAACCATTAAAAAATAAATGTAACTTTAATTATGGCGAAAAAAGGGACAAAAAATAAGAACGGGTCAATAACACTACTCTGGACACGAACCGATCTTAGTTGGAATAAAAAATCGCATTTCACTTCACCTGAAGGAGCAAACTAGTACGTCGGCGAAACGTCGGCCATTATAAACATTATACGTGGATTGACATAAATGCTCAAACTAATTTTTTCTACAAAAAATTCATTTGGGACGACCGCCGGGCCGTGCAAGGTGGGCCGACTTCTTGTAGTCAGACGCGAACTGAAAGGTGTGAAATAATACAGCGTTCTTGTCGAAGAACACGCGTCGATAGGTCAGAGCTGAGAAAGTTCACACTAGGGTAAGTTGGTCTAAAAATTCTACAATAACCTATGGCGGTGGTGTGACTTGGCAATTATCTGCCGGCAGGCAATAGACAGTCAAATCCCGGCAAAAGTGTGAGCAGGCCTCCGTCACTTGGGTGAGTGATGCTGGATGCACCAACAATCGGTTCTAACAGCACTCATCGCATCTGAGGCGCGAATAATTTATTTATTTATATACCCTACAAGCCACTGCCCCGGTGTGTGGCAGGGGGTGAATACAAACCAGAATAATTTTACCCGAACATAACCTTAACGCGGTCGAATAATGTTAATATTATCCCCTATCGTTCGAGGAGAAAATGACATTTTAAATCTGTTCTACACTTGATACCTCTAATTATTATTCAAAAGATTTTTCCTAGCGTAGGAAGATGGGGGTAATAGTGCATTTTTAACATCACTGCTAAAGACATCTCCTTCAAATTTATGCAAGAGCTTCGATCTGTAATTTAACCTTCGCTCCGTGAGTGATTCCCAGCCTAGCTGCTCTAATATTTTGGATACGCTACTAAGTTTTACATAACAGCGTTTTACAAATCTAGCTCCTCTACGCTGGACGCGATCCAATTCGGCAATTAATTAACTTTGCGTGGATCCCATATGCATGCAGTATATTCTAAATGAGACGAACTTCTAAATGACACGAAATTCTAACGACAGATAACATTTCTCTTTGACCTTTTCATCACATTTATTGAGTACTCTTCTAATAAATCCTAATTTTTTGTTAGCTTGTCCAAATATTCCTCGTGTGCATTTCTCCCAGGAGAGATCGTGAGTGAGGGTAACGTCTAAGTATTTAATTTAGCCTACACATTCCATTTCGGTGTTTCCAATGCAGTCGGCGTTCGGGAGGGAATTCCAAAAATGTATCACTACGCACTTTTTTAAGGTTAATTCTAATTGTCAAGTGCCGCAACAGCGTTGTATAGTAATAAGGTGACCTGAAAAAGCTGCTGTGTCCTCAGGATCACGGATATAACGGTAAACCACTGCATCGTCGAGAAAATAAACGTATCTTACTAGTGACTACGGAGTCAATGTCGTTAGCGTATAGTAGGAATAAAAGAGGTCCCATAACATTTCCCTGGGGAACACCTGAAGTTACTTCTACTGCATTTGAGCTAACTCCATCTATCACTACTCTTTGTACCCGACCAGTCAAAAAGTCTTTAATCCAACCCAAGATATTTTTATCCATGACATATGCTTCGAGCACTGCAGCTCCGAGACATGCAAGGCAACGGGAAATCACCACATTAATATTCTGAGGAGCAACGGCTCGCCAATTATTCTTTTTCACTCTTATTAGCTTAAACGGCAGACGTGATGAAATCCTCTGAAGTTAAATATTCTGGAGGTAAACGTGGACTCCTATTACACATAACTGCTCAGGGGTATATTCAAAGGGTAATGAGGAGCTCCGTCGATGCTACCCGAAATGGAAGTGTCTTAATTTTCTCAGCAGGTACATAAAAACAGTAACTTCTTAATGCGGATCAATTCACACGAAAATCAGACGTTTCAAAGAATTTTCACCTATCATTAGTGTGACTCCACTTGAAAAAAAGTCTAATACTAGGGAAAATAGAATGAAAACGCTCGCTTTGCTCATACTGCATGTATGTAAAATAATTATAAAATTCAAAATAAAATATGAAATACAAAATTCAAAATTGGTTCGTAGTCTAAGTGAATTAAAAAATTTTAATTCGCTTTCACAGAAAATCACGGTCGGATATTTTATGGAATCCATATGAGGTCCGTAGGGCAGGTTAAAACTGACAGGTGTTATGAAATCATTAATCTGAGGATGTTTTCTACGAATGTGACAGAATCCCCTCGGTGAATTCCATTCTAAATGCGATTGCCCAACCAACTCACTATAGCTTGAGCCGGGAGCCAGGTGTCTTCAACCTTAATGTGAAAGATGTCAAAACTTGGGCTATCCCATAAAATTTAGAGCGGAAAATATTTAGTAATCTTTTGAAAACGCATCAAAGTTTTACCAACTCCCAGTTTCCATAGTAAATAAATGTCTAGCCCTTGAGCTGAGAAGTCTTTATAACTACATGTTTGAAAAACTTGGGCTCAGGATGTCATAAAATGGACGGAAAGGAAAACAAATCAACAGTTTTTAGGCACGGTAGGGGAGGAGAGAGTGCTGCTGGGAGAAAACCTAAGGAGAAATGGAATTGGATGAAGAGCATCCTGATTGCCGAGGGAAATTTAAAGAGTGGGATATGGAGGGGAGAGCGTAAGGCACGAGAGGAAGAGGGAGGTAAGAGGATAGGTATGTTGGACGGAATGAAGGGAGGCAAAAAGTATTCTTATCTGAAAAATGGTTCATTGTATTGTAGGGCGTCAAGTTGTGTCAGATTTTGCATGGATATTCAATATCCTAGCTTAATCGATCCACCAAATAATAGCAATAATAATAGTAAAATTTCAGCAGTCGTTTGAGCGCAGCTACGGTCTACTAATCGAACATACCAAGGTTCAAACCTGGCTGGAAACCAGCACTAGAAAACACTGGTTTGGAACTACTTGATTCTTGATGAGAAAGAGGAGGCATAAATAGTTACGCAAGAGAAAATAAATATCCTCAATGATTCATTGCAATTTACCGAAGCGGTTTAAAAATAACTCGGTCATTAACTTTAACGGATATGCAGAATGCAACCAGCTATTTTTTTAGCCTTTTAATAAGTAAGGCGGAATTGTAATTTTGTGCTTTTACGACATTGCGGTATTTCTATTCCTTAATTTTCCCATCCAAAAAGAGTATTTGAATGGTAAAAATATGATAATTTTCCCCCTTATCTTATTACACAGATCTGCTTCCAACTTTCTCAACCAGATAATTGGTTTAACGGTCACTTGAAATGATTGGGATATTTTGCTTACGTTAAGGCCACATTCCATTGCCCCCCTCCCTGCAACTTTTTGCACAGTACTTCCCTTGTGGACGTAATAACGCGTTGAAACCGCCTTTTCTGACGTGTAAATTCAAAAATTTTATTATGTTCTTAACAACTGACGGGAATTAAAGGCAATCTCGCCTTCGTTTAACGGTACTGAAGTTTTTCATCGTGAAAATGGTGTCTTCCCCTTTAAAAAACACTCTCTCTAAAGATTATTATTGATTTAAACAAATATATGTATATTCATTCTCATCATTTTAGAAATGTTTGAAAAATAGTAAGCGATTGAAAGAGATTATATTGGCTGAAGTATAAAAACCCGTGAATAATACGAGAGTCGCTTAGATATGTTCAATGGTGGCCTTCTCTGATTTGATCAGAGCTTCAAGTCTACTGAATCATTTGTACAATAGCAAATTACCAAGCCCTTAAGCAAAACTAATAAATATGAAGCAGACTTGCCATTCTTATTTAAAATCATGAGCCACTTCAAATATCCAAATTGAAATTCAGGTAGCAAAATTTGTGCTTAAAGACTCCCCTCATAGCATTTGTATCCAGATTCCGGAGAATGTCATCGGCTTTATACATCTGCATTAAAGGAATCTACCGTCAAAACCTCTTAGACAGTCCATGATAACCACTGCGTTTCTTCTTTTACTTCGTCCTCGGTCCAACTCTTTTTGCCTTGTATTATATAATATTGTCGTGTCCCCTCGAGGACAGCGCGACAAGGGACGTCTCAGAAAAGGATCTTGACTAACGCTGAGGAATTTCCGGACGACGAAGGTGGTCCAATTGGCGAGTTGGTACGGTGAAATAAAAGAGACGGGGTCTTTCGCTAGGAGTTTGTATTTAAACAAGAGCGACTCCGGCGCGAGTATCTCGTCCTGCGGCGAACCCCGGGTCAATCGGCGAGTCTCCGCTCCCACGGTTCTCGGCTCCCCCTCCCGACGCGTACACGGCCCCTCGACGAAAGACCCGGAATGAAGGTTCCGCGGGGTTTTTATTTGATCGCGGCATCCGGTCGCGCCCCGGATTCAGCATTTTACTGCGCTTCATTCCCATATTTAGTCATATTCGCGAGCTGGGTTCGCATGCTTGCCCCCTCCTCCCTCGAGGCGACGCAAGCACCCGAGTGACAGGTAAGCAGTGGAAAAATTCCAATATGCGAATTGCGCAGCACACGAATGGACCTCCTCGCGAAAGAGGATTGAGCCACGTCGGGGAAATTAACCCGGGACATAACAATATTGTTTTATTATTCAGATTATTTATACGTTTTGTTATATTATTTATCCTTCGCTTATCCATTCCCCTTCTCTATCACAGACTACAACCTATACCATCTACTCATATCTACTCCATGCGTTTTCTCCAGGGACGTGTCCAGTCCAGCGGGTAGAGCGCTGAACTACCCACCAGAAGGCCCGAGCTCGATTCCAGATGAAGCCTCTACGCACCTACAGCTTCTCTTAAGCTGTGCGTGATTTTTCGGATGAGCTTCATATAAAATATAGTATATATCAGTCATATTGACTGATTTTACGTTTGTGATTACTTGGGACTTGTGTGCCACCTGACACTATCTATCAGTAGATGTGGCTTTTTAATGATGATAATAATAATAATAATAAAACCCCAGGTGGTACAGGTAATAAAGAACTGGTCCCCTCACCCTGATGTGTGAATTTCGCATGCCGTATAGGGCTTAATACTGTGTGAACTCTGCCCTTACCAATCAAACCGACCATCGGGTTGATCACTGCGATGGTGGTTAGATTGTTTTCGCCTTCCTCCAATTTCCCCGATAGCTCCTTCTTTTATGTGAAACAGTTGTCACATTTTTTTCATTCGTCCCCATTCAGTTTATTTCCCCCAATCATCACTCTGCACACACCTATTCAGCTTTTAATGAATGTACTTCCTCTTTCCCCGTAAACTACGATTTAAAACCACACTATTCTATACTCCAAATTAAAGTGTCGTCCTTCATCAAGTCGTTACTTTGCTAACTTGCCGAAAATTATCTCTCACTTGTGAATGCTTCTTTCCTCAACCAAATTCTTCTCCAATGCATGCACTCAAACCATTACGACTATCTACTTGCAGAGTGTTCTCTAAATATGTAAACTGTAGCAATGTTCAAATTATTTCTTCCCCACATCAATGTTCGCCTCTCCTCCCTACTATGTGCTAATTTAATTACTGTTGTTGTGCAGTGATTCATCTTCATTCCAATCTTATTGTTGGAAATTACAATCATGTAAATAACTTTGGCAACGATTTCAATTACAAACCTTGATCAGAAAAATGTTTAGTTTTTTTCCTAAGTCTCATGGTCTTAAAGTATTTGCGCGAGAACTTTGAACATTGATTCTGATATTTTGTAGGCATTGATACTCATCATTCTTTAAACTTTCCCTCATCTATTTCATGCTTTTTCTGGTAACGCGAAAGTGACTCATGGAAAATATTTTCCACGCGGAAATAAATTAAGTGTGCTCAAAGCCAAGCGATTCTTATTACACTCCTCTCTAGCGTTCACAGCCCGTACCTATCATTTCCTTGGGCGTATAACTGCTATATTTGCTATATATATGTTAATAGAAGGTGTAGACTCAATTAAATACTTCGCCGTTACCCTGACTCACAACCTAAACTGGGTGAGGTTGTGTATATATGGACATGCTAACAAAAAAATAAGAATGATTGGGAAATGGTGGGGAACTCTGATCAAAAGGTCAACGAGAAATGCTATCTTTCGCTGGTTAGGCCTCATTTAGAATATTCTGCAAGTGTATAAGATTCTCACGAAGTTAGATTAATTGCCGAATTGGATCGCGTGCAGCGTAGAGGAGCTAGATTTGTAAAGCGATGTTATGATAAACTTAGTGGTAGGATTTTTCATTAATAACTTCTGATTATCGAGGTGTCTCACGATCGAACTAGCAACTATATGTCCCATAAACTTGAACGAAATGGATGTAAGGGAAATAGGTCTGTAATTGCTCGGTTCCTCCTTGTCTCCGTTTTTAAATACTGGTGTTACGTTAGCCGTTTTCCAACCTCTGGGAACCTTGTGATCTACCACCGACTTCTTATATATTAATTTTAGATACGGCGCAATTTACGAAGCTACATCCTTAATATACGAGCGGGTATTTGATCGGGCACGGAGGATTTATTAGGCTTAATATTTTTTAGCAAAATTCCATTATATGATATATCAATGTTGGGCATCGGTTGACCGACACGATTTGGTAAGCTATCGGAGGCATTTGGTGAGAGATTGGTGAAGACGCTTTGAAAGAAGGATTTTAATAAGATAGCCATTTATCATTTTTGAGTGAATTGACAGTTGACTTATTTCTCCGAAATTCTCTGACGTATGACCAAAATGCTTTTTGGATTCTCTATCAAATTTTTCTTTTAATTGCCCTGGACGCTCTCCGAAATTCAAACCTTACAAGAACATTTTTGTTTTACCCCTTGTCATTTCACAGTCCTCTCTGATCCTGTGCATATCGGCCCATATGGTTTTCTTCACGTATTGCACCTTCTGGCAAGGTCTCCTTTGGGTATCATAGTTGTCCCTCCATCATGTTGATAGGCATATTTGATGAAACAAATGAATAAATCAAATAGCTTTCAGCAAGACCATATCAAATTATGTTATCAATAAAATACAAAATTCCGTATCCAATATATATTCTCACAATTGAAGCATGTTACCTCGATGCACAAACGGATATCCCTGTTCTGACGAAACAGGTCAAACAGCAATCAAATAACCGTGAAATATTACTTTAGTAATTTGTTGCCTAATTTTTGATGAACTGACTGAACCTTAAAAAGATGAACTGATACAAAATAATTTATTCCATTTTTTTTAGCTTTCCCCATTGGTATTTGCACCCACTATCAAATTCATGCATGGGTGGCCCGCTAGAGCATATGCGACATTCCTAAAGGTGGAAATCAATAACGCATTGATATCCCTTGTATTACCAGCATGGCAGGAGGAATTGTGAGCGAGGATCGGTCGTGTTTGCTGTCGGGTTACGTTTTCACGTTGGCACCCGATCACCCTCGGAGGCCGTGCGATGAATCCGGGATCCCGGGGGCGAGGAGGGGCTGGGGGTAGCGACGGAGGCGAGACCGATGGAATTTTTGTAGAGCGGACGCGTCATCCTGGAGAGGAGTTCAATCGATTGTCGTCGATCCGCGACGTCGTTTCGATATGCGTCGCAGATTCGATCGTAGAGCATCACAAAAGGTGGGAGAGAGGGAGCGGGTGGATTCCGACGACGCGTCGGCGAAGGGATGAGGGACAATACTGGAGCTAATAGGTGAGCCGAGTTACGGAGTGAAAGGAGAGTGATTCAACTCTCAGAGAGGGAGACATTGAGAGAGAGAGAGAGAGAGAGTGAGGGAAGGGGTGTTAGGAGGCAATTGATGGGGAGTCAGGGTAAAAGGGGGGGGAGAGGGTGGAGGGTGAATAAGGGGGAAGCGTGAAGCACCGACAACTCACCTCTATTTCCCTTCGCTCTCTGCCGTGCCGTGAGTTGAAAAGAGGAGGGGGGTACCTCTCCCTCCCTTCCCCTCTACCACAAACCCCCATTCCCTTCTCCAACACATTCGTGCCGGTATCTTTTACGCCCGTAATGCATTTTCACCGATCCATCAATGACTCGAGACGACGAAAATAACAAAAAAGCGGGGGGAAAAAAATTTAAAAAAACGAATTAAGACGCCAGAAACATCGGTTTGGCGGATAACCTAAGAAGAGCGCGTGGGGGTGGTCGGCATGCGTGGATACGGCACCCCCTTCAACCCCACGGCATCGGAACAACAATGGATGATCCCACTTGACCGACCCCCACCCCCAAACCCTCCGCTGAAACCATCCCGGGTGGACGATGGCTCAATCAGTCGACATGGCAGGACCGACCTCTTGCGTTGAGAGGACGACGTGTTGCCACGGATATTCACGTGGCGTGCCGGACCGGCAGGAGTAGCGAAAGGGAGGGGGAGGAGGTAGAATGGGGCAGGTTGGTTGATTGAAGGGGTTGAGGCGCATTAGATTCGCCAGTCACGACCGCCATTGGATGAGAGAGTGAGGTCTTTGTTGCTTTTTGGCGGGAAAAAAATCACCGAGGAGTCCGACCGACAAACCAATAAGGGAGAGAATTATGATATCGGCTTAATGACCCCCCCCCCCCCTCCCCAAATTCCACCCCAATCTCCTACACGTTATTCTTCCAAGATGCTATTTTTCAAAAATTCAAAAAGGAAACTAGAAAAATCCAAATTTGGCTGCGCGAACTTTTTTTGTGGTTGAAATTTGCCCTTTTTTTGTTCCTTTGGACGCATGCTGCCCTCTGTGTTGTGAGTGGTGAAATATTTTAAAATTTGCAAAAAGTATTCAACAAAATACTGAAAAATGAACAGGCGACAATAATTTATATGCACGTTAAAATGACTTTGGTAAGCCGACTCCTCCAATAGACCACCTCATGAACGTCGGTTGACATTAGGGCTAATATTTCTAATAATTGCCACCTCATCCAGGGTTTATCAGTCATCGCCATTCTGAAATATAATACACACTACAGATTGTAAAATTTTATCCAATGTCTTGTCCAAAGCATAGAAATCTACTTATCCGTAGGTCATTTTTACGATGGCAGAGAATTTAAGCCAAACGAGAGAAATATGCATAGAGAAAAATTCATCAATTTATCATGCAAATGTTTATAAAAACTTAAAATCTAAGAAATATGCGCAAACAAAATCATTCTCGAAACACATTTTGTAAAACTCGGGAGGCCAAAGGCTGTGAATATATTTCGCTTAGGTTCTTTTCCCGTTTTGAAACGCAACATTTTCATGCCTCCTTTGATATATGGAAATTAAATGTAATTGGTATGCTTTGATTGCTTGCTTTAGCGTGTTTATCGTCGATAAATTACTTGAATCTAAGATGAAACTATCCCACAAGTGCCAACAGGTTAAGAAGTTAACCAATAATGAAGTTAAACTCGATGGTTTCAGGCTTCACTTTGTGGAAATCCATTCTAATAAATCGAAAGAGAGATGGTACTTTTTTCTTTGCTGTTTTTTTCTTTAAAAAAAAAGTACCATCTCTCTTTCGTTTTATTACAATAATGAAGCATCCCTCCCTCCTCAAAAAGAGAAGATTTAATGTACTCTTGTATCGAATGATTATTATAAATATTAGATCAAACTTCACGGATCGGAAATGAAACGCTTTCAGCTATTTCTGAGAAGAGACATCGCATACATTAAAAACGTATTTGCACACTAATTATGAGGTAGGAATTTGGTTGGAAGGTTTTGTCGTATCAACGTTACTTCACTTTTCAAAAAAAAAGGCAAACCAGCTACTCTATTTGTGAACTATGTGCAGAAAGATAAGTTCAATTTCAGGCGCAGCTAAAGTGGTAGTCAGGATCATCATTAAGAGGATAAACAGGACGGAAAACAATTACTTATTGGAATTATCCGTTGGATTCAGAAGAGAGAGAAAGGCCGGCGTGTTGCCATTGCAGTAATGGATAATTTGCACGGACACTCAAGACATGCACTCGTAAAACCTGTGGATTTTCAGTCAAAATTCTTTTCCAACCAGGGTCAAGCACATGTTTCACACGCTAACTACAAGAGTGAGTAAGTGGTCCTCATCTCAGGGTTTCTCTTGAGACGTCATAAAGAACACAACGGACACGGAATCGAGATGTCACGATCACGCGAAATAATTGGCGAGGGTTTTAATTCAACGTGTAACCATACTAAAACACTTTCACTTACATTGGGTGTCCGTTTCAGAAATGAGTAAACCGTTTTTTACAGGAGGCTTTTTGCGAATTAGTTTGACTGCCGACGTGTAATCAAACCTGCGTTGTCAAATTTACACGGAAATTGACCAGAAGACAAACGGTCAAATATTTGCACGTCCCATGGTGTCTCCAGAAATGTGCTTTCTCTCTCTAATTGGATCCATGTCGCGGTGTTTAATTAACCGCCAATCACAGCAAGGATTTCCAACGGATTTCATTTCAATTTCACTCGTGCGTCACGTCAAAATTAATTACGTCATCTAGGGGTTCTCTTCCGTCCTTTATTTAAAGTTGATAAGAAAGGAGCAAGAGTTCCCTGGACTTAACATAATAGACAATCATGTCAGTTCCATATCCCAATCACGACCAGAACCGACACACCGCAGTAGCTCCCGTTTCTAATTAGGACCGACAATCACCGTCAAAAGAGGCAAATTCACTTTTTTCCCCAAAGCCCCAATAAAAACCACTTCCCGGAGAATTTGCCTATCAAGCAATTTTTCGAGACAATCTCCTCTCAATAGAACAACCTCATCCCTCAATCTGAACGCCCTTCCACGGAACAAAGAACGGGAAGAAAGACGTCGAAACTTCACGGCGAGGTAATCTCAGCAATCCCCCCCACCCTCCCCAACCTCTTCTTAAGAAATAGCCCAACCTAACGTCAAACCCACAATACAACGGTGACAAAAAACACATAAGATACGTCGAAAAAAATAATACACGAAGCCTGGGAACCCAAAATCGCCCCGAGGTGAAGTGGGTGCTCGGATAGGAAGAGTGTGACTCAATTCGGGCGTGGCGTTCTCCCTTTTAATGCGCGCGAACGAGAGGAATGATCGAGAAATTGAGTTCCGCTAAAGGTGGGGAGGAGGAGAGGAGTAGAAAGGGGAGAGAGGGAGTGGAAAAGCACAAAGGGAGAATATGGAAAAAACGTAGAGGCCAAACCAGCCATTTGTGTGTGCAACCATCGGCTTCAACAATTGGGCGTAAACAATTCCTTAGTTACGAAGCGGACGGGAGAATGAGATTAGGGCTAGGCGTGGGGAAGAGTTGTGAATGTGAAAGCGGAGGCCATAAAGAAAGACGGAACCGGCGCACACACCTGAAAATGCGGAATAAGTGTACGTAAATAAATCGAAGGGTGACTGAAGAAAATCCAATGGAGGAGGAAAAATCGTTTTTTTTTTCAGTGATCCCCGAAATGTGCTCATCGAAAAATACTGAAAATGAAAAAAAGGATGAGATTCCCTCTCTCTGGCTACTCCAACGCCATCACACCATCGAGGACAGTCTTCAAAGCGCTTGAGTGAAGGAACGCTTCGAGCGAAACAAGACGTGATATGTTCAGGTACTTGAATAAATGAGCTGGATGCAAAGGTATTTATTTATAAGGTCGCTGCTTCGAATCCTGTGACCGGCAAACATTTTTCAGCTTAGAAAAAGTTTGCTAATGGTTTTTCGGAACGAGATAACCACATATAAACAAAATAAATACAATAATTGTATTTCGAAACGAGACAACGGGAGAAATAGCTTCCTACTAAAAATCTATTCTCAACCCATGGTAAAAGGCAGCAGTTTTACCATCCTGGTGGCGCAGACCGAGTAGGTCGGCCCGGCATTAGCTTCCACAGCTGCGGGCGAGAGTGTAGTTCACGGTATCGCCCGCAGTACTGCGATGTGGAAGGCCATGGGAAACCACCTATTCTCCATAGAATATGCAACCTTGCAATTAAATAGAGTAGCATGTAGAAGCTGCAGTAAACCAATCCAAGGACTGAAATACTGATGATGATGAAATTTATATGTCTGCGGGAATATCTCTTTAACTTGGCCGTTTGTCAAACAGAATACCAAGGTTTGATGTGAGACCATTGAAGAACGGTAAACTATCGTGACGACATTTCCACATTCCAACTCACATAGCGTAACGCATTCATCTCCAGCCCTACTATCTACCGGCATCTCCCAAAGGTATTCCTCTCCAGTTTTCAATCCCTGACTTCGCCTTTCCCTTGACATCTGATCCTCTCAACCTTTCAGCTAAAGTCACCTTATGTATACCTTCAATGAACATTCCATCACTCACCAAAATGTACCTGCACTAGATCATGATTTCAAGTAGGGTAAACTGACAATTTTATTTTCATGTCGACCGAGTCCATTTGCCCTGGGATTTGACAGGAAAATGACAGGCACATTGACTACAAACAATATAAAATACCATCCTATATACTTAGGTTTTATACACTGATGAAATTGACCTTTTACACTCGTAATCCTAAAACGTAGCATAATATGTGAATTCTTAAAAGTGTTTTTGTACGCACCAATTCTTTACCCTGTCAAGAAATAAATGTTAGAAAATGTGAATCTCAATCTAGAAACTTTGCAAAATTATTATTACTATTATTATGTCAAAATTTTGTTCAATCCAGTTATGGGCAATATTTTAGTGTTTGGTGATTCTCGTACAAATCAGATTTCCATTTAAAACGATTAATAAAAGATCACAAATTTTTATTCGTCGTTTTAATAATTTTTGCGTTAGTATCTCTATACATGAGTATGCTTTCGACATTCCCCATACATTATATGTATGCGCACAGATACACGTATGATCCCCATTCATTTTAACTCTATTTGAGTGAGACTAAATTTATTAAAAATGGAAAGAATGAATCATCATTTTTTCACTGATTAAAGGTTATATATTATTATTTATTAAATAATAATAATTTTCAGAAAACATTAAAAATATAAACTCATGTGTATGGTTTATACGATAAACTATCATCAGAAACTTTCCAGCAAACCAGCATTTCTTTTGGTAGCACCGTTGGTAAGCAGGGGCCTTTTCTATACTTTTATATCGATAAACTCTGATCTAAGAGACTTCGGATCGATTCCTGGCGAATTTTAACGACCCAGCTTCATACAAAATGTGTCATTAGTCGGATATTAGAACTGTGGAAAATCGTAGGCGGATCAGGGTATATGTATAACGCTGCCCCCATTATTAGCCTGCGAATTTTAAAGGTACTTCAATATTGTGAGCAAGTGAGCATTGATCTAACACTCATTCGTATGACCGAACACATGTATTACATAATTTTTTCTTGTACGCAACATTTTCAGTCAAATCGAGAACAGAATCGAAAAAAGAATCGAACTTCACC
Organism: Hetaerina americana; assembly: GCF_022747635.1. Taxonomy (NCBI): domain Eukaryota; kingdom Metazoa; phylum Arthropoda; class Insecta; order Odonata; family Calopterygidae; genus Hetaerina; species Hetaerina americana. The sequence continues at coordinate 1,771,945 of NW_027287217.1, read as the reverse complement.
GTGAACTTTATTACAAATAGAAGAAAAACTGTTCGAGAATATCTTCCAGATAAATATTTTGAATCCAAAGGGTGATATTCAATAAAAAAAGAAATACGAAGGGCATCGGAATGGTGCGGTGGCTAACGTACTGGCTTCCCTCCCAGAGGTCCCGGATTCTACTCCTGGAAGTTGCAGATATTTTTCAGTGGTGTTCCGATCCCTACTTGAGGTGCTTTGTGGAGTGCACGCTGAGTGAGTACGCCGTCCGTCGCATGAGACGTCAAACTGCGGACCCCTTGGCGCATTTCGTTTAGAGGAGGCTAATGCCGACGCTGGGTTTCTCTCCACCCTTCCTCCGTTCCCATTCATCCCTAATGACGCAAGTAACGTCAGCTGTCGGTCACCTTCCCTAAAATCTACTAGGAAATACGATAAAAAGTTATCATACACTGGAAGATTATAGATCATTAATGGAATATAAGATAATTTAACTTTTTTTATCCTGCATACCGATCACCGAATCATTTTTTGAACCTAATATATTGCATAAAACGTTTTTATAATATACCATAAAAATATCATATTAATAAAATTATTTAAAAAATATAAACCAGAATCTCAAAAATCAATAATACTGAGTAGTTATGGGAAGCCAAATAATATTCTCATAATGGATGAAATCTATAGCCGACAAATTCTCTGAAACGTCTTTTCTTACATTCTCTTTAGTAGTTACGGGCATTTACTTATGCTGACACCCATTACCTGTTTTCGTGTGGTAACCGTACCTTTTCCCTACGTGTTTGTTCTCTTGTTTTCTTTTTATTTGCTTAATATATTTAATTTTTCATCCCCATTACGATGGACACTTTTCTGTAACTATTAGTTTTTAGGCACGGCATGTCCTCCGGCTATTAACGTACAGTGCGTGCCTGTCGTGGATGCACTTCCTGTCACAAACCATACTGTTCGTCTTCAGGGCATCCTATCATTTCTGTAGATAGATATACCAGATCATTTCAATGAACCAGAACAAAGTTTGTGCGTGAAATGCTTACCGATTAATTAGGATAAATGGAATATATTAAATCAACTTTTGAAGAAACTCTGTAATGGTATTTCAATGCTTTTTAAGTAGCTTCAGGCGTGATATGGTGGAATTCGAACATAATAAAGAGAAAATAGAAACAATTTTCCACTAGATAAGTATGAGTATTCTATTAAAGGACGACCGTGTTTCGATGTATTACAACATCTACAGGTCTTCGATATCAGGTTCATCATCGAAACCGGTCGTACTATTAAACTTATCCAGTGGAAAATTGCAACTATCTTTTCTTTATTAAATGCTTATGAGGATATTCGAAGAAGAAGAAACTTAAAGGTAAATAGTAATAAGAAATGGGTCTTGTAGTTTGACTAATTACTAATTGGCGAAGCACTAATTGTCAATAAAATCACCAAGTAATCGACGATACGTCAATGTAATTATGAAAATATTCTCGAGCTAAGAATTTGATGAATATCTCCGAACTAAATTGTGATATTTTTACAAAATGAAGAATAACTATCGACTATCGGGAAAACGCAATCCTGCTCATGTAATGAAAAAGACGAATGGGAGAAAGCTCATGAGTTCATTTACGTTGATTTTTTACGACGAAACTAATCAGCCGAAGAATGGATTGGAAAGCGGTAGGAGTTCTTAAGAGAACAAAACCTTTCTTCTTTAGAGAAGAAAGGTTTTGAATTACAAAAGACTCTGGAGAAATGGAAGCTTTGTTCTCTCTTCGAAATAGCACAGAAAAAAACATTTACAAAATTACCAACCTTTCTTCATTGCATTCATTTTGATTGGCATCAAAGAGAGTATTTTAATAACCTGGAATTGAGCATAATGCTACGCTTTCAGGAGGAAATTTGAATTGCCACAATTACAGTTAATTGGTACAAGGTCTATGGTAGAGTGAGTTGATGTAATTGACCTTATGCGAAGAAAGCGTTGAAGTTGCTAGGAAAGAGACAAGTATGGCGGTTATTATCCCCCTCCTCCTTCAAAGAGCGATTTGAACTCTTTCAGCTTATAAACATTTTAGGTACACATGAGTAATAAACTACTTGTTTTCTTGAGGTTTTTGCTAACTATATTCACGTATCAAATGATAAGAGCATTTACGATTAGCGTCAGAAAACATTTATCCGAATTATATCCGAAATACAGAGAGATCAAAAGGATAATTCATTTTAAATGATCCCAATAATCTTCACGCGTAGTGCATATCATTTAATGATATGCACTACGCATAGTGATGGGCTCCTTCAATGCCAACCGTTAAAAGTGGGTGGCTGAATTTAAACGTGGTCGCACTTCCCTCAAAGATGACCCACGTGAAGGACGGTTAAAAACCGCAACCACACCGGAAACCATCGAAAAAATGCACGATATCGCGTTGGGCGATAGGCAAATGAATGTAAGTGAGATAAGGCCGTGGGGATATCGGAAGAAAGGGTGCGAAACATCTTGCACAAAGAAATAGATATACGAAAGCTATGCGCAAGATGGGTGCCGCATTTACTGAATGCCAGTCAAAAGCAAATGCGCAAACGATTTTATCAGCAATGTTTGGACCGATTCAAAAAGAAACCAACAGATTTGTGCGACGATTCGTCACCATGGATGATACATGGGTCCATCACTACACGCCATAAACGGAGCAGCAGTCGAAGCAGTGGGTGGAAGCCGGTGGTTCAGCGCCAAAGAAAGCGAAGTCGATCCCATCTGCCGGAGAGGTCGTGGCCAGTGTGTTTTGGGATGCGAAAGGGATCCTGTCAATTGATAAACTCGACAAAGGCAGAACAATTACAGGTGAATATTACTCCAACCTTCTGGACCAGCTGGATGCCAAAATTCACGAGAAGAGGCCTGGCTTGGAGAAGAAAAAAATCACCTTTCACCAGAGCAACGAACCTGCTCACAAAGGTGTGTTGGCGATGGGCAAACTACGGGATATGGTACAATTTGCTCGGCCATCCCCCCTATTCTCCTGATTTAGCACCCTCAGTCTTCTATCTGTTCCCAAACTTGAAGAAATTTGTTTCTGGGAAGCGCTTCGCGTCCAATGAAGAAGTTGAGAGGGAAGGTATATGGATCTTTTCACAGACTTCCAGGATCTCACTTCCGGTAAGGAATACTGATGTTGGAGAAACGCTGGACCAAGTGTGTTGAAACCAAGGGAGGTTATGTAGAAAAATAAAATCACTTTTTTAACTAAAAATCGCAGTTTTTCACTGTCGGCCCGAGAACCTTTCACCTTACCCGCGTATCATCGAAGGAAGATAGGTAAAACAGTCCTCAAAATTATACATGTAGATTTTTCAACAACTAAACATCGACTAATGATAGCCACTGGCGTCTTGATACTTTTATTTTTTACTTTAATATGCTCTCTTTGCCTGGGTGTTCCAACGTGCAAAGCGATACTTAATTAAAATGGAGAAATTACACAGTTACATAAAAGCCAATATTTCTCAGTTACTTTGCCGGAAATGTGACCATCAACAGAGGAGTTTCTAGAAAATAATCACATTTGGCCTTAGTCAAGTTAGAAAACTGAAAATAGGGCGTAGTCTGATCCCCGATCAAAACTGACAGCAAAATAGTTTAATTCGCAACTTTTAATATGAAGCGGTTCTTGGACACCCGATTGATTAAATCTTAATTCCTTTAGAAAATACTTAAATTAAATTCAAATGATTCCTTTCTCGATTATCTAAGCAACACGTGTGATTAAACTGCGGTCCTCAGGACCTGTACAAAAATGCGGCAAAAGAATTATATTTCCTATTTATTTTTAAAGTTTTACGCAGATTACTTCGAAAATTAAATATGACCTCTCTACGTGAGATGTTCTTTTCGCCATTGTTTTGTTTTTGTTGTAAAATAATGAAATGAATATTGTTTACAAATAATATGGTATAAGCGGAAAAATTCACAATAGGTCAGTTTTAAGTATAATTCAATTACTAACATTCTTAAATATTTTTTTCGTATTTAAACTCCCCTTTAATGTTTTACAAACCAATCGGTAGCTTTTCTACGCATTCTTCTTTCGAATTACCCCTCATTTTTTACTGTCATATGGAATATTCGTACGTTTTTTCTTGTTAGACTATTCTGGTGTCACTTTTTCAGCTCTGATACGCGTTTGTCTTCTGTAATGTGATCATCAATGCTATCTCTGGAATAAAATAAGTGACGGTCGAATCTCTTGGTAGTTTAAAAAAACCTGTTTTATTTGCGACGTCAAATTTTGATTACCTTCCATAATTTCAGCATCATAGTTTCTGATAACTCATCACCTATCCTCCCATCAGTGCGAAAGCTCACACACACAAAACCCGAAAAAAGGCCATTAAAACAAAATCAAGGGAACAATGACAGCGAGCGCTCTCTCCTTATTTCTACTTCCCTCGGCAGTTTCGTCGGTGGCATTAGAATTCCAGCCATGATCCTCAACACACCCTTTTGTCTAACGCGCCATATTGAGAGCAGGTTCCCACTCTCTACCCCTCGACCCTCTTCACCAATTACGCATGGGCGCCTCCCATCCCATTGAATGCGACACACATACACAAACACCCCCTCCTTCCCCGCCCTCCCTTCTCTCCCCGCCCCCCACGGGACTCCTGCGCGGTCCGACAATGAAGCCGCCTCGCGCGACAATGGTCTCCAGGGGGGGGAGTCAAGGTGCGAGGTTTAGAGGCGCAGGTATTAATCCCCCTCGTTCGGCAATTGACGTGCCAGCCGTGGATATGACTTTACCAGTCGACCTCTTGACCTTGCCCTTCCCTCGTGGCGCCTCCCGAGGTCACGTTTTCTTTTTTTTTCGATGGTGCATTCTTCTTCACGTGCAAGTATCAATTATTCCCAAAGAATTTTTCCCTCGGGGGAGGGGATGAACATATAATTGAGGATATTAATTCGCAGCCCGAATCACAAAGAGCGCTAAGGTGGATGTAAGTACTAGTGCGACTGCAAAGAAAAAATTGTTTTGAAATCAATGTTCGGAATGAAATTGCGACGAATTACGGGTCGGGGGGGGAGGCTTTTGCACGGATTTCAAATAGAATACCTATCTTGTGTCGAGCGTACATATTCTTTTGTTTATTTTCGAACCGCGATCCACATTTTCACATAGTTAACATTTCATTTCCTTAAGCAGCATTCATATGGGACTCCGTCGTTGAAGAAACTCATGGTGGGAAGTTGGTGAATGCCCTTACGAATAAATAAGTGGTGATATTTCCAATTTAAAATATGAAGCAAGAAGTATTTGGAGAGAGTTGGAAGTAAACTACAAAGCAATGACATTTAGCATTAATAAATAATCTATTTCGGCCACTTCGAGGGTAGGCTGAAAACTAATGCACACATGCTTGTAGACCGGAAAACAAAATGATCTTCAGGAGTACTCTTAGTGGCATGTGGAAGTAACATTTCCCCTCAACATGCATGTTCAGGTTTGAGATCGTTTCATTCATCCAGTGTATTTAGAGAAGCGGAAGTATGGAGACATGTTCTAGTATTTTGTCAACGCGAGTTAAACAGCGTGCTGTTATCGAATTTTTAATTGCTGGAAAAGTGACTCCTACTGAGATTCATCGTCCTTTAAAGGCTATTAATGGTGACGATGCTGTTGATAGGCCTACTATAAATCAATGGGTAGTAAAGTTTCGGGGTTGTGAGCCTGGAAAATCCATAATTGTTGATGAAACACGCAGCGGGCGTCCGATCACTGCCACAGGCGATAAACATCGCAAACTCGCCTAATATTTTATTCAAAATGACCGGCGAATCACTCAATAGCGTATCGCACATCATATTGGAATATCCAAAGGAGAATTTTGTCGTGTTCAAGGCAGCCTGTTGCCAAAAACCCTGCAACATGACAACGCTCGTCCACAGACCTCTTGCGCAACTGAAGAGGCTCTGCGAAACCTGAAATTTGAACCGATTCCACACCCTTAGTATTGCCCCGATACGGACGACTAACTAGCTGTTCTTGTGCGACAAACGGCGCCGTTTTAAGTATTGAAAACGCTTCTTACTATACAGACATCGATGTTTTGTAGTTATAAAGAGTAACCTTGCATTTCAAGCTCTATCTCATATTTCCATCTACTCCCAGTCCCGAGAAAAATAATTGGGATATCTTAGAAGTTGAAGGAACTTCGCATGCACCGTGAGATGACGATACTTTCGCCCACCAGAACAACTTTGACCCACCTGAAGAGAGATTGATCTTTGTAATAAAATTCTGTATTACTTATTAGTGATAAAGAAAAGTATTTTATCATCAAAACAAATCGGATAATTGTTAAAATTAATTTCTCTTTTATTTGAGTTTTTTCGAAAGATTTTTTCTCATAGCTCTTATAACATGTTTTTGAAAGTTCTTCATGAATTAATTGCAAATGTGTGACGGATGCGATGAAATGGGGCAATTTCCCTCTCGGAGTAAAATTGATCCAACAGTAAAAACTTATAAGATAAATGTGATTTGGTTAAAATAGGCTAAATAACCCCAGTTTGAGGCAACATTAATCCAACTCAGGAAACACTTTAAAGTGGATTTCCGCGCTAATTGTAGATTTGTATTTTCGTATCAAAAATAGATGACTTGAACGCAATCCAGGTCATAAGTTCAGATTTTAATATAGAATTAACAACATTTTTCAGTTATTTTGATCGTGAAGGAGTTCCACAAAGTCACGCCTGAAATAATTTCCCATATACAGAATTAGTGTGTTGACACACGCCATTACACCTAAGGATAATACATAATTACTCATATTCACACTCTTTTGTGATCTAACACCACCTGCCAAACGTCCTAAGGATGTGTTTATAGGTTTAGATGAAGGTTTTGATACAGGTGTTGCGATAAGTACTCGTTCAACTACGAGTATGAAGGCATATTTTTTTTCAAAATGAATATTTTTCTTTTACTGCTGTTTGATTAAGATAAAACATTTAATTCTCACGCAATAATTTTTAATTGGGATTAAAAAAAAGACTACCCATGCAATAAAGATGTGACAAGGGGGAAAACAAGTAGGGGCCACGTGAAAGATAAGTCGCTCGTTTAGTCGAAGAAATGAAACCTCTTATCCCAAGATCTACGACATAAAATAATGCGAGGTAATGAATTTTTCATGGATATATTTCCCACCGCGTTTTCAAAGGAATCAAATTATTTGCATGCCACCTGCCTATATTAAAACAATGGTATGAGACACACCGAGTGCAGAAAGGACTTGCAAATTCTCACTTGTTTTTCTTTCCAACATTCGTCGTATGTTCTCCGAATACATACATAATAAATTCAACTTCTATCATTCGGACGAATTTTCTTCTAATGAATTGTATAAAAGTGTACTACCTTATATTTCTAAAATTCTTAATATATTTCAGACGAACAGTTTTAGCGGAAAAACAGTCATTTATTTATTGATGGAATTTTTTTACAATTTGTGCGATGCTTAAATCCAGACAAGCACGCGTTTCCACTGAGAATGAGATTTCCTCGCCGGGTTAGCGAAACCTTTCCCAGACTTCTTCGAAGCATTATACTTAGCCACAATATCGTAAACAGTTGATCTTCGATTGTACTCCGCCCTTGTACGTAACATCTCGGCCATTTTGAGGTTATGACTGTTTATTAGATGCCTATAGCTTTCAAGAGCGCCAATCGCGACCTTCAGTGGAACTAAGATATGGCGGGAAATACAAACGTCCGTATTTAAGCGTCGCCCCCTGTATATAATACTCGAAGAAACACCCTAAGTCATTAAAGGCGAGTCTTATTAATTAACATATCCAATGTGAATACACATCTACATTCATCGCGCTTCCATTGTCGCACTACATCGCCAATCGCTCGAATACGCGATCGCTACTGGCTCCTTATATTTACAACGACTGGTATCGTAATTTTTTCAACATGATTCAAGCAAATATGAAAAGCATCAAAGATTTTGACAACCCTCAGTTTTAGAATATCAAGCCTGGTAAAATGTCTTTATAAGCTATGTGTCGCCAACTCTACACGTAGATAGAATCTTAAAAATCTGAGACAAAATCTTGGCGTCCTCGATCTACCTTCACACCTTAGGACTAGCTGAGAAGCATAATTTTTATTTGAGTTTACAAGTAAGGAATATGTTTTCCTTCTCAATCACTCAATGCTGCCTTACCAAAAGAAGGTCGTTTCAAATACGTCATTGATATGATAATATTTCGCCTGTTAACTCTCAGTAATATAAGTAATGAAGTCAATCAATATCATGGTAAGGATGATATTGGCACGCATATGGATGATAAATTATTTCAAATTGATTCATTAAAAGAGCTAACAAAGAGCGGTCTATATCCTTGGTACCTCAGGTCATCAAACATGAAAAAATTTACAGAGCCTATGCCTGTTTAAAAAATACCCTCTTCCATGGTTCCCCCCCATGGTCAAGTCCCTTATTTGCCGTTTCCCTCCCCTCCCCATGGTCATCCCGTCATCAAAAGAACCTCAAATGGTCTGTCCGGATGTCGAGGGACCCTCGCAAAAGAAAATATTGAAGCAGACAGATAACAATGCAAGCTATTACTGACTCTTGAGACGGTAATTACAACATAAAACTAAAGCCCTCGATAGCCCAGAGCATACACTAGCAATTTAAAGCAATTACGCTTTCGTTCGCAAACAAGCTTCGATAAGGACACCAGATCGCCTGCCTTAGCCTCCATAGGAAATTATTCTCTTTCGATCTGCACATAAGATTTCCCAAGGTAAAATTACGCCGTAGAAACTCCCGTATATACACACTAGTAACGCACGAAGTAGCGGCGAAACGAGGAGAACTTTGGCTTTCACAATTAAAACTCACAGCCAATGAAAAATGCGGGAGTTGCATTGTGTACAGTAAAATGGCGCGAGTTCCCAGCGAAGGCCTTGGGTACTTCAACGAAGAAACAATTTAATGTGCTTTGAGCTCACAAGCAGTATTGTTGTACCATTGCAACTAGTGTATTTTATGGAGTTATTTATAGTGACTTCGCTGAAGGATTGAAGCATTTTTTTAACGGCTCAGGGGACCGGTGGTGTCCGAGGGCCATTAACGACAACGATTAAGGCACCAGGGATCACCCTGCGCCGCAGTTAAAACGGGGGTATTCCACGATGGGACAGGAACCTTGCAGTGAGTGCATATTTCGCGGAGGGACATTTAACGCTTTCACGGCGATACTCCCATTTAGTGCAAATTTTCGACTATCACTTACACTGGGACGAATGAAAACTTCAAATGTGAGGTGTGGAAAATGATGACCATTATTCTAAACGAATGGTGACCGGCTGAATGGTAATGAACGAGGTCAGGAGGATGAAATTTCAGATTGCTAATCCGTACCGTTTTATAGAAATGTATACATATATTCCTAATAGAATATGTGTATACATATATATTTTTTCTTTATTTATTTATGTCTGGAGGGAAAGTCTCACGGATGTGAGTTCCTTCTTTCCCTAGAGGAAGCTGGCTTGACAGCCGAGAATTCGGAATACGTGTGTTTCGTTTGTAAGTCTTTCTTAGGGTTTTTGTTCGCTATCTTAGAGCTATCTTCCTTCTCCGTTTAAATTACACATATACATTTATATATATATATATATATATATATATATATATATATATATATATATATATATATATATGTATAAATATATATATGCGGGTCGTGGTAGGCCAGGGGTAGAGCGTTGGCCTACTGACCAGGAGGCCCGGGTTCGCAAATCTCTATGGGCACCCTCAGCTCCACCCAAGCTTTGTAATTTTTTGGGTACCAGACCTTTCTGGTAAACCATAGCCAGCACAGGGAAAGGAACTGTCTCTCCTACCCTGATGTGTAAATTTCACAATATAAGGAAGGGAATTGAAGCAAAAAACGGAAATCAGTTTAGTGAGTAACAATCGAATTCTAAAATTTTTCCCCAGCCCTTCAATTCCAAAGGGTTAAAATCCTTCTTTTTGACCAGAATTCTAATCCGGATACCTAGATATCCAGCCAAAAGCTTTAGTCAATTAAGGAAGATGAGGAACAAAATTCAAATTTCACGATTTTCGCATGATAATCGCGCTGTCGCGATGATTTTCACTGGACCGACCGCGCACAAATACTTCCCATTTGCAATTTTTCTGTAACGAGCGTTTGGGTGTCATCCAATGAAATTTTAAATATTTTTGACGGTGATCTTAAAGTTAATTGACGATATTCTCTCCCTATAGCAGTAGCGGTGTCAACATTTACTTCTATAACAGCAGTGTCTGTTAGCTACGGGCCGAACTTCCTCCGAAATAGATTGTTGTATCTCCACTTAAAGCATTATTAACCATCTTTTGGCCACATTAAAGGGAAGAAAAGGGTGACCATTAGCCTCATGTAGTATTAAATTTACCTCGACTGATGATTTTCTCAGAAGGAAGCTAACTTTATGAACAGTTTTGCAAGTAACTCTATCGTTCTGAACATATTTCAAATTTCAACGCCATCCAATTACGCAGTACTGCCAAAGTCAGTACAAATACTTGGGTCATGTATGTATTGAATGATATGGTAAAATAACGTAAAATTCAATTTATCCATTTTAAGTAATGCTTATAAAAATGATGATAACTCATTACTGCAAAATTTCAAAACAGCTCAGTAATATAGGCCAAATTAACTTGCGGCTAAATTCTGCATGACCATTTTCCAACCTATGATGATAGTAACATGCAGACAGAAAATTCCTAGAAATACACATGATGGAATATCGAACACTTTTAATTATACCTAAAACAATGGAAATAGAAACCTAACTTTTATTTTTAAATTCATATTTCTCAACGTAGTCACCGTCCACAGTTATACACTTCTCCCAGCGTTCATTGATCTTACGAAAGCCAACATTTCAAACGCGCTACTAGGCGCATATGGCAACATTTTAAAACGATATCGCTTTGATTACCGTTCAGGCGGTGGTCGTGATTGCAGGTCGTGCCGTGTTTGATTCTGAAAAGGAGTCAGTAGTCGTGGAACCTAGTGTGCTGACAGCTTTGACATGTGTAGTTCTTTATGAATAATTTTTCAGTAATAGCTGTAAATTACAACATGATTTACATAAGGATCATCTAGCATGCAGAATAAATTTTATCCAGATATCTCGGTTATTGATTAATAATAATTAAAAAATGATATAAATAAACACGATACCCACAGGTATACGCAGAAAATATAAACTTCTGTGGTTCCCTGAAAACGAAATACGGGCATGCTTAGCAACATGAATCCGCCGATGAATAATCCTCAGGAAAATATTTATCAAACGACAAGGATTTTCGTGTTAACAAGTAATATCTCATCATATCGTTCTACTATCTGCTTTATATTAACAAAAAATTGGACTTTTTTCATTTATTATTATTATTATCTACTATTGGGTATCCTTCCGTTTAAGCTAGGTTTAGGATGGACACAAATGACCATGCCAATAATACTTATCTTCTCTTAGCAAGGTATAACCTGACACCCCACATTAACAGTTATACTCCTCTTCAATTTTACCCAATAATCAATCTTCACTACTTTGGTTTTCCCATTTCAAACTTCTCTCATCTTCCCTACCATGCCTAGTACTTCTTCATTTGATTTTGCTGTTTCCATTTCACCTTTTCCATCCTTCTACGAACCTGCATTTAAAAAGCATCCAATCTACACCTATCACCTTGCTTCAATGACCATGTTTCCGCGCCGTACAAAGCCAAGCTCCATTCTTAAAGTATTTTTGATCGTCCTTACTTCGCTATAGCGCCCTGTCATCCTTTCAATTCCCTCCTTCTTGCAAAAATTGTTATCTGAATGATCTTTTAATTTAGTAATATAAATTTCGATATTCAAAGAAGCACGCGGGAAATTCCACGACAGAAACTTCAGCGTATTCACGCCCTGATGCGCACGCTTTTTTTTAACGTAATGAGATTATTCAAATACATCTTGCCATAATCGGCAGACAATTCGAGACGCGACGCATATCTTTGGTCGCTGCACGAGTTTCAATGAATAGTTAACATCCGGAAATATAAGCCATTTCACGTCCACCAGCGGAAGTATCTCGTATCAGAGACGCGCGGTTAATTGTAAAACGAAACGCATTATCACCGCCTTTTGTTTGAACCCAACCGGTTCGCCAGTTCTTAATACCTTCGGGTAAATGGAAAGCACGTGTCATCATCTATCGCGGGGGACAAAAGAGGATCGCCTACGCGCATCGAGCGCGCGGGTCGAGAGGCGTGCGGGGAAGGACGCCCCTGCAAAATGGAATTCTTTATAAGGCTGCTTTTAATTAACGGATATTCCTTCACAAGGGAACCACGGCTATTAAGGTGCCGCTCCCTTCTCGGCAGTGTCTCCCTTGAGAGGCTTAAACACGCCGGGAAGGCGATGACCAACGTTTAACCGAATCGCATTAGGCCTTATTAACCGGATGAGAAACGCCGTTTCGCTAATATACCGAAAAGTTATTTGAGTTCTGTTCTTAAGTCCCGCGATAAAAATGGTCTCGCGCCAAAAGTGCGTATCCGCCAAATTGGCAACGGTCGCGAAGAAATGAGTCCGACCAAACTCCAAAATAGAACACTTAGACCAGAAAACTATATAAAAAACACTCCTAAATCCTAAAAGAGAGAGAAAGGGGGAGATGGGTAATTTAAGTACACATAAACTATCATGAATTCACGCGAGATTAAATGTCGACATGCAAGCAGAAACAAATGTATGGATATTGAATATTCAAAAGTACTGGAATGCGTTATTACGACCGGTATGCCATATGTGCATATATCCTGCGCGAATACCTGTTTTTGTAGATCCCTACCTTGGGAAAGATAGAGAAAATTCGTGGAAAAAGGGTAGGTTAAATCTTCACTGCCTTTATGCCTATGTTAAATGGGAGGTGAAATTTAAAGTATAATTTTGAAATTTTTTTATCACAATGTGTTCATGATAATTATTTTATAGTCCACCGTTTAAGTAAACTTGGAATGCTAGGGCGTGAGGATAGAGTGGATGGGTCAAGTCACTTAGATTCGTGAATCACTGTGCTTTGTTCGGCCATTCAGCCATGGAACTGCGAAGTTAGATGTATCTAGGTAGTATATATATATTAAACACTCCCAAGTAGAAAGAATGTTATGAGATTTCATATATTTGGGATTGATAGGTTTGGTATTGATGGAATTGGGGCTTTAAATCAGAAGTAAGGAAATTATAATTATTATATAAATTAACTCCTTTAGGCATTATTTTAGACAAAATTTGACGTAGAATTAAAGGTAATAATAGAAGAAGGTTAGATGGTATTTCCTTTTTAATTCTTCAGTTTAATCTATGATTTTTGAATGTCTATATACTGAATATAGCTACATTTCTTAACTTATGCTGACAAGACACAACCTGACACCCCAAACTGAAATTAATCCTTATATTTCGCATACTTCCTTCTATTCCGTCCGACGTGCATATCCTTTTCCAACTCATCCCTTGTTTACTTGAGTTGTCCCATCTATATCACAGTCTTCAGAATGCCATTGCCAAACAAAATGCTCTGCATCCATCGTCCCTGCCTCCTTTGGATTTTTCTCTTAAATCCTCTCCCCTCTCACACCATGTCCAGTACTTTTTCGTTTGTTCTTTTTCCTGCCCATTTTACCCTTTTCAGTTCTTCTCCACACCCACACATAATGTAAAAACATAAAATTTAGTTCTCCCATATGTCCATCCGTTATAATATCCACCGTTGAATTCAAACAAGTATTTCAGCTTGTGAGTGTGAATATTTTTATAACCATTACTTTTATTGTTACTATTATTTAGTTAGTTATATAATTCTTTATTTATAAAGTCATATTTTTTTCACACACAATTATGTTTTAAAAAAAAAAAGGAAATTTTTACCCTCTTCCCATTTCCTCTGTCCGAAGACAATTTGGATATCTAATAAAATCCACCGCCCCTTGGGATTGGCTGCCCCATTTGATTTAGTGAGCTATGAAAATGGATGGTCAAAATATTAGGTCGTTAAAACAAGGGAGAATTCCCCGTAACTTCCAGTTCCACCGCAGCTCAGGGACCATCAAGGAGAGGAATCTCTACCGGGGACTTGTTCAGAAAGAGAATTATAACTGCAAAAATATTAAAAACTGACGATTGGAACACCCATACGACGAGCACCAGGCCCTCATATAAGTATTTTCGTTTAACGTGCGACATAAAATGCACATAATGTTACTGTTGAAGCGAACGTTCTCATTTCAAATCAATGAAAACAAATAAATTGAGATTTATTGCGTAGTTTATGAGCAACTGCCTGAGTCAGGCTATGAATGAGTTTACGTCGGAGATCCAGAATCGAAACCATATGTATCTCACTAGATGCAGCACAGAAAACTGAGGGAAATTCATTTGACCAAAATATGCTCATTTGCGTTGAAGTATTTGGCAAAGAGGCAAATGGTCGCCTGTTCCTTCGGAATAACTAGACATGTGGCAACCGTACCGTTAGAGCAACGTGTACCCGCGATTTCTGAATGGTACACGAGCATTTGTTTGCCAGAAGTGCTCGGTGAAATACGGAAAAAGAAGCGCCAACGAAGGATCATTCTTCATCATGACAATTGGCAAACTCTCACAGGTCGGCTAAAACAACTACCTATTTGAATGGCCACAACGTCGGATTGATATTTCATCCTCCGTACAGCCCTGATTTAGCACCAAATGACTTCTTTGTATTCCCGTTTATCAAGAAAACATTGCGTGGCCAACGTTTTTCGGCACCTGAAGAAGCCGTTGATGCATCGAAAAATCATGTTTTGGAGGTACCTCAATCGGAGTGGAAAAAGTGTTACGAAAATTGGTTCGAGCGCACGCAAAAATGTATTGATTATCATGGAGGATACTTCCAAAAACAATAAAGCCATTTCAAACAATAAATTACTGTCTTCTCATTATTAGGCTAAAAATATAAATTGCAACCCTTGTATTATATGTTTAAATTACAAGAAATGTAATTCTTACGCATAACTTTGGGCAGTGAAACAAACATTTAATCGCACATAGCATCAAAATTTTAATTAATCATAAGTTCATTCTTTAAGCTTCTGCTTAGCCCCTCTTTGCACTCTGGGCTAGTGCAGCAAAATGACGAGAACTTATTCAAAAAGTGTCTAAAATGACATTTTTTATGGTCTCAATAAAACTCATAAAGCTGCTTTAGATCGTGAATCACTACAAACTGACTTGAACAACATTAAAAAATAATGTGAAGAATGATGGCTGGAATTGAAACGAAAAAAATGCACCGTCATGCATTTCTCAAACGATAGAAAACGCAACCAAACATTACCAACTTACACTCTCGGAGGTGTCCGGATGAGCGTCGTAGATGAAGTAAAATACTTGGGAGGGGTCGCCAGTGCATCCGATCTTTCTTGGGAACACATATAGGCACGATTTGTGAAGGGGCGCTAAAAAAAGCTGGCATTCGTCAAACGTATAGTCGGGAGGTGTAGCGACGAAAAAGAGAAGGAAATGAGCTATTTAACTTTATTAAAGCCTCACATTGAGTATGTAGCGAGTATTTGGGGTCTTTTCAAAAAACATTTATTACAAAATTGAATAGGGCACAGAGAAAAGCCGCTAGAGTCGTGAAAGGATACAAAGCGTCACACATTTAATAAAGCATCTGTGGCGGAACCTTTATACATGCGAAGGCTCAGGGCTAGATTAAACTTATTACAAATATATAAAAAGTGTGTGGTTTTGCATCCGACATAGGCCCCCTAATTGCGTTGGCAAGGCCGACAACTGTCTCAAAATTAGAGAGTTAGATTGTCGCGAACTGATAGTTTCAAGTATTCATGTTTCCCGCGCAGTACTCGCGGCAACAATAAAAGGGGGAACACCTACGAAAATAATACACGCGGTCGAAAACAGGGGTTTACAAGATTAGAATCCCACAAAGCTATCTCCAAGTCTGGCGTCCTAACGCCCTCCACCCTGCGCCATTGACCCAGGTGGGGTGTAGATGAATGTACATATATAAAGCCAATTGCATTTGTGAATTGACCGTCCGGAATGTGCAGAATCCCAGCCGGTAATAATTGTCTGAATTGCATGTGTACCTGCCCTCTTTTAACGTATTTTCTTGTCCTCTTTGTGTAGGCATAGCTGGTAACCATATAATACTCATAATGTATGTAGGCATGTTGCATGAAAGGCTATCGGTAGCCCGCTTTCCACGCGGTTTTTGGTGGATCGTGGGGTTCCAGGTACATGAGGAAATAGAGTGAATATATGTAGAATAGCTGGTGACCTACCACCCCCTGCCACACGTCCTTGCGACGGCTTGCGGGGTATTGTGTAGATGTATGTATATGTAAAGCATTGAAAACACGGGCTATAGTTCTCCTCTGTTTCGGCTGTCGCTTTTACATCGCACTGTAAAATGGGATGCGTGAAAACGCATCTACCTTTGGGGTCAGTCGTCATTGGTGCATCGGGACCATAATTCCGGCAAGGTGGGGACACTCGATGTTCTCCAACCAATACCAATAATTTAAAAAAAAAAAGATGAACTATTTAGGGAAATAGCCGCCCCCCCCCCTCACGGAAAGTGGCTCCTCTCGCCTTCGGTAGAATAAAATGAAAAACGAAAAATATGGCGGGGTTTGAAGAGCGAGGGATAGATATTGGATACCCGTCTTCGGAACACACGCTTCGGGAGAAAAAAAGCATAATCACACAAGCATGTGCTAAATAAAACGCACTTTTTCTCCTTCATCTCCTCAAAGGAGGAGTAATTAATGCGATAAGGAGAACGACTTAATTAGTCATGGCCGTTTGGGAACGGTGGAGTGAAATGGGGGAGGGTTTGTAAAAGAAATGAGGGGAAGGACAGAAGGGAGGGTTCAACCTCCACTCTAACCCCTCTTCGACGGGAGCGCACCAAGCGGCCAATTCATGAAACCCCATTCCATAAGGTTGACCAACGTCCGAAAAATTCATCTGGGAAATGGTCGATCCAAAAGAGAGAGAATTTCTATCTAATACCTACTAGATTTATGAACATAAAATTAGTCTTAACTACACTATTACATAATAAAACCTTCAAATATAAGCTGCTTGAATATACCTAACCGTATTTACGTAAAAATATCTTCATGATAAGCCCATTAAAACTCTTATCTTAAAAAAAAACTTTCACCTCAGGCAAGAAATGGTAAGAGAGTTAATTTTACAAGGTAAAAAGAAATATTGGCTCGTAAAAAATTCTGATGCAAAATTAGCTTATTGCACAACTGAAAAAAATGTAGAACAATTATTCCCATTAAGGACGTGAAAAATAAGTGGAAAAGGTCTTTAGGCAAGAGGAACCATTTCGTTGTTGTTAGATTTGTCAGACACTTCAATCAATCTCTTTCATAGCACTGCGATATTCTGGAAAAACCACTCTGTTCTACAATTAGTGTCATTAAAAATCCACATGTTACTGTAATTTAGTAGCGTCAAGTCTAGAGCAATTTGTATTTATTTAGCGATATCCGAATAAGGATATGGAATTGCAAAGTAAACTGTCTGTCGTAAAAGCGACGATTCGACTATCGAATATCTTTTGATATGGTTTATCGCATAGTATTCCATAGAAATATATGGTTCAATATCGTATTAAGCAATCTACAACTCGAAATACCTCACAGCCTTGGGAAAATGTCGCAAACTGCGAATCGGGATAACATAGAACATCGGACGAAATTGGTAAGCCTATCCATTCAAACGGAAAGTTTGGCAACCCTTCTTTTCATTCCCCACCCCCGCTCCCAATACCCCTTCAAACACCAACCAAAAGGCAAATAAAAGGAGGATTTGGGATGAGGTTTTGTGGGAGAGGAGAGATGGGGAAGTGGAGGCCGCATGAATTATGGGAACGATGAGTGAGTTATCGCCGGGACAAGGGCACGCACGACTGTCGGAGAACAGCCGGGTGAACCGCGTTTCGGAGGGGTAGAGAATGTGGAGGCCGCATTTGACCATGCAGGTACGGGCCCCATTCAACTCCCCCTTCTTCTACATAGTGCTCTCCCTTCTTTGGGGAGGGGAAATGCGAGGGGTGGGAAGGTGGCGGAGAAGGAGGACCCTTCCATCTTATTATCATTATTACTTTTTAAGAGAAGAGGAGAGGAGAAAAAATGGAGGAGGGTGATAGGGGTTTTTGCCGGAAGATGGAGAGGATGGGGAGAGGGGAGCGATAACTCACATCGAGGCGGTCGGTGAGGGGAAAGGAGAATATGTCCCTAATAACTAGCGAGGAAGGGAGAGAGAGAGAGAATGGGTGTGGGAGGGGAGAGAATGAAGAGGGAATGGATTTTAAGAAAGACCAAAGATGAACAGCGGCGGCGATAATAAATTTATGGCGCCCCCCCCCCCTCACTCGCCCCTCTCCAAGAAGGAGATGAGAGGAGTGGGAGGAGGCCAGAGTGAACGGACGTCATTAAGCAAAGACCCAAAATGTTAATTTATACTTTATTGGCGTTCTCCCCTTCCCCAACCCTCCCCTTCAACCCTCCCCCGGCCACCTCTCCACCCAACCAGGAATCCTCACTTAAAAGAGGGAATGTTCCGACCCCGAAATTCGGCACACCACGGGGGACATCGGTGGAGGTACAAAGGGGGAAAAGTAGGAGTGAGTGGTCGATAGCTTGGGTAGACCGAGTAGTCCTGAGGGGACCAAGTTGGTGAGGTGGCTAGTTTGCTGGCTTCCCACCCCGAAGACATTCTTAAAATCCCGGCGGTGGCAAGATCATTCAGTGGTACCCCAATCCCTTGATGTGGGTCACGTGAAGATCATTTTAAGTGAAGTACACCGTCCGTCGGATAGGACGTTAAAATCGCGTGACCCCTTGACGCCATTCGATTTTATAATACAGGCTAATGCCGGTGTTTGGCTTATCTCTCTCTGTCTCTTCATCCTTACTTCCCCGATTCCCTGAACATCCTACGTCTATTGGATGTTGCACCTATATCTTATGGAGCAAATGACCTTAGAATGCGTGCTGATTGCATAGAGGCTTCTCGCGACTGCAGAGACGGGAGTCGGGTCAACCGCTGAGTCCCTCATCGGGAAAACGAGACGACCTTGGGCGTGTCAGAGAGGCAGTTGATCGCCGCCGTTTGGCCTCGGACCACGCCCCTTTCACCTCCTTTGCATTCCAAGAGAGATTCCTACGAATCCCACACTACAAAATAGCAAACAATGTATTCGAGTTGGCACCACGTGATTATTCTGCGTTGGCCAACGGAGAATGTCTAAATATTTCCACCACACCCCATTCAAATCCCCCAAAAGGTATTTGAAACAAGATGAACATGCCGTTCTAAAATTTAAAAAAACGGCATGTTTTTTCACCAATAATAACAAAACAAATGCTCAAAGCCGTATGTAATTCGAACATACTTAACCTTCATCAATGCAATTCTGGCAATTTCATGGAAAAAACTCACACTGAATAAGTAAATGTGACAGTTATATGGTGTAGATCAATGTAAACAAAACATAGGTTGCGAGGTTCCGTACAAGGAGAAATGATACGTCATACCATAAAATTGTGGGCAAGACCTAGAGCAGTTTATCTGTTTTGAAAGTGTGTGTCAGAGGAGGGTTTTTCAAGAAGGGTCTATTGGGGGGTAAGACTGCGTCTTGGACGAGGCTGTGAAATGTACACGAGTATGAGTGTTAATTCGGCGTCCATCCAAAACCCACCTTAAACATTAGACTACCAAACAAGTATAACCTATTGCAGATTATGCCGTCTTTTAATTTTCCCAGTCAAAGTCCAATTTATTTTACGAGAAGGTTGAAATCTACTGGTGGCCCCGTTAATAATAATAATAAATATTACAAAAATCTATAGTCTCGTAATCTTGGTAAGTATTGTCTATTAGTCATATTTTTTGTCGGAAAAAGTCAATGTGCAAATCGAATATGTCAGGATATTTCTCTATTTTAGTATTTTGTAGTGCCTAGCAAGCCACCACCGGGGTGTATGGCAGTAATAGTAGTATTTAGGCGAGGCGACAGACAGCTGAGGTCATTTGCGCCATAGGGGATGGACAGGAAAGGATGAAGGGTGGAGAGAAACCCGGCGTCGGCATTAGCCTACTCTTAACGAAAGGCGCCAAGGGGTCCGCAGCTTAACGTCCCATCCGACGGACGGCGTATTCACTCAAAGTGCCCTCCACAAAGCACAGGGTGTACGGCAGGAGGTAAATACACACCAAACTAATTTTGACTCGAATATTTTTACCCCTACCGCGATCGGACAGCGTTATTTTGATCCCTTATCGTTTGTGGAAAAAATGACTTCTTAAATGTGTCTGTTCTACACTTAATCTCTAATTTTAAAGGCATAATCTCGCCTTCCGTAGTACAATTGGGTTGATAATACATTGCATTTGATATTATGAAGTAAACACTAACGGTTCTTCTGCGATTAAAATGTTCTTGTCAAAGCAGGCGTGACGAAACCTTCCCAAGCATCCCTATTCCTTACGCGTTCCTGATAAATCCATTGAAAGCGCGTCGCCCCTTCAGTACATTTCAACCTTCTTGGTTTTTCAAACGCAAAAGTTTTGAAGCTCATAGTTTCTTGTATGATAATGGAGGTCGGAGTCGAAAATTCAAGTAATATTATCCCCAAACTTCCCTCAATTTCAGCACCCCTGTGGAGCAAAGAGAATATCTAGGACAACAATTGTTCAACTTCCAATACTCACTGTCGTTGTAGCAAATACTAACACGATATTATTTCGTTACATAATAAAGGCATACTCGTTCCATTGAGAAATGAGGCTTGGCAGTTATTGTCGACTCCATTTTGATGATTGATTTGCGTACTCGACCAATGCTACCTGATTCTCCCGAAATAATTTCCCTCATTGCTTCATGTGCCAAAGCTGCTAGAGCCAGTAATGGTGAGACAAAGAATGCTGTCGTCTTATATCATTTTTTGCGTTGTTTTAGAAACTTTTACGTATTTTTGCTGAACTTGGTGACCTGTTCCCTCTTCTCCTATTAATCCATAGTTCGCGAAATCGTTTCCCGCATGCGCGAGTCCTCCTGCTTTTGCGTCGGATTTTTCTGCATTTGCGTACAATCCTGCAAGCCGTCAAGGATGTTATGCTATCAGCCATTGGCGCTAGTAAACTGTAATTACGAACTTTTCGAATGAGTATACATTACGAGTATTTCCAATCGGTCGTACGCGATGCCACTCACTGATTTGGTCGCTATTTGTACGAAGGGTAAAAGATTTTCTTAACAAATTGGTATGTTCGGCAGTTAATTTCCCTGTATTCTTACAATGCAATTTCGTCTAGTAATGCAGTGTGGAACTAAAAGTATTTCCCCTGCATCAGCTGTGTGCCCAAAGAAACTGTATTCGTGCATTTTTTAATGCGTTATAGTAATATTCTTGTTTACTATGGTTCCAAACCCGGCACATGGAATAGTATTGCGACAAATTCTCTTCAGAACGATTCTTGACAAAGTAAGCAGCTTTTCTCTGCTTCTTGTTTAGTTATGAAATTATTGCATACAGAGTAGAGAAACGAGTATTCAAGGCTGGTTCTTACAAACATGAAATAGCACATCTCCTTTAATGTTCATCCGAATATTTACGAGTATCCCCATAAATCGTTTAATGATGAAGTCAGGTTTTTCTAATGCAGTCCCTCACATTTTCCTAAGATACCTTCCTCTCCCTACTGGGTACGATTTAAAATTGAACATCTCAAGTATTTTGCTTGGTCTTCAAATTCTAGCTTTGTTGAGGCAATCCAAATGATCAATTCTCGTTCACTCTTCCAATGTAAATGGCAACGCTGCTCCCCTTGAATAATCAAGCCAAATAAAATTCAGATAAATATACATTATCTCCATGCTATCCGAAATAATTACAATGCATACTATATCAAGGGTTGGGATATCCCTATGATAAGAGTTTTACGATCACCACCTACAGTATGGATCGTAATGAATAAGACGTACAGATATCATATTGAACGCTTTCAATTCACTGAGTTTTATCTCACAGAGCAAACTATGCTCTAATTATATTTTTATGAAAATCAAGCCCGTGGAATTAACTTAAATTATAATAAAAACCATATTATTATAATGTCAATAAAATCTTCACCTTATATCAGCTTTCGGTTAATATGTAAACGCAAAAATTAAATTTGAATTGGGCAAATTGTATGAGCCATATGGCAGAACTAATTTATATCAATATATATTCATGAATTATTTTTTTTACAAAATTATATCCTTTTAAATACTTTTCCTCTCATATTAAGCAAATATTCCCTGGAAACACATCAATAGAAGTTCAACAAAACCAGGAGTAATTCGACCATCCGACAATCGACTTAATGTGTTTCTCTCCACATCGGTTCGAAAGTAACCACGTCAAATTCACTTACAATAATCACGGTTACAGACTTAATGTGATGGAAGTTTCGTAATTATATCGAAAAATTAGCGTGCAGCATTCGACTAAGAGCGTTTAATTACTGCCTGGGCACAATGCTATTAACTACATCGTTCGTAAGTGATAAATGATATATTGGCAATGAAACCCGGTCGTAATAAAACTTCATTAGTGGCAAACTGCAAAGTAACCTTTCATTCCAATCAAACCGAACATGGTTGGTGATTAATATTTCCAAAGGTTTATTTTACTGAGGAATAACCTTTTTATCGTGCAGGAAGAAAATATATAAAATGAACTTTTTCACTCTGCCCAACCTCAGAACACTTCCAGTTTCGCTTCCCGAGGGTCTCTCATTGCAAGAAAGCTAAGTTCAGGACGCCAGGTGACTTTAACATCTTGTGTTGCCATTGTGTTGAATCTTAATTGCCCATTAATGCTTTTAATTTCTTGCGCAAAATTCATCTCTTAAAATATCACCGGGGACAAAAAATTATTTCCAACGTTCTCTGTGATTATTAACCGTGTCCAGACTCGTCATTTGAGGTGCCTAAATCCCTCATTTCAGGGAGGACGTCATATTGAAGGGTGTTCAAACTCGCTAGGCAGCAAGAGGGTGCAAAATAAGGTACCTTTTTTTGGCCCTCGGGTTTAGGATACAAGAAAAGTGTATCCTATATACGTCATATTGCAACCTCGTATCTCCAAGTGCTAGACACAGAGACAACTAGCAGAATAATACGTAATCGCCACGGTGGGAGTGCATGTTATACGTTGGTCGCAATACCATTGGTGATTTCTTTGAGACACTTTTACTCTTTGAAAAAACAGAGGTTTTTTATAAAAGGTGCGAAAAGGCGGAGCTTTACTTAGGCAAGAGAAATTTGGTGTCTTCTGCTTGAATGTAGTTTAATTCTTGCAATTAATTTATTCCATCCAGTTATTGGATACAGATATTTGAAATGTAGAGGTAAGCACATATTTATTTTTTTGGCTGTTGATTTCACGACTAAGAACATCGCGTTTGTATCCATGCTTCGTTTGCGTGCTTATTAAGTCTTATTTATATTCATAAACATTACGGAAAACAATCTTCATGCGTGATGTTCTGTTGGGATTTAGTAAAAATATGCCCTCGGTAAAATATGGCCATGGTAATAATATAGCTCTGTGCATGAATCCAACTGGGTAATCATAGATCCTTCACAAAACCTATGCAAAAGGAGTCACCGTTTCATACGTAAGCATACAAAGGAATAAAACCAACAAAAACGAAAAATATTCGAAAAATACTAATTGTAAGATAAATATTGAATTTATACTAAGCTTAGCTTAAAAATATGAAACATTTAGCAAGAAAGGCACGCATAAATATAAATGAACTATACACGACACATAGCATATCTTAAAACAATTAATTACATGTATTAATGATGGAAAAATTACCCTGGAGTAAAATAGTATATAATAAGATACAAAGTTTTACATCACTGAAATGTAAATACTATTTGACCAAAAATTAAATTAAAATATAAAAAAACGGATAATTTATAAAGAGTTACATATAGTCCGATTAGGGAAAATGAATACGAAACTAGTACCAAAAATCGCCCACGTTACTAAAATTAAAATAAGAAAAATGGAAAACTTTAATAAAAGATTTCCGAATGAACTGTAAAGTTAGCTCAGAACTACACAAAAACCATCAGAAAAGAAAATTCAGTCTATAATGCGTTCCGGGATTCACACGTTAAAGACTTTCCGTTGATTATTTTAAGTAGTAGAAGTAGTAGTATTTAGGGGAGGCGACCGACAGCTGAGGTCATTTGCGCCGATTATTTTAACTAGGGCATATTTTATTAACTGATTTCTATAATTGACATAGGGACTTGAGTTTTATGGTGGATTTAAGTTTTTTTTCTTGAAAAAGGCATCAATTTCTCCACTGGCGTCACTGCGCCCAACCCCTCTACGGTGGACCAGTCGGGTCTCCCCCTCATCCCTTGACGGGTGAAAATGGTGGCGCCATCGGACGGCGCTGGTCGTTTCCAACCAAAAACCCTCGGCAGCAGATGGGAAGATGAATGAATGGACTGCGGTGACAGGAAGTGGGAAAGAGATGATACAAATCGAACGTCAAGCGAATGATTGTGGGTGGGTCGGAGGTGTAAAAGGACCGCGATCAAATTTTATTAACGAATTTCGAGAATCCAATGAAAACAGCTTAATTGAACGATTTTCTTACCCGGTCTAGTAAGTAATAGGTATCGTAAATTTTGACCAAGTCGTTTTATTTTTAAAATCAAGGAGAAGGATGATTCCACATTAGATAATACAGCGACCGTAAATATTCCCATGGGATTATTTTCTCATGACATCCGTCGGAGAATGTTCTGAAAACAGCAACCAGAAACAGAAACGAAAGGGTTAAGAGAATCAATAGAAAAATGGAGACGGCAGGTAGTTAAGCAGACGCTTCCTCTCTAATAGAAAACGCGTCCTTATTTCAAAGCATTAACGTTAATTTGAATTATACAACTTTTTATGCATAAACTTTGTTCAAAATATTTATACCAAGAAACGAACAGAAAGGTAACACATATCTATAATGGCATTTCGATGATGATGACGGCCGTGCCGTCGAAACATGAACTAGATACGTGAGTGTCCTTTCTCTGTATTTCTGTGTAAAATGTTTTAATCAAAGTTTTTTATATTAGTGTCGTTGCTAAATAGCGTTCCTTTTCGAAGATATGCATTTATATATACACATATACATACACATAAAAATATACGCATATGTGTGTATGTGAGTCGCGGTAGTCCAGGGGTAGAGCGTTGGACGACTGACCGGAAGGCCAGGATATCGAACCGAGGCAAGCCTCTCTGGTTACCCTCAACTTCACCCAAGTTTTTTGATTGGTCGGGTACCAGATCTTCCTGGGAAACCATAGAAAATATAGGATCCGGAACGGTCTGCTTTAGGCGAGGTAGTTTTTATGGGAGGCGACCGACAGCTAATGTCATTTGCGCCATTAGAGATGGTTGGTAAAGGGAAGGTGGATATAAACCCGGCGTCGGCATTAACCTACTTTGTTGAAAGGCGCCAAGGGGTCCGCAGTGTAACGTCCCATTCGACGGACGTCGTACTCACTCAAAGTGCCTTCCACAAATCACCTCAAGTAGGGATCAGGATGCCACTGAAAAATATTTGTTGTCTCCGGGATTTGAACCCGGGCCCTCTCGGTGAGAAGCCTGCATGCTAGTGCTTAAAGCTTTACCCAAAAAGTGGTGTTATCCGTTTTCGTGCTAAATGGAGGTTTTCACTGTGAATCTGAATTCGCCTGTCTATTATTCACAATGCATCAATCGTATTCTTTTGTTTTTGAGACTCAAAATATTATACACTACATATATTATAATTGTTACACCCTTAGTAACTACTCGACTGGCTTATTTAGGAAGACATATAAGGAAAAATGCTCGAATACAACGCAGTCACTAGAGCGATAATCCATTGACCGGGTTATTCGACTGCAATCATTTCGTGAGGGTCTCGGGAGAAGTTTAGGTGATGCATCTGGGCACACCCAGTCAAAACTTCAGAGTCACGTGATTTTCAGGGTGCCACAACATGATTAGAAACTTCAGGAGATACTGGGTTCTCCAGATTAAACCACCATGGATCACCCTCTTTGGTAGACGGCCACCTGGTGATTTAAACGCAAGTTTTTTAATGTGCACTTTACTTAAATATATGTATCCACAGTGACTTGAATTAACTTCGACCTCTACCCTATCACAGTAGAGCTAGTTAACATGAATTCGATTTTTTTAACTGTGATGTTGGCGTCGAATTTTTCAATTCGAACCAATAAATGATAATTTTTTCCCACCCCATTGCATTGAATACATTTTTCTACAAAATAATATATACTCGCACAAAAAAATGAGAAATCCGATATGTGCCTCAGTCGGTGATGATTAGCTTCGCTGTCACAAGTGAGGTTGAATTCGCAAAAATATAATATAACTATATTAAGCTACTTTTTAGCGAGATTGGAAAAAGTATGAATACTCGTAAAATGTAAAGTAGTACAATGCTAAGATAATACAGCAATTTGAATACAGCTAAATATATCTGAAAATTGCTGAAGGCATCTTCCTATTTTTTTAGCAAAATTAGTATTCAGAAATTTTCTCTGCGAAACCGTGTATTTATTTAGCTGTTTCACGCAAAACAACATTGTTCCCCGTTTTTGAAACGTGTTCATATTCATGAAATAATAAGTTAATTTTTTCTAATATTTTTATACCAAAATGAGAAACGTATTTTTACAAGGTCCAAGGTCCATCAACAAGAGAATCATTGTCACAAAAAACACCGAAAAGTACGGGCCTGCTACCCCTCGTGTTGTGTTCCTCTCCGCTTGCCCCTTCTCCTCTCCGGCGGCGAAAGATGAGAAAGAGGGTGGAGGAGGATGAGGGCGAGGGGGGGGGGCGCAGACCCTCCCCTTCCAACGCTGCTCCCCTCTTCCGTGAAGTCATTTGTTTCCGACTGATTCGAACGATGGAGGGGCGGTGGGAAAGGACGGAGCGGAGTCGATGAAAAGGATACGGGGGAGGGAAAAATATGGCCGTTCCCGCCTCGTGGACCCCTCTCCCTCTCTCTCTCTCACGCTTGGCGTGCCGCGTCGGAGGCGACCCCGCGGGGAGGATCAATGGAGTAGGGGAAGGGCGCCGAGGCGGCGTCCCAGAGCATCACGGATTTGGGAATTAGTTCGATTAGCTCGCGGCTGTTGACCGTGATGGGCCGCGTTCGTACCTCTCACTCTCCGTACAAGTTTCAATTTGGGAACCCCGGTCACGTCCTCATAATTGTTTTGAGGAGATTTCGTAATTGATTGGATGCATGCACGGGCACCCATGACCTCCGTGACGTTTCCTTTCGAGTGCTGCACGGTAAAATAAATGCCTAGGTTTTGTGTTTTAAGGATCATTATTTTGCAGATTCCTTCAGAGCTGTCCTGTGAATAAGTAGATTCGTGATGGCCAGAGAGGAGATGTAGGGCCCCAGAACAAGACATGTCGGGCTAACCGAACATGCTGTGCGAAAGGATTTACGTGCCAAAATTTTTCTGCCATTTCTCAGTTATTGAGGTATTGCGAATTTATATCATCTCACGCCCAAACAAATATGTATTTAAATAATAAAAACACTCGTAAACAGCGAACTCGCATGATTAAATCTTCATATAATTTCAACAAAGTGATAGTTTTGTTTGTAAAACGTCTTATTAATATACTACCCACATCTTCTCTGGTGTGCTAATGGAAAATCTCGGTGAAATGGGGCTCCTGGAAAAACCTTTCCCTGAGATGATGTGGTTTGGGAATTTCAGATGAAAATGTCGTATAGTGTTAATCGAAAACATAAATGCAGGGATATTAACGTATTTTCTTAAGAGTAAAATGTATTTTCTTGTTAATAATCGTATCGAATTAAGCATTACAGGTACAATTAGTTATTATTGATAAACAATTTTATTACAATTGATTATCTTCGATGATGATATAGAAACTTTGAGCTGCTTATTCACATGACCAAGTGTGGAAGACAATGCAAATATCTTTTGGGAAGTTGAATTCCTTTGAAGAAAATTCAATTATTGCATTTAAAATCGTCCAATGCTATATTTTGATGAGCTTTAGTTGGTTCAAACAGGTAAAATCAGAAGAAGCAAACGAAGCAAGTAATCAGCATTCCGTATTGTTCATTGGTTAATTTTACACAAATTTTCTATGCAGTCAGAAAATGTTTCATTACAGAACTAAAGTCATTTTGATTTAACAGGATTAACAACTTTCTGATAGTCTTGCAGATGATCATTTCCTTTCTGCCATTTGCCCCAATTTTTGTGAGATTATTTCTTTGCGTTCTTATTTACATAATACCTTGCAAGCCGCCGCTAAGATGCGTGGCAGGGGGTGATTACATACCAGACTACTTTTGGCCTAGAATTATTTTCCCTCCTAGCGCGGTCGGACAGCGTTATTCTGACCCTACGTGGTCTGTGCAGTAAACGCGAGAACTTGTGAAATCTGTCGGCCATGAAGCGGACTATTGCCCCATCCACTAGCTGCCTGAGACCCAATGAGCCGTCTGTGCTTGGCGGATCGTCGAGCTGTGCGTATGGTGCCAGTTATGTTAGTTTCTGTTGTCCTTGTTTTAATGTCTGTCGTAAATGGAAATTGACGAAATCATGGAGCTACGAATCAACATCAAGTTTTCGGTGAAGTGCAGTAAAAGTTATCGAGACTCTACTGACATATTGACAGCTGTTTACGGTAATAATACTTTGCAGAAAACATCTATTTTCAAGTGGATTGAGCGTTTTAAAGATGGCCAACAAGAAGCCATGGATGATGCAAGGCCGGGACGACCTTCAGCCATCTACGTTGAAGATAACATTGATCGTGTGCCTTTTGTCCTTACCGATCGTCGAAAAACTGTCCGAATGATAGCTGATGAACTAAATTCAGGAAAATTAATAAATTACACTATTTTAACACACTATTAACGCTATTTGAACGTAATGGATGGATCCTTCACCATGACAATGCACCTGCACATTCAGCATTCATTGCTCGCCAGTTTCTGGCTAAAAAATCAATCACCATCCTTGATCATCCTCCTTATTCGTCAGATCTCGCATCCTGCGACTTTTTCCTATTCCCAAAATGCAAAACTGTGATGATGGGACATCACTGGGAAGATGTGGAGACGATAAAGCAAGGAACGACGAGAAAACTAAAAAGCCTAACTGTCTTGAGGACTTCCAAGGGTACTTTGAACAGTGGAAAAGAAGATTGAATAAGTGCATAGCAACGAATGGAGAGTACTTTGAAGGGGACAAAATCGATGTAGACTAAATTTTACAAAAATAAGTTTTTATGGCCTCAGTTCGCGTATTTATTGGACAGGGTAGTACATCGTTCGTGGGAAAAATAACATCTTAAATCTATCTGTTCTACACCTAATCTCTCTCATTTTATTGACATGGTCTCATCTACCTTAGTACGATGGGGCTAATAATACATTTTCTACATCGCTGCCAAGGAAAAATCCTTCCAATTAATTCAAGAGACTCAAAATTCAGCCCTCGCTCCGTGAGTGCTTCCCAACCAAACTCCTGCAATATTTCCGACGCACTATTCAGTCTATCTCAAGAACGCTTCACAAATCCAGCTCCTCTACGCTGCACGCGATCCAATTCGGGAGTCGACCCAACTTCATAGGGATCTCATATACTAGCAGCATTCTCCAATTGAGGCATCTCCAGCGAAAGATAACATTCCTCTTCAACATTTCCGTCCTAATACTCTTCTAATAAATCTTATTTTTTGTCGGCTTGCCCACATATTCCCTATATTTTTGCATAAATTGTATACGCCATGTGGGAGTAATTTGCATGGATGTGTTACGTTGATGTAGATATGTTTCACTCAGGAGAAGTTATGAGTGAGGGTAACGCCTAAGTATTTCATCGATTCTATACTTTCCACCTCGGTGTTCCCGATGAAATAGGTGTTCGGGAGGGGAAAAATATTCGAGCCCTTTCCTAACAGAGTGTATACTTTTAAGAATAGATGCAAGGTATATATGTAATAATTTGTTTGATGTGTGGTGCATTGTACTATATGTAATAGCTTAATTTTTTTAATTTATCTTTTTTTCTTGCTGATTAATGGATGTAAATGGGATGGGGATTCGCTTGTTTTGTTAAAGAGATTTGTGTTTTGAAGTCTGATTTTATCTATTATCTTTTGCGATTATTTGGGACTTGTGTGCCACCTGACACTGTCTATCAGCACCTGTGTATTTTTAATAATAATAATAATAAATATTCAAAAAATGTATGCAATGTATGTCATGAGATCATCTGCTAAAGCTTCTCTATCCTCAGGGTCGAATATTTCCATAAACCACTGCATCGTCGGCAAATAAACGTGTTTTACTATTAACCACGCGATTATTTACCACGTATTATTCGTTTACACTGAGTAATTTTATTGTTCTTTAGTGGAAATATTTTTAAATCACCAACTTAATTATCTCCAGTGATTTTTTACTACATAATTGATTGATGGTACATAATAATTGGAAGTGTTTCCTAGTAATTACAGCAGAGACCGCTCGAGAGATGGGTAGGTGAGGAGTGGACGTTTTTTTGGAGCTCCGCAATTTGAGGAAGAAAAAGATAGAAACGTGTGCAATTGATTTTGGGACATGTATTCTACATCTGGTGAACTAGAGCACGTGAATTAAACATAACAGTTTCAGGTTTAACTTTGTGGAATTCCTTACTTATGAGGGCAAAAAGATACTTAAAATTTCCACCATAAAGATTTAATATTTCACGACCATGGTTTCGATGCCACGCATCGTCGTCAGGTGATGATGATGAAGTGCAGCATCGAAACCATGGTCGGGAAATATTAAATCTTTATGGTGGAAATGTCAAGTTTCTTTTTACCCTCACGTAAATTAAGCAGACCTCTTAAGTAAACAAAATAGACCTATCGATATGTAATAAATCATTGTTGTTTAGAATTCGTTAAAGTTAATTTAGGAGTTAAGACGCACCCACCATTCCGAATTGCATGGCGGCTTTTCCCAGCATCGCTTAACTATTTCGCTTATCAGCTGCTTGGAGTTAATGAGAAGAGAATATTGTCCCCTTTCACGAGTCATATTTCGAAACGTGCTCAAAGGGATAGCGCTCTCCAGAGGAAGAATGGTTTGCACGGCTTTTCAAGTGGCCCTCGTATTAACCCGTGGGTGGGTACAGACATTTAACACACAGGCGGGCGTGGGTAGACGTATTCTAGAGACGGGAGCGACATCCCCGCCTCTTTCTCCCGTCTCGTCTGTCTGATGGGGAACGAATCCTGCCGTTCCGAGTCCAATCCTTAATTCCTACGCCCTCACACGCCGCCCCCCCACCCTCCCTTCCCTCCCCAAAACCCCACTCTGACCACCCGCCTCACCAAATAGAGGAGGGAGGGTGAGGAGGAACTGCGGGACGGAAGGGTGGAGGGAAGTACCCCGCTGGGATACAAATAGACTCCCTGCAGGGTGGAAGGGTCGAGCTGGACCCCTGGAGGGGGGTTCTGTAGGGGGGGAGGCAGAAATAAGGGCCACCGCTTGTTGCCACAACCCAATCCTTGGCGCCCCCTTTTATACCTGACCGACTCCCCATGCACACGCACGGGGTTGAAAGCAGGACGCCGATCCATCGAGTTCCCCGCGTGTTCCCGGCACTCTCCCCCACACGCAAACTTATCCACGCACCACTGCTGTTGCCCACGATTATTTTCGACGCCGCGGTGACCAATTTAGAGGGAATATGCGCGCTTTATGTTCCGTTCGCGTCAACCCGGGCGATGACGTCAAGCGAGATGGGAAAGAAGTGGTGATTTTTAAGGGGTTGGTGCAAATATTCGCATTACTGTCTCAGACATAGTTTGTAAGGACGAGTTCAAGTTTAGAATGCCGGCCATAGAGGGGATTGCGTTTAGTAAGGGGATTGAAACTACTCTTGGGTGAAGAAGAGAGCCTTTCACAATCCCCACTTCCCTACATACAGATTGTTTTCCCTCCTTATCACTGCTGTTCACACATGTCAACAGCAAATGTAGGGTTAGAAATGGCAAAAATCCCACTTGACACTCACAGCGTCTGAGAAATAATTAGTTGTAGACAAAACCATGCACTTTCACTAATATCGTGCGCTTTGTTGTCAAATCTCTTCCCGCATGCTCACTAGGAATATGCCATAAGTGTTTGGGATCTTTGGGTGAAAATTTGGCAAGCAGAATTAGATAAAACCCCGAGGAAATCCGCCAGATTCGTTAAAACTTGTTATGATAAGAACACAATTGTAACATGTTTTTAGGGGATTTAGGCTGGGAGCCACTTCAAATACAAAGAAGACATGCGAGATTTTTAGAAAGGTTCCGAACAAACGAATCAAATTGATGACACTAAAGGAATTATAATGGCCCCTCACTACTTAGGTAGATCAGACCACAAAGATAAAATAAGAGAGATAGTTTCCAGTACATATAGATACAAATACTCATTCTTTCCCCGAACAATCAGAAATCATAATAGTAAGAAACCGAAGTCACTTTAGAAATATTAAAAACATTGAATTTAAAAAGTCGGAGCAAAGTTAAACACTGCAAAGCTGTTAGGTATACTTTCAGGTGCATGTGTATTTTAGTTGGTATTTTTAGTGTTTACATGTTTGTGGGGTGTAAGTTTACTCTCATGAATGTATATCACGTTTTGTTTGTGGGTAGTATAAATTTGTGGCTTTTGAATGCGTTTTTTTTCTTTCTTAATTACGGGCTATTTACTAACACCACCCGCAACACGCCCTTGCGGCGACTTGCGAGGTATTAAGTAGATATATATATGGGACTGCTACTTGATGAATGTAGTGCTCGGTACAATACGTATTGCCTTCCCATCTTTGTTTTTGTTCAAGATTTTCCTTCCGTCCCTCGTCTCTCTCGCTCTGTGAGGAAGGGGGCGCTTCACGCCGTCCGCTGCTACATCCTCCACCTGTGACTTTAGGGGCGGAGACCATGGGTTACATGACCATGTGATAGTAGAATTTCCCCTTGCAGTTCTGCATGACCTGTCTTTTTATGATGACGGCCTGTCGTTGGTTGTGGTTCATTCTTATTCCCTTTTTTTTCGTAAAAAAAATAACTGAATTTACACGTTTTGAATTAAGTCTTCCTCCAGCATGTACACAAATTTGTGCGTAATTTGATAGTTTTTTACTGAATATTTGTTCTTTTTTCCCTCACTCTCCCAAAAACCTCCCTTTTCACTTGCCCTTCCAAGCCTTACCCTTCTAGCCCCTACCCTTCCTGGTGCTTTCACCCCCTGCCACACACATTTTTGGTGATTTCAGAGCATTAATGTAGATGCATGTGTGGCTATTTTAGGAATTACCTCCCCTAATACCCGATATGGAGGAGACCCACCAGTGCAGCAGGGTACTGATTGTCAGTGAAGTAGAGGCGTCTGCTAGGGGTAATACCTCAAAGAAGGGTTACGTCCCTTTCATTTAATTGGCCAAGTAACAGTAAAAAATATAAAAGCTTAAATTTTCTCTCATTCATTTCATTAACAATTTCAATTGTTTGGGGACCTATTAACTTAAACAAATGTGATATTAATTAATTAAAGGTTGTGAATAGAGAATAACGTAAGGCTATCGAAATAGAGTAAGGAAAATAATAGGAATGTTTTCGGAAAGGACAAAATTGGAAGTAGAAATATGAGGAATTGAAAAAGGGTTTATAGAAGTGAATGTTACCAGATTTTCAATTGTTAGGGGAGACAAAAAAAAATTTACATCATCTTGATTAGTCAGTCTGTCCATCCAAAAGCTTACTTAATCAGTAGAATACGTGTTCATCTGCATCTAGACAAAACCCCGGAAGCCACCGCTAGGGCGTGTGGCGGGGGATGTTAGGTCACAAGCCATCCATGCACAATCGCAACCAAATTACTTCTACACAAATATTAGTTTGAGCATCCACTCTAAAAATTTTAATCACACGAAAGAAAGTACTTATATACAACAATATTCAGTTTGAAGAGACTGATGAACATGAGAGTGTTCGACTGAAATGATTTATTTCTTAACTCTTGCGAAAACAGTCTGACGATTGGAGGTCATTTTAGCGATGGACCTTGCAACCCAATTACTAGTTATCAAGGTTGTTTTAGGAACCTCTGAATTTTTTCAGGCTATAAGCATGCTTGGAATGAATATTCTTCAGTCTTTTTCTCCAAACATTTTTAACCTCCGTCCAAGCTGTTATTCTTTATTACTATGCCTAATTCATTGCTATAGAATAAGATGTACCACTAGTGCACCTAACACTACTTTGGAAGAGAATGGCCCTGGGATGATGGGCAATGGAACTGCTTTCGTTGAGTTTTCCTGTGGGACTTAATGGATTCTCCTCCATCTTTGTCATAGCTTTTCTCCTTGAATAGACTTTTGGTTTTGGGCAGTTTCTAGACATTATTACGCGTCGTTGTGGAGTTTTAAAATTCTCCCAAAACATAAAAAACAATATATGGCCGATTTTTAGATCCATATACCATCTAAACCTCCTCATGTCGTCTGAACTCCTTTTCACTCCTTCTTTTGGGTCTGACTAAAGAGATTCTTCTTCTTGAAATACAGCATCCGATATCTTCTCTACCCTACTATGAATTCCCTTTCACTTTTAAGACCTACTTCCATTTTTCCCTCTTTTTACCCACCATTTCTATTAACTAACAAAATTTCTTCGTGAGTTATTTACATCAATGATATAACTTCAGGTATTATTCCCGGGTTACTTGCAGATGATGCGGTGATCCATAGAGAGATAAATTCGTGTGGATTAATTCCGATAGCGCATTTGTCAATGATTGGAATTACATGAGTAGAATACTAATTAATAATTCGTGACTCCATTGCATGTGACCCCGCCATTTTATATGTGTTTCCTTGTTGTCTTTTTAGAACTGTCAGTGGAGTGGTTGCTAAAATTATACCAATTGTAACGTGTACGTATAACGGATATAGCCTGAATGGTGCCCGGTCGCCACCATTCCACGCGCCCATCCAGTGGATCGCATGCACATGAGGGAGCAGTAGACTACGAGACGTCCTCCACTTCCATTAAAGGTTCCTCATTCCATCGGCAGATTCGACCATTTGATTTAAATAAGGGAGTTACATTCACAGCGCCAATAGAATTGGAACTTTAATTTTTCTTTTGCGATCCGCGAACATAACAGAAACTAAAGAACCAAAAAGCCTTTGGCCGATGAACGTAAATGAAACGACTAACCTGGACTCTTCAGGTATTAAGGCTGATGAAATGACACCCCCTGCCATATGCCTACTGGATAGGATACAGGCCTCGGCGTTCATAGGCCTATTTTTGTTTAAAAAATGATCAAATGCATTAATTTATTCCTGTTTGATTGTATTCTACTTAATTCCTATTCTATATCTACCACCCATTCCAATTTTCTCCGTCCTAATTTAACCTATCGGTCCTATATCCAGGCAGCCATAAGCCGTTCTTTCTACAAGGTGTTATTTATTACTTACACTACCTGGACATACGTAGTCTGTCCAAAAACGTGATGTTTATTCGTTGCTCCTTGATTCCGTCAATTTCCATTTTCGACAAGCAGTAGAAACAAGAAAAACAGAAACTTACATAACCGGCACCATACGCACAGCTCGGCGATCCGCCAAGCACAGGCGACTCATTGGGTCTCAGGCTACTAGCGTCGCTAGTGGGCGGGGCTATAGTCCGCGTCATGGCCGCCAGGTTGCACCAGTGCGCGTATTTATTGGCCTGACCTCCTATCTTGCACGGTTTCTTACCCTTTGCAATTCCGTGGCTGGGTGGTTGATCAAAGCATCAACATCCACAATTCTAATTGACCAAACCATTGACCTCTCCACTTCATCCTCACTCTATTGTATTCCCCGCAAAAATCTGATCATCTCCCCGGCTTATCTGTAGGCATACTAAAAGAGCAATTAGCAATCCTTTTTAAAGGCAATGTCAATCTGTGCTCGGTCCAATTATTAATTCAATATCACACCGTTTTCATATAATTTCGAGCTTTCCTAAATATAATGCGGATCGCTTAATAAAAGTCACATGCAGATATTAGCGCCTGTAATACGTATATTGGCTTCATCTAAAGAATACCTTGCAAGGGCGTGTGGCGCGGGGTGTTGTGTATGGAACAGTAGTAACTGCAGAATGTTTAGTTAGAATACTAGAATAAGAACACTTGAATAAGTATTCTTTCAAACAAAAAGATGCGAGCACAAACATTCCTAATGCACAAGGCGACAGTCTAAGGAGCCGGCGTCTTTGGCCCGCCTCAGTCTTGGGCTACCCCCCGTCAATGAGTGTGGGTTGAATTATGAGGAGGCTGGACCTACCTTCGCCTCCGTCCTCTTCCAGGGGCATTTACATTCTAAGGCGAGGGGAGAGAGCAGGTAGACGGGCAATGCACGTCCCTCCCCGGGGCAATCGAAATATTTCGCGTCCCCATGAACAGACGATCACACAAGTCGCAAGGCTCGATGATAAAAAGTGGAAAAAAAAATAAATTGAAAGAAGAAGAAAAAAGACAAAATATGAAAGCGGCCCCAACGGAAGGAGCCGGGTTGTGACGATTCGCTCATGAATAAATAAATGAGAAACTACCTGCTCCCTTGATTTACAAGGGTGAGAGGGGGGAAAGATACATTTCGTGGCAAGTATGTGGTGGAGGGGATGGTTTTGGGTCCCAGAGCAAACATCCCCCGCACAACACAATGGGAAGGAGGCGGGGCTGTAAACATTTTTATGATCCGCCGGCGAGAGAAAGGAAGGACTGACTCTTTATACTTCTCGAGGGCGGGTGGAGGGTCTGAAGATGGCACTTTACACCAAGAGGGGACAAAGATTACTCCCCCGGTCACGAGAGGCGATGCCGCCGGGCCACCCCAACCCACGCTTTCGTCAAGCATAACTATATTTTTTAATGTACAAGGCTCTTACATTTCAGTACACATAAGGATGATCACGTCGACACTAGTAGTGTCGGACACAGTATTACAACCACGTTTGTAACGATTGCTGCGCTTATATAGCTCTTCTCATAGAGCAGTGAACGAGGCATTGTTTCAAAGATAAAGAATGCGTTTATAAGATAAAAAACAAATCATTAAATGATTTCGAAAACGTACAAAATGGCATTCATGCCAAAATTATCCACGATTTTCACATTCACATAAAATAAATCAATGAATAGCCCGATAACCACTGAAACTACTCGAACGAAATCATATTATTTAGAAAGCTCTGAAAAAATGAAATATCTCCAAGAGAAAACCTTCATATCTCCTTCTCCTTTACCACATTCAAGTAACTGAAACATTTTACCATCTGCGAAACGATATCATTAAGTTACAAATTGCCTTGCGTGACGTTTTGCGTAAAATTTGCGGTTTGGACATATTTCGAACCATTTATTAATTGGGAGACTAACGTTTAAGTTAGGCATTGGATGAACACATTTTGAACACTGCTCATTTTTTAGCCTCCCCTGAAAAAGCACCTCCAGAAATCCCTTCTACAAACCCAAATCTCCCCTCCTACTACACCTAGAACTTTCTCGTTTTTTATCCTTTCTGTCCATTTTACCTTTTCCATCCTTCTCCAAACCTACTTTTCAAAAGCCTCCAACCTACGCCTATCGTCTGCTTCAATGTCCAAGTTTCCGCGGCGTGCAAAAACCTTGCCTCATATTTAAGATTTCAGTATTCTCTATTTAACATCGTTAATTAATGTCTCTGTCATCAATTCCCTTCTAAATTAAATTGAATATTCCCTTGTAAATAGCTCTTTGCCTAAAACAGATCTTCTTATTATGTCCCCACTACTTTGAAAATTTTGCTTCAAAACACTTCCAAGATGAGCAAACTGTGCCACTTGCTCTAGTTTAGTTTATGAACTTTTATTTCAATGTTAAACTTAGTCTTGCTCTACCTCGTAAATTTTATATCTGTTTTGCTAATATAAGCTCCCAACCATACCTCTCACTGATATTCTGATATTCTAATACTTCCAGAAGCGATCAAATATTAACAAAAAATAAATACTTTCAGAAGTTATTTAAATGCTTCTTATTTACGCTTTTATGCTTTAGCTTAAGTTAGCAAGTCAGCTAAGAGGTTGGCTGACAGGATAACTAAAGCTTGATCGGTAAAATCTCTCCCGTCCTGAAACATACCGAATTTTATGAATTGCCCTCCAACTTTCTTTGCTATCACTCTCATGTTTCTTTTACCGTCTCCCCGACACATACGTTAAACACACCCGATTAATCGTTGAATTGCCGTTGGACGACAGCACAGGTTATAATGGACACCCTTGTGTTATTTTTCTTCTTAACACTGCCCATCCTGACTCTCCATCCGACGTTCGCATCCGAGCAGTCTGAGATATGTACATATTGCCGCTAATTCTTGGAAACTACGAAGCAATCATACACATGCTGAGTGGATCCCTTCTTCTTGAACCATCGTATATATACGGCCGTCATCATCAGAATCTGATGATGACGGCCGTGCCGTCAAAACGTCATAACTACATATGTGAGTGTTCTTTCTTTGGGTCTCTATGTTTTAAAAATCTATATCAGTGTTTTATATATTTGTGCGTCGCCGAAGAGCGTTCTATTTGGAAGTATGTATGTATGTATATGTATATATATATATATATATATTTATTTATTTATTTATATATGTGTGTGTGTGTATGTATGTGTGTATATATATATATATATATATATATATATATATATATATATACATTCAAACACGAAATCCCGCCAAACGGCGAACAAACACTCAATTATATAGAAACAGATATAAGGAAAAGGGATAGGAACACACATAAAGGACGAAGACAGGAAAGGTGGGGAAGATATATATATATATATATATATATATATATATATATATATATATATACATATATATATATGTATAATTCTTAGTTCCGACGACACGCCGATTGTAATGGGACATCCTTTTCCGCCATGTTTCTTTTCCCAAACCTTCACGAATGCGAGTCCTCGCGGCAATGAAGCCTTCCAGCTGGCACGCAACTATCGCTGCCTGTTGCTACCGCTCGTCATTGGCTGTAAAAACGGCCATCGGCTGCCTGCTTGGCTGTAAAAATTGTTGAGGTGGGGGCGAATTCCACATTGAGGGAGTGATTCACTCCATTTGCCCCTGTGCTACGAATAAAAACGACGAGACGGAACCGCGCGTGGAATAAAATCGGAAACACATTTAAGTCTCGTTACAATTTTTTTTTATCCTACCGAACATAAAAGACTGGACCCAAATATCCTAAGAGAATGACGGAGAAAAGGTTACGACCATGTGCCAATGTTAAAGAATAATAGCACTCTTTATAGCCAGCCAATGCAACTTTGGAACAGAAGATATTTAAACCTAATACACAATTTACAAATCTTGCAGAGGATACAGAGTAAAACTGCTTCATAGTATAATGGTGAGCGATTTATTTATACATGACCGATATTGTAAATACGCCTCTGAAAATTTATAAATACATGAAGTTGACCATCTTATGTGGATACTTTGCGTCAGAGATGTGCCGAAGAAAAGAGATTCGTGAATTTCACCAATCAGCGTCATAATGATTAGCTAAACACGCAAATACCATTGAAAACGTACATTCTAAAGTAATATTGTGATCATTTATGAGAAATTTCTTCATATAATTCACAATAAGTTTGACTCTTCGTTTCGCAACTTCGTCACCCCGAGGAAAATGAATTCAAACCGGCTGACAATATTTTAAAGTTTTAACGCTAAACATCTTTTATACTTAAAAATAATGATGTCATCATGTGCGCGAAAAGATTTTTGCCAAATGGCTTATAAACACTAACATAGATAGAGCATGGAGAACCTCCTATTCCAGGAAAATGATCCCATTAAAGAACAAGCTGAAAGGAAAATTACATGAAATCCTTTGTTATTACAAATTTTCTGATCAGATCCTTTGCAGAGGATATAGAAAGAAGCCACAGTTTTACTCTTCATTTACCTTCGAGCCGGATTAATATTAGTTACCAAAAGACAATGCTCTGATACACTTCTCTCTCAGGGGTGTCCACTAGTTCTTAGGCATCTGCATATTTCTGCATACGCATCTGTATATTTCTATTTTAAAGGACGATCTGCGACATTGATGAATCATAATAGCAAGAAGTATTACAAGAGTAAATCGTTAATAACGATATGAGGTGGGTTCCGGATGGATCCTAAAAATAACTGGTCCTCTGACGAATCCTTGCATGGTGTCCACAAAATACGTTGTTGTCCAACTTCATTCACTACTTCTGGTCGTCTGATGATCTACTGCAGGAGTTCCCACTCTATGTTCAGCGAAACACTGGCGTTTGGCTTGAATAGGTGTCCCGCGAAACTTTGGAAAGATTTTATACACTACAATACATTTAAAAATCTCCTTTTATCTACTCCAAGTAATAAATGAAAATGATTTTAATTTTCCTTCTTTATGCGTGTGTACGCATGCGTGGATATTTTAAGCAAAAGTGGCGCCGTGTAAATAATGTTGTTTCCACTTCCAATGGATGGACATTCGCTCCAACCAATCTCGCGTTCCCAAGAGTTAAAAGTTACTTTTGTAGCTCAGTGTTGCTTTCCCTAGGCTGCTGGATGAACTAATAGCAAACATACATCTAATCTTGGATATTTTAGTAAAAATGAAGATCACTTTCCAACTTAGTAGACTTGGACTTGGAAATGTCTTAAAAATGAAATCAAAGATCTCCTACACTCTTCATCAAAAGACAGTCTTAGGCATCAGTGCATAAGTTAGGGAGGGAAAGGTATGTGGGAAATTTCATAAGTAAGTCAGTGTTGTTTTTTAACTTTAAAATTTCGTTAATTATGAACTGCAATTTTTTGTTGACAAGTTTGTCCTATTTGTAGAATTTTAATATGATTTTAAAACTACATGTACTTTTGGCTAAAAAATGGAACTTTGAAAAAAAGAAGACCAAGTAATTCTGCTGATACGTGAAATATCATTGGAGAAGAAAATGATCGAAAACCAGTGGTTCCTTCAAAATATAGTATTAAAAAACAGGTGTTATCTAAGAACAGACAAAAACGGAAGTGCGATGAAATTTATTTAAACTTGGGATTTCCGTGTACTGGTAATTCGGACGCTCCTTATGCAATGTGCGCTTTATGTCACAAAACACTCGCAAACAGTTCTTTGGCTCGAGCAAAACTCCTCAAGCACTTCGGAACGATATACAGTGATTATAAAGGAAAATACATGAAATATTTTAAGAAACAACGTGGCTCGATAGAAAAGTCAAATCTTCAAATGACTGCAATGGCTAAAATTGAAAATTATAATGCAACAGAGGCATTTTTTGGCGTGCGTTAACTTATTGCACTAAATGATGATGCTCAAACAATCGGGGAGACACTCATTAAGCTATACGCGAAATACATAGTGTCACTCATTATTAACAAGCAGGCCACTGAAATAATAAATGCAATACAATTATCAAATGATACTATTTCACGACAAATTAAACGGCTTTCTGCTAGCATTAATTAGCTATAAGTATTAACCTCTCTTCCCATTTAAACCGATGCCTGAAAACCTTTCTATATATTTTCTTTTCTACATATTTTTAATTCTGCATTACCATTTCTATAAAACTTCTGTAATATCCTATTTCCACTTTGCACCAAGTTTAGAAACCGAGATAACGTCATATTCCATTCTAAAATGCTCATCCATACTTCCGTCACATATTTGCATATGATTCATGTCAGTAATACTCTCTCCAACTGGTTTTAATTCTTTTGTTGATAGTGTTAATCTTTGCCCGTCGTCCTTACTAAAATTCGTGGTCATTTTCATCCGAAATACTTTCCGAGAATGTTGAAATGATCCACCTCCTGTAATTATACCCTGCCATTTTAAATGTTGAACTTGGCCTTCTTTGGAATCTTAGTTGCAATTCGCATTCCTCTAACATCCCTCTTAGTGATTCAATTGCGCGTTGCGTAGTCATGCAGATACCACGGTCGGCTGCCCATTCCAAGCTTAAGGTCTGTTGACGATGCGCTTCAACGTCTTGGTGTCGACAGGTGCAGACTGAATCTGAAGATGGCGCTAGGGCATGCAAACCTTTGCGCAAATAAACCTTATTAAGTAAAATATTAACAGGGACTTTTAATTTATTTTAATTGTAAACAGATTTTACAAGTTTTGCCTGAAGCAGCTGTATGTATTTCCACCTTAGCAATCATTGAAATCAAATTAAGTGAATTTGTACTCTTGTAGAACAATTCTCGTATTCAAACTTCGAAACGAAGATGACTAGCAAACTATTATTCATTGCATTTGCTTTGGTTCGCAGGAAATCGTGCTTTGAAGGTTTAAACACGACAGTTTTGAGTTTTTCTTTAAATATATACAGTTTTTCAAATATTTTTTACAGATAAAAATCAATAACATTAATATTTTACTGAATTCGGGACTTCAGGATACATGCATTTCTAATTTGCTGAAAACAGACATTTAGTCATTGTCCTGACATATATTTACGTCATAATGGATAGAAAACCTATCTTGATCCTTCAATCAATATTCCATAAACCAATTGAATCAGCATAATCGTGAGTTGTTTTCACCTTTTTTAATTTTCATTTAAATGCAGAAAATGCAATATTACTCAAAAGCATTGGCCAATTAAATCAATCTTTCTATTGAGAATTAATTGTATCTATGAGAAGTTGAAAATTCGACACTGAATGACTAATTGAAATAGGAAAAATTACCCTATCGGAAAAATAAAAAACAAACCGACAACATTTTCAATTCGTCTCAGCAGCTCTATCGTTTGTCAATTTTCTGAAAAATTATAACAATGAACGGAGCATAATTTCCATTAGAAGATATCCGATTTTAATTTATAATTCTCTTCAACATTTCAGTCAAGGTAGTCCGCTTCGGATTACTCCAAGGCCATAATCAGAGAGCGGAGCGGGAACTTTAGGGCCACATCATTGTTTTTTTCCGGCTATTCTGAAGGCGCGCAAAATTTAAACGCATCAGTTTCAAACCTTCGTTTTCTCCGCTTAAGAAGGCGATCGATTGGACACAACCTATTCTTCCACATGAAACGTCTTAATTGAGTGTGCAGTCGGTTGATTAGCGCCCGCAGTGGGCTCGAATGGGGAGGGGGAGACTCGATTGGGAGTGACTGAGGGGGTTGTACTGACGGGGAAGAGTAGGAGAGGGGGAGGTGCCCTTCGACTGGGTTCCGCTTCAAACAACGCAAATCCGCCTCCACCCTTGGGGAGAGAGCACACGCCCGCCATCTATGAACGAGGAGTAGAAGCCGAGTGTGTTTTTTATTCGTGGGTGGATGGAGGAGTTGAACGATCTCAAGTTTTCTTAAAGAAAGTGTATTGGGAAAGAGGGAGATGAAGTGAAAGAGGAAGGGAGGAGACGATTGAGCTTGATTGATCTTTGGAATGAGCGGTCCTCTGTCTCAGAATGGAAAGGTTATTAGTTCAGAAACCTTTCACTAGGAGAGGAAATACTACATACATCAATAAGTGAAACAAGTAAGAAATTAAGGCTAAAAATTCAACGCAAGGGATAGTGGATCAATAGTACTTCGACATATTGAGAGAGAATACCTATTAATATTACGTACACACTCTGGGTGAATGCAACCTCAAAAGGTTACAAAGTTTTAATCTAAGCATATATTGCAAAAATCACCTAATAATTATGTTAATATTAATTTAAAATTTAATTAGTTATGACAAAACATATATATGTATTCGTTTCTTCACATCGAGTTTTCTTTGATTTTGTTATTATTCAATTATAATACTTCACGATCTTCAAAATCTATAATACAGTGATCAAATAATGACGTACAATATAAATCAAAAATACCACGCTAGCTTAAACTTTAGCTAATATTCTCATTCTAAGGTATTTCTTGAGAAACAATATCGACCACAAAAAAGTACAATAGAAAAAAATATGGAATGGCATGAAGCTAGCTCAAAATTGTAC
This sequence comes from Hetaerina americana, assembly GCF_022747635.1. Classification (NCBI taxonomy): domain Eukaryota; kingdom Metazoa; phylum Arthropoda; class Insecta; order Odonata; family Calopterygidae; genus Hetaerina; species Hetaerina americana. The sequence continues at coordinate 1,727,545 of NW_027287217.1, read as the reverse complement.
TGGGTATTTAAGCGAACAGGCGGAGCGGTGTTGATTCCGAGAATTGCTTCCATTTTAATTTAATTTTCTCGATAGTATGTAAGGCACTACGCTTAGTGGCTATTCCTTTGACCTAATATCATCCTTAATTAGTATAATGACCTAGGGAAGTCTTACACAGGTTTCTTTTACCGAAACCATCTGTTTCCTGTACATTACTTTTCACATACAGGCTGTTCTTATCTGTTATCTACCTAAAATTCCTCAGGACACAAAACAAGATAAATACATTAAATAAATTCAACTATCACATAAAAATTAAGGATTAAGAATATTTCAATCTTAAGATTTTAATCCGTATCGAAAACGATAAAATGCCTACTCCAGAACCAGCTTTTGCAAATATTGTCAAACACCAACAAGGAACAATGCGTAAACGATACCTATTTTCGAGATATAATGCCATAATAATAATCATCAATGTTAAATCACAAACCTTGAATTAATAAACCGCATGATTTTGTGTATGTTACAAGCAAAAATAGCACATTGTTGACTGGAAATAAAAATCAACGTAGGCATGAACTTTCCCATATTTCTTGCGAAAATTGGATAGCGAATATTGTTGCAATTAAATTGCCAAACGGCAACTACTATTAATTTGAGTATCAGAACTACTTTTATAGCTTATGGTCTAGTGACTGGGAGCAACAAGGCGAATTCCTAAATGCTTAGTCATCACAGAACCTGAATGTATAGAAAACTTCTTCTCAAACAAATATTCTGTGAGCGGGAGCGAAAACGATCACACAAAACAAATAGAAAACCTTGATAACGTCAAAGAATCTATGACTGGGGCAGTCATAAATTGAAATGGATTTAACGTAATGTTGTTGTGTACTGAAGCTAACGAATTCAAGGACCGGAAGGGATACCAGATTGATCTCTGAAAGAGTTGTCCAAAGAAGTATGAGCAATGCACGCTCATGGTAAAACTTATTTAAGTACATACCTACTCACTGAAAATTAAAGGGTCTCAAAAAACGTAAATTGCTCCCCCTTACTCCCATTCATATAATAGCGAAATTACGATATCCTGTTTATTAACGACCATATCACAGATAATGCAAAATTCGGTAAATATTTGTTTGCAGTTTCACAAAATTGCAAAATGAGTTCAAAGTCTTTTTAAAAATTAACAGTGTTAACTATAAGCTAAATAGAAGATGAGACTTCGGAGTAAACAATAAGTGAGTGATAACTAAATCATTCGGAGACTTCAACGGGCGAATGTGTGCCGTATCGAGCGCATTATTGGAATGGCACTCATCAAATGCTCCATTTCCCAATTCCCAATTCCCGTCATGTCAGGGCCTTAAAGCCCCGTCAATGCTTTCTATGAAGCTCTCAAAAATAGAAACAATTTCAACATGAGTTTTTATTGACTTTATTATTTCATAAGGACTATTTGGTCTCACGTTACTTATTAGTTACTTGTGTCAGCTGTTTATGTAGTTTTACGCTAAAATTTCATCATGGAACCTTCATAAATCGATTTTGGATCTTTTTATAACTTGGCGGGCATAATAATTTTCTGAGTAATTTAGAGCTATAATAAACTTTTAATAAAATATTACCGTGTTTGAATACTTTAAATAACTGCAGGAGATGCTGTGACAGTTAGCCATTATTATAGAATAAACAACTCTTTAATTTTTCACGCTATTTTTCAAAATTGATGTTTGCATTGCTTCGTTAATTCAGTTAATTTTTAAAATAGAGCACGGAAATTTAGAGAATTGTATTCTTTTAACTTGGAATCAGACATTTTCGGAAATTGAAAACAAACGTAATATTTTTAATTGCAATAAAATCGTCTGAAAGTCCAGAGTGACTTCGAACAGAAATTTGACTTCACATATTTCACATTCAATGACTTTAATTCCTCTGGACGATCGACGTCAACCTGGAGGCTATTTCCTCGATGGAGAGGGATGTTAAAGAGAAACGCGTCCGCATTTTGAAAATCCCAAGACACTTGACGAAAGAAAGCGCGACCCCTCTTATGCGGAAGCACAATTCTAGATATCGCACTTGTCCCGCCAGTGTCGCCTACACGACGAAGAGGCGCGCTTCTCGAGCAGAGCGGCGAGAGTTTGCGGTGCCCAGAGGAGGGGGGGTCAGGCATATCATTAGCCGCATTACCGAACGTCTCCTGAGGAGGAAGGAGACAGACTGGGCGGGTTAGGAGTGGGAGGAAGCAGTTGGGGGTTATAAAACGAAAAAATTGTCATCGGATATCTAATTGCTGCGAATGGTGCGTGGTGGGAATGAGTTGCAACAGAGAGATACGTGTCTGCACGAAACCTTAAGGCCTTCATTACAGAGGAAGAGAGAGAGAGAGGGAGACGCCGTGAGGGAGGAACGGCAGACTGAGGCTCCAAATTTGCATGAGACGGGGACGCGATGCGGCACGAAATGCAGACCTGTGCGAAGCGTCAGTGATACGTTTGGTCGGTACACAACGGAAAAAGGTGAAATTAATCGCCCCGAGAGACGTCGGAGACAATAAAAAGCAATTACTGGGTGATTTTGAGTCGGATCCGGGGCGATTATTTGCCCATTAAAGGAGTTTTGCGACAAAGGAATCGGAGTTAGGGGGAGAGAAGGTATACTAGATGGGGTCAAGGGTGTTGAGGGTGAGAGAAGGGATGAAGACAAAGGGGGATGGGGATGGCGACACCAAGGGGGAAACGAAAGAGGGAGAGAATTGGTGGAGAGGGAAGAGGGATAAAATGAACCCTAGGCCCTCGACACGTCATTGGAAAGTGGGGCGCCCAAACCATGCCCCACCTATCTGATCCAACCCGCAAGTGCTTCAGTCCGGCCCCTGAAAGAATTTCATGCAAATAAACTAATGACTAAGCATTACTATGTATCCCATGAAAACCGATATTTGCTGAGGAAAGGGGTTTTAATGGTGTTTTGAGTCAACTTCCGCGCTATATATTTTTACATTTTGCTTGATTATTTTCATCGCAAAATTATAAGTAAATTGAAAGAGCTAGACTAGTCAGATGAAATTTTATAATCAGCATCGATAAAAAAAATGATAAGTTTTTTTTGTTGGAACTTAAATAGAAATTGAAATACAATTTTATTCCGAAATTTCTCTTTCAATAAATTTAACGTAAAATTGCCATGGGGCGAAAAATTATTAGCAGAATCACTCCTGGCAACAGGACTGTTTCATTTGTTTGAGAAAAAGGAAATGAACAATTCTTTATTGAACCATAACAATCTTTCCACCCTAATAGACTGTTCCCAAAGTCAAGGCTTAGTGAAAAGGCTAAATGGAATCGTTGCGCCCCGCACAGTGTCTCAACCTCATATCATCAAAATATTTTGGCCAATTTCCAAAACAAAATTAAAAGTGTTGCTCGCCTTTAAGTAGAGGATATGTAATGGAAATTGTCTTGATATTGAAAGAATTGCTTACCCATATGTACTCCATGTTTGATGGAGCCACAAAAAGTGGACATTTTCCTACAATTAGTGAGAGACACTCAAGAGTTCTGAGCCGGCCTACTGATACCCCTGAATATTTGTTTTAGAGCCGGTAATACACGAAAGATTGGGACATCACCAGTGTAGAACATCCACCGTTTCTTATTTTTACCTATTTTACCTATAGCACATTAAATATCATTATCACCTAGCTATACTCCTCTTCATTTTAAACGTGCACGAGCAAGATGTGCAGCGTGCAGGACGCAGTTCTCGACGCACTAAATGAATCGTTCACCCTGCGGTACTTTTCTACTCGCGCGTCGATCTCACCGGTGCTCTGCAATTCGTTTATGTATATACGTCGAAGCACTTCAGATGCGGATTTCCTCGAAAATATCAAAATGGTACCCACGAAAGCCTAACGTTCCATTAACCACACCCAAAAGGCTAATGCAGAGGATGCGGTGACGCCACGTGGCGTCTTTGAAATGAATGCAAATAGTGAAAAATGATGAACTACGACACATAAATTTCTTCACTGAAAACCAAATACACATACAGGCCTGTATATAGGCGAAGGCAAATACACATACATACCTGTATATAGGCGAGAAACAAAATTGTCTATGTTAACGTGCAAACAACATGCAGTCAACGTGAAGTAATAGCATTAACACAAGTACATAATCTATGCAGACAATTTGTAAACTTTTGACCTTTCATTGTGCATGGAAGCTATGTTCAACACGACGTCAATGATATATTTCGAGGTCAGCAAACTGAATATCCGTATCATTAATTGATGGTTAAAAAAACTGAGCCAACAATACAAGCGCACACGTTAATAAGAAACATATTAAAGGAGAAGCACAAGAGTTTGCCATTTATTGGGATTAATATGTATATATGTATTAAAGGTACGCAGAAAAAATATGATGCGGTAAGTGACATTATACATTAATCAACTGCTAAGGCAAATTTTATACACAAACAATTCGACATTCTGGTGGTATCTGAGCATTAAATGACGAAAACGACTGTCTTTTCAAATTCATCGTTGCATTAAAAAGTTCAATTTGATATAATTTGATTCCTTTTGATTGGAAGAGACATATTTGAAAATAATCGTCTCTATACAGCACTTTGATTTTTCATTAGTTCATTTGAGTCTCAATTCATACATACGCTTCGAAGGTTTTTGTATTCTATAGAATACGTAAACATTGCAATACTAATTACACGTAGACAACAAGTAGAATACAGAAGTAGATGTTAAATTACTGTCTTACGGTAGCCACATCGCTGTTGAAAATACGATTGATATTCATTCCTATATCACCTAGATCCCAAAAGGTCTTCGGTTGTCTGCTTCATTTAGAATAATTTTGGGTAAGTTTAATAGTATTATCGAGCAGATAATGGAAGAAAACCTTTTGGTCGACAAATTTTGGAACCCCCTCGCCGTCGCCCCTAAATCGAATTTGCTCCTCATCCAAGAGCTATTGAATTTGATTGCTACTGCAACCAATTACGTGAAATCGAGAAAATTCGTGACTTATACACGCGTCTCAGTTTTAACACAAACAGTGGGCAAGACAATAATATTCCGTTTCCTCTCGCAACCTAAACATTAGGATTATGAACCGGAGAGTATAGGAAATAAAACAGTTTCAGCCCATTTCTGTCGGCGTTCATACTATCCTAATTGCCATTGTAAAGAGGATTAAAATTTCCTTTCGCCATTATTGAGGTGAATGATGCATTTCACAGATTTTCCCTGTTGTTTTCAACTATTTTTTCATCGCAGTTATATTCTAAACTTAAAGCATAAAACACATCAAGTAATCACTAAATCATTTTTTTTTCAAAGCTTTATTTCATATTTTCACGATTGGACCCGCGAAGTTCCCCTTGAGGAACTGTGGCCTCATAATAGCTCATGGATGGTCTACCGTTATTAATGGAAACACAAATGAAATCGACATAAAGAAAATAAGGTACGTAAAAACTGCTTATTTACATCAGAAGCAGTAAAAAAAAAGTATCAGGGGAGATTCTGGACGATAGTTTACTATGGAATTTGTTCGCCAGAATGATTTAATAAAACAAAGCTCGTATTCGAGAAAATAAATGAATTTCAACTTCAAATGGCCAATATTAAAACGGTTTAAACGATAAAGCATTTTTCAAGGAATTTTTTCACTTGTTAATTACTACACATTCCGCTAATAGTCAACCCTGAAATACTATACGGAGGAGTTTGTAAGCTTTTATCGCTTGTGAAAGATTAGAAATTATTAGAAGTTACTACCATATCGAAGCTAAAAGGATATGGAGCATAAGAGGCATAGAGGTCGCCGAAGTCACTCGTGGTTCGAGGAATTAAATCAATAGACTGCTAGTCCCAGAATTATGAATTATGGCGCCGCTACGATCCCAACTTTGGCTAAAACTACTTTTGAAAATATTTTTTTACAAAGACGTTACCATGAAACGTTCACGTGGAAGGGCTATTCGTCATTTCTCATGTAACTAATACGATCCACAGATATGAGAGAGCAGTGTTGGGCAGGCGTGATCTTTTACCCGTGGCATAAATCAACCAAAGCAAATCCAATCTTCCGCTGAAGCAGGCAGCTTATTCGCCGCTTTGTAAGTAAACGAACTGCTCTGAATCAGCATAGAATTTATTGTTCTAACAAGATATTTGTTTCATCTATGTCCTTCCCTTTCGGAGTTAGCTATTGTTCCGCATATGCCTTTGCCTTACAAATGCATTCCCCGGTTATTTCTTAAAATAATCTTCAGTAACTTCAGTAATCTTCAATAATCTGTCCTCTTACGAGGTAGTTGATTTTTTAGTCGATGAAAATTGATTTTGCAACCAATCCAATGGTTATACTAGGGGATTTTTCACAAATTTCAGATGCATAAATGAAAAAAACTGTCTTTCAAAGCGTGCAATGTAAATAATTGATTCGAGGAAGCCAACCCGATCCCAACTAGATAGTTGATTTCCTATTATGATCTTCATATTACCATTTAAGTCCCTACGATGCAATCCATTCGCCAATTATTGAAAACAAAACTGTTTCTGACAAAGTTGTAGGCGCCAGAGATAAAAAATTATATTATGAACAGAAATAAAGTAAATATAACAGAAAAATCCTATAAAAAACAAGCATACCTATATAGTTAGCGTTGAAAAAATAGGCCAGCATGAGCATGCATTAAAATACTTTAACCGGGATATGAGAAGTATCGTTACCAAGATAGTAAATAACTTAAGACAGCACAAGATAGCACGTCACAAATAGCAAATTTGATACTCCAAGAAAAGAATGGATCTGTATAAAACGATAATATGAACAGTCCACAATCTATTTGAAAAAAATTAACCCATTAATAAAATATCCTGAGAAGCTTTTTCTTTATGGTGAAAATTGGACAATGATTAATGCAGAAAAGAGAAGATTGGATGGAATGAAAAAGATGCGATACAGAACGATGATGAAGTTTAAATAACCGAAACGAATCGTAAATGCAGAGAGTCATACCTCGAATGGGGAAGAATTGGATCCGTTTGAGAACGAGGCGAAAAAGAAATAAGCAATTACATTGGTGGTGCCACAATGGATCAAGGCTCCCTCAAGACATAAATGAAAGGAAAAATAAAGAGCCGAGGAGGAAGACTGCGAAAGGGGTACTTACTTCAAGCAGATAATGAGGACTGCGAAAGAGCAGTGGCACGAAGAACTGAAGAGGCAAAGAGCCTTCAAAACGCATTCCATACCATGTTATTAATTCCGAATGTGCCATTAGTTATTAATATTATAGCCTGGTGCCATGGCCTAGTTTGGAATAAGGTGAGTACTAAATGGTGATTGGCATTAGGTGACAACTGGCATTCTTGAAGGATTTGTAAATACTGTCATTTACATTTAAACAATATAAGAGCATAGAAATCAGAAAATCTCGAGGCGTATGTATGATCATCTCCTAAATCATAGCAAATCAGACTAGATTTCGTTTCAGACGCCGGATAAAATGAGCCCAAATGTTAAATATTAAATTTAATCCACTTTTGAAATTAAATTTACCTATTCAGCATCATTTAATTACTTTACTGACCTAAGCATTGTCGAATTCTCAAAACGTAACCTAGGGAAACTTGACTCATAGAGTAAAACGTGTTAAAATTCCATATTAAACTTTTGAATTGGGTTTGCTTACATAGCATTACTGTTGCAACTAAAGACAATGAAGGCAATTGAAATATTTTTGTTCAATCTTTGAGCATCTCTCGAGAATTTCCAAATGAAGCTACTCAGCGTTTTGTTTTCACACGGTTTTTCGACTGTTCGTATGGGTCTTTGAATTAAAACATTTTAAATTCTTTAATTGGCATCCAGTCCACCATTTTCGAAATTTTTTAAGCTCGTCCTCATCCAATTGTGAAATATATGAGCTTACCAATAATACATAGTGCCTACTCTGAACATTTTTAAACATTCTCGCAAGGAAATGAATGAGGCAAATCCTTCGAAATTTCTACGTCGAATTTTAAGACGGCTCAATATATTCTTCCATAGACTTTGCAACAACTGGAACTTTGAACTTGATATGTTAAATAGTTTTTTTTTCCAAAGATTGTGCTTGAAATCAGGCCTTGGTTAAAAATATAGTGAAAGAAACAATTTTTGTGCTTTTTATAATCGAACGCGGGATAACTTGTGGTGCAATCGAATTTTTTTTTGGTTTCGACCACCTAGAATACGAAGAGTTTACATCTTCAATCTTAATTCCCTTTTCACTGGATTCATTATCCCATCTGAACGTGGTTATTTCATCACTTTGGTATAACAGTAAGAACAATATAGCAAACTTTCCGCTGTTGAATGGTTGAATTTTGCCATTGTGAGGAAGACAGGATGAAAAAACTATTAGCGGCAGTTACTAGGGAAAGGGAATGACAGCTGAGGTCATTTGCGCCATTAGATATAGGTGGTATTATGGCGGAGGTAGGATTCTTTAAGGAATAACGAAGGATGGACACTCGGCGTTGGTATTAGTCCAACTTAAAACGAAAGAAGTCCGGTGGTCACACAATTCAACATCCCATCCGACGGATGGCGTATTCCACTTGAAAAAGTCCCAACATGGCAACTCGAGTAGGTATTGAGATACCAAAACCTTTACGATTCCAAAATCAAAATTTATCATTTACATTTTATGAGGACTCGGGTGGCAAAACCTGGGTCGTTAAAATATATTTGTGAACACGGAATTTCAAAGTTCTTCAGTCCTTTATCTCTCAACCAGTATGTAGTATTTACGTTTTGGTAAAAGCCGCACTATTCTGTCGGAAGGAAAAACTGATTTTATGATTTGTAACAGTCAAGAAAATTTGTGCGAAATGTAATCGCAACTAAGGGGGGGTGGGTATTCCAGGTTTCTGTCATCACTAGTTCAGGAGTTCAAGTTAAGACTTGAAAAAGGATGTTCTGTGAACTCTTCCGGTAAGTTTCTGATTATAATGCCGATTTGCCTGGCCGAAGGTCGTGTATATATGCATATATATAAATATAAAATTGTATATATGTATTTATATGTTTAATATTGATTTATATATATACATATATATACACATATATACATACACCTAAGCTATGTAATTTTTCGGGTACCAGGTCTTCCTGGGAAACCATAACCGGCACAGGGAAAGGAACTGGCCCCCCTACCCTGATGGGTGAATTTCATACGACGTCGGGCTTACTGTAATACTGGGTGAACTCTACTATCACCTACCCAACCGACCTTCGGGTTGATTACTGTGTTTATGGTTATTTTATATATACATAAATATATATAAACATATATATATATATATATATATATGTATATATATACATATATATATATATATATATATATGTATATATATACATATATATATATATATATATATATATATGTATATATATACATATATATATATATATATATATATATATATATATATATATACATATATAAAGGGACTTCTGTGGCCACAGGGGGTAGGAGAAATTCCGGCGATCAAAGTAAGTCCTCCGTATATTATGGCCATGATAGTCGGGATGGTAATTAAATACTATAACGATATTTAAAAATGCAGCCCAATGTAAAAAAGGGCAAAGCGGATTGGAGTTTAAAGGGCACACATAGGCACTGGAAACTATGAGATAAAATAGCACTCTCGTTACGTACCATGCTCCAGAATATACTCTGAAAGTTCCATAATTTTAGCTCTAGTAATTTCGCACCGCACTTCCAGCGTTAATCCCCATCTACACTGCGAGATGGATGATGCGATTCAGCACTCGCCCTCATCCGAGATACCGTGCGAAGAGATGGGAAGGGAAGGGTGGAGATGAGATCGTCGTAAAAGGACGACGGCATAAGGTGGTGAGTCTCCCAAACGATAGCGCCGGGAGGAGGGGGCCGAGAGGTAGGGAAGAGGAGATGCCCACCCCCCCTTGGGGAGGAGGGGGGTAGACTGCAATCAGAATGAGAAAGGGGTGAAGGAGCCGTAAAATAAGAAGGGCGACCCATTATACCACACACACACACAAACACAATTTTATGCCTTTTTATTGTTGTCGGGTTTGATGGGAGGGGATCGAAAAAAAATCCACCCTCCCCCTACCCTACTCTGAGTGTGGCCTACCCCTTTTTCACCCCACCCCTCTCTCCTTTCCTTCTCCCACCCCTCTCGCACTTTCTTGGTCAGTTTCGTTCCTCACCGGCGGGCCACTCGTTCGCCATCAAGATTTTTATTGGAGGTCCTAGGAGGGAGGTCTGAGGGGGTAAATAAAAAATGGTACCCACCCTCCCTCCTCAATTGTTTGCGATTTGGGTGATCGCCTCGCAAGGCCATAAGAGCTCTAGAGAACAAGGCGAGGCGAAGGTTTTTAATTCCCGTAGGGAAAAAAATTATCTTGCCAGTCTCGTGTCATTTACGAGACGCGTGAGGGAGAACTTGAGAAGCGACATCCGCAATCGGGAAAAATTTTAGGGTGATGCGGAAAAAACATAATGAGGTTTGATAATTCGCCGATCGCGGTCGGTTGGAATTGGAAGAACTTTCCAGCGAGGAAAGGATGCACAAGGGGGGGGAGGGGAATTAGTTAATCCACGGCGGAGACTTCTGGGAAGAGAAGGAAAAGTAAACTATTCAGTGTGAGTAAGGCGGAGTGATCTATGACAGATGATAAAGTACTCCGAAGGCTTAGCTGCCGCAAAGTCCGTGCTCAGAAACAAGTTTATTTTTCTGGCTATCTGGGTCTAAACTTTTCCAATAAGTTTGCTGCTTACTGTATCCCAGAGCAATGTGAGAAAGCTAATGCTAGCACCGGGAACGGCAATGGTCCCGCTTTTCCCGAAAACCTACTATTTTCAACGTATGAGAAAAAAAATTGCACTTTTCCACAGATTTTGCTTTTCTCATAATGACGGATGTCCACTAAATCTTGCCTGAATCCGTTAAATATCTTTTCAACGTATTTTAATGCAATAAGGGTGGGTACCAATTCAAACCCTTTGCGCGGATTTAGGGGTATTACGTAGATGCACGAGCATAGTAATCAATAAGATAATTATATTAATTTTATTCTCGTAAGTGGATCTATACCATGACAGCACATAGTACTCTGCGTCAAAATATTTCCTCTGAATGGTATTAGGTATGCCTTAAAAGGTTTATTTCCTAAAATCTTCGAAGAAAGTTACGCTTGTATCTCAAAAGAATTTGGAAAACTTGAATATTTAGTATACATTGTATATGTAATGATGAACTTTCATCTTTTCCCATCGTAATTCCACACACTTTTCACTAAGTAAATTATTTCATTAAATTTCAATATGTTATGCAAATTCCATAAAGTTACGCCTGAGACAACGAATTTCAGAGAAACTAAGTTTATCTTGGAAGAACGAAAAAATCGTATTCGTAACAATTATCCAATACATTAGATACATGCGTAAATAGTGGAATTGCTGGCCATCTCTGTTAATAGTAAACATTCAATTGTTTCAAACTCATTAATTGTCTGAAGACGATCGAAATATATGTAAGAAATCTTGCCACTGATGTACCTAACTCAAGAATAAGGACCACAAAAGCAGAGTTCATTAAATTAGAAGTGGCATTTCAAGTTCTTAACAAGGCAAAAAATTACAGCTATAATTCCCACAACAAAGTTTTCTCCTTCCTTAATGATGTCTGGAAAAATAAGCGAATTAAGGTAAATACCTTTCATTCCTTTCCTACTTTTTTGTGATGAAGCTTTGGGTAATTTAAGCGTTTCAGTTTTCCCATACGTACTTCCAAAAAGTTCTTTGTCCACAAATCACGCTCTTGGTTAATGAATGCTCGATTAACAATCAGGACAATTCTCTACAGTTTTAAGCTTGAAAACTGCTGTTTAAAATAGCTTCCGGTTTTTCTTAATTATAACCGTAAGTTACAATTGAAATTTTAGATATGTTGAAAAAATATAGAGATATTTGCAAAAATATTTATGTTAAAGTTCAAGCGTTTGTATTTCATTTTTATTTTCCCATTTCTAGCTTATAAGAATTTGTATTTTGGTAATATGCAGTCAACGGATGAATTAAAAATTTCGTGAACAAAATTATTTTTTATTCAATCATTTGAATGTTTATACAAATACGCGTCTGTATTGCTGCTTTTTTTATAGTACCAAACAAAAAATACAGGTACCTGATCCTGTCCATAAAGATTAACATGCTTACGAAGGAATTCTGATGAGTGGCCTACATGCCGAAGAATGGACAAAAGCAATTACATGCACCGTAAGACGGTAAACCACTTTCAGTACACCTTTGCCCCCGAGACAAGTTCAAATTGGCAACTGATCGAAAGTTTATTTGTGCGCCATTAAAATAAAAAATCGCCAAGATAATGCACTGAACCTTTTGATTTGCTTGTTCCAGATATATTTAGCGGAGATATGACGGAGGTTAAAAAAGGAATGAAGATGGTTTCGAAGCATTCCACGAGATTAAAACCAGATTTTAGAAGCCAATTTTTATTCAAGAAAATATTTTAATTAGTTTTGAGTTTAAATAACGTTTTTATTGCATTGTAATACATCTGGTATTCTGGGACCGTAAGCGTAAAGTGGTTTATTATTATGTATTCCGTGAATGTGTCTAGCGTGATATAAAACAGGGGAATTACTCTTTGTACCAGAAGAAACCTGAATTAATGGTGCTAAGTCCAACAGATATAGAAGCTCATTAGTAGACACGCGCCAATGATATTTCTACTTATAAAATTAATAGGATAAATTCAATTTTGAACGTTAAGAAAAAGGAATAACACTTTTCGAAGCGTTTTTTTCACGGATTTTATATATTGATTGTAAAAATGAAAATTTGACATATTTTTTATCATTTTGGAGAATCCAACTAAGCTTGTCTCATACCATTACCCATTGAAAATAATTATGATATTATGGCTTCGTAGATTGGCAGGATGGATAGAGTTCTTAAAATAAATATGGCATGGGTGTCCATTACTGACAAACAGTTACAGTTTAATAACCTTTCCCAACTAACCTGATTCGTAGTTATAAAATTCCTTTGCATATTACTTGAGACAATTTCTTTTTTAAGTTACGTGAATTCGAATCCTGTCTGGAAGCTCACTTCCATCGATAAATACTTCTCGCGAAAAATTTTAAAGGCAGAGCCATCTATTTTCCTACGGCTAAAAATATTTTCTCATTCAATTGAAACATACGGTGATTTTGATAGGAAAATGGCGAAATGAATAATTTACCTCGGTGATAGTTATATATGGCTAACCTATTTGGCAGTCTTTGTAATGGCCTTGCAGAGTATTTCCACTAAAGGCCGTGAAAATATCTCAATCGTCATTAAAGAAAGCCATGAAAGCCTTAAAGAAATAAATTTCAACATTCCACAAAAAATCATGTATTTTGCCCTGAGCTATTTACGACATCTATTCGGGCTTTGTGGTAATACGCCGACCACACGATATAGCAAACAACCCAGAGGAAATCGTTGATAAAAATCAGGATAGAAAAAGCTCAGCACTGACCCCAACTAATTATGAAATTCACTCATGCAGTTTAGGGGAGCCATCTCCATCCAGATGCTCTTCTTGGTTTCCAAGGAACAGTTACATAATATTTACAGAGTACCCTCCGAGCCACCATTTGGGTGTGTGGCAGGGGGCGATAACACGCCCGACTGCTTTTGACCCAAAATACTTTTCCATCCTAACACGGTCGGATAACGCTATTCTGACCGCTTATCCTTCGAGAGAAGAATGGCATCTTAAATCTATCTTTTCAATACTCAATCTCCCTCATTTCATCGACATGATCTCTCTACATGAATGATTCCCAAACTAGCTTCTCCGATAATTTAGATACACTCAGGGGACCTTAGTTTTAAACTGAGAGGTGAACTTTTCTTCCTTAACGTCATCTTCAGTGCCGAAGGAGACTTTTCAAGCCGACGTCTTTGTCGTCTAAAGACGGAATGTATGCGGAAACACAAATTTTATTTTAGCCCATAATGGACCGCTTCCACCAAGTGACACCTGAAACTATTCAATTTACCTGAACTATCCTTTCGCCATGCTCTCATGAAAAAAAATTACTAAATCCAGGTCCGATGTTTTGACAGACTCAGAGAAGTACTTGGAAAACATTTAGATGGCGACTATTACCCTATCCTGAACTAATAAAATTACGGTGTTCATCGTCATTCAACGCTTACAAGTAGTTAATTTTTAAAGGGTATCAAAATAGGATAACACGATTTTACAATGCAGATCTCTTGAACAGTTCATTACTGTTCGTTTTTCGAAGGAAAAGTGACCTGACAGGCCGAAGTGCTATAATAATGGGCATGTTCACCTTTTCCCCCAATTCTCGGTACGCCAGTGATTGTCCGTAGACTTTTGGAAACGATGGTTATGAGAAAGCGGCACGCATGCACGCACGCACTCACACCGACATCTCCCGTCGAAGACGCCGAGTGGCCCACCACCGTTCCTGAAACCCCCACCGTAGTCCCCTCGGGGCATATCTCTCCGCGACCGCCGGATCAAGGCCGACTCCATCCTCCGCCGCAACAAATGAGTCCCGCCGCAAGACCCTCTCTGTTAGGGGACTCCCGGAAGCACGGCCGTAAAACGGTTAATTGAAATGAAACGCGCGGTTTATGCCCATCATGGTAATGAAAGGTTCAAAGGCGCTTCGGAATCGGGGGTGGGGTCATCTCGGTTGGATTGGGGTTCAATTTAAGGGAGATGATTGTGTTGGGGTAGGGGATTGGGGGAGGGGGAAGAGCATGTTAAAAAAATAATGAACTTTTTTATTCCCGCTTCCCGAAGGACGTGAAGAGAGATAAAACCCTTTTATGGTCGTCGCGAATGTGGTCCAGAAAATTCACTGAATCGTGGGATGGGGTGGGAGGAGTTGAAAAAGGTGCGGTGTTGGGGGTGTGGGAGCGGCATAGGCGACTCCGTTCTAAGGAAGGACTCGCAATAGGTGGCCGGGAGATCTTAGTTCAAACCGGATCCACCAATCATGTGCATTTGCGAAAGACGCGTATCAAGCGTTTTTAGAGCATACATACTGACACACTAAGGCCATTCATTAATTAGTGATGATTTAATTCAAATAGCGCAAATATGACGGAGTTGGTAAATGGGAAAGATATTTTATTTTCCTGTGTGCCGGGTATTTCTTTTAGTTACTCAAGGATTATGAAAAGCTTGACCAACTAAATAAATTGGCGAATTCATATTTCTGCTTCAAAACTTTTCTTCATCTATATCTTTATGGTACGTATCCTGCAAACAACTGCAAGAGTAGGTGATTATAAACCAGGCAGGCAGTATAAAAAATTAGGTTTTTAGCTACAAAATGCTTGTAAAATATTTGAAATACTGAAGATCATTGTATTCTGCAGATACATACACTACCGTATCTAAGTTTGATATACTTCTCTGCACTTGAGAGATGAGCTGTTAGTTACAAAGGATAATATATAAGGATAATAGATGAGAAAACGGCTACATATTAGGCTACGTAAAGTTAAAGAAGAAAACTACTTTTCCCCCCTAGCGAGGACGGAAATAGTTTTCTGACCCCTTATTGTCCGTGGGGGAAAATAGCATCTTAAATCTACATGTTCTACATTTAATCTCTCTAATTTTATTGACATTATCTCTCCTATCGTGATTCGACGTGGCCTAATAATACATTTTCGAAATCATCGCTAAAGTGACATCGTTCCAATTATTCAACAGAGTTAATCTGTAATTTAACCTTCCGTTTGTATGTGAGTGATTTAATCTGTAATCAAACCTACGCCCTTGCTTCTAATAATCTTGACACTGCTAAGGCTATCATTAAAAAGTTTTACAAATCTATTTCCTCCGCGTTGCACGTGATCTAATTCGGTAATCAATCCAAATCATGAGGATCTCATACACTCGCAGCAAGTGTTTGTATCTAGATTTACACCTATGATACTCAAGGGAGGCATCAGAGAAAGCTATTCAAAGTTTTCTCTTAACGCGACGTCCAGTATTGTCATTCACTCGATCAAATAGATCTACAATTCCAAAATTTTCACCGACTCTACGGAAAGGTAATACGTTTTAAGGTATAGAAAAATTCAAATAAATACCTCTGAGACCAAAGAATTACGTGTTACATGGTATTTACAGTCACTGACCTATGAGTCCTGATAGGAAATGAGGTACTCGCATCTCCTAGAATCAAATAAAATTTTTTTTTGGAAATAACACCGATTAATAGCTCACGACTGCCGTTGCAGTCTCCTTTCCAGTCGGTTATGAGGGAAGGGGGCAGTAGAGCAACACCAACTGCGGTGTGGATCGATAGCAAGCATCGTGACTGCTCATGTGCGCTCTCGATGCTATCTCTGCTCCATCTGCACTTCCTTTCTTGAATCCACGGCCCAAGGAGGTTCCCTGAGCCCAGGACTGATCGGGAGTGGAATTATTCTTTTGCGACTGACAGATGTTATCTGGGAGGGTTCCAGGCAACCCACGCTCCGGGAGGCAGGGTTCGGGGTTACCGAGGATCGAGACAAGAGGTGCGACGAGCAAATGGGGAACAAATCGAGGATGGCCGGCGAGATTGATAGCAGTCATTCGAACTCTTTGAAAGGACCAGGAAATCGTTTTTCTTTCAACCCCATTCGATCTTTCCCGATTCAATTCAAGCTTCTGGCGTCGATCGTCACATTTCTCGACAATGTACTTGAGCTGATAATCAATCCGTGCGAGCTTTAATTGAAGACTCAAACAACCTTTTCACCAACCTAAGTTGATCCCTCAATCATACATGACATAAAAATTACAAATTAACTTATTTCCCACAAATGAATTTAAGTTACTCCAGCTGTGTAATAACTTACTGATAAGTTGGTATTCCTGATCCATTCTTAATTTACGACCAAGCGTTTATTATTAAGTTGGTACTCACTGATAACTCTCAATTTTTTTTCATTCTCCCGGAAATTTGGCTAAGTTGATAAGATTTAATGGCTCACTGACATTAGAGGGGTAATGTCCTGGTCAAGGCCGAGTTAACAAACAACAAGTCCATGAACTAGTCCTACCGTGATTAATGTATTCTTTCCTATATGCCCTCAATTTTAAATTATAATTAGTGGTTTGAATGTCAGTGCCTCATCATCATCAGGATTCAATACCAAGGGGGTCATGACCCAGCCTCGGTAATGACGCATTTGAAACCTCGGTCGATGCATTTCAAAAAGAAAAGTTTTATTCAATTAGATTAACTTCCAGAAAGTTAAGCTTTCTATCAGAATATACTCAACCACATTATTAGCAGTTATTAGGTGTCATCAATAAATTATATTATCATTTATTATCCTTGCTCCACCAAAAATTGATTATTGTTTATTGGATATTTTTGTAGTTGCCGGTTTTATTAATTAAAATCCATTTGAGCCGTTTGCATTTTGAAAGTCGAGCAATGTTCGAAGCGAGAAAATGAGGAAGGGTGATCAAGCATTGATTGTTCTTGGCAAAGCCTTAACTGTAACCATTATATGGCCATACCACCACCTAGCATTTAATGTCAGGCCAAACATCCATCGACTTCAATCTATCAGCGGTAGGGCTTTTTTCCAAATTATTTTCCCTTTCAGAGAATATTCATTTACCGCCATTTCAAAAAAATACTGGAAAAGCTGAAGTTACCATTTTGAAAATCAAACCCGCTGTGAAATTTATTCAACTAACTTTTGCATCCATGGAATAGCTACTTATGTTTGCTTCTCTCATTAACTGCTTATCCCTATGCCATTATCCGTCTTCATCTTTAGTTCTTCACGTTCCATTCTTCTTCCTATTTCTTTCTCAAGAGCCCTGATGCGCCTCACAGCATGTCCGTTCGGCTCGTGTCTTTTTCATCGTAGCGAAAAAAACCTTCCAACTGCGCTATGTAGATAGGATAACCCTCAAAGGTGATTCGCGTACGAACAACCTTATGGGAAATGAAAGACGGCGTCTCATATTATTCGATGGTATCTCACTTAATGCCCACAGAAAGACTTTACGACCCTTACGATAAGCTTACACTACGTAGCAATGTGTAGTGAATACATTTTCACACCCTCTTTTGTCGAGAAAAAATAAATACACACTCTCTTTCAAACAAAAAAGACACAGTTATACAATTCTCTTCTTCTAGAGTTCTTCTTCGTCTTCCTTATCAGTTCAATCGATGGGCAAGAGTACAGTATTTTGTTTAATTTGATAATAATTGGTGCCTATCGAAATTTAATGGTACTCATGAAGGGACTGGCTATTGCTTAAAATGTAATAAAGTTAATTACATCAGTTTTTTCCATAAATGACGCATTTTTTTCCTTTAATCCGTCGACCTCGCAAGACTGAGATCCGATCCATGATTCGTTTCAGCAACGGCAATTGCACTCCAACCTTACGTTTTTTACGTGTCCATAAATAATTTATGAATTAGTTTTTATGGCAACATCTAAAGTTACCCTGCACATTCAAATTATAGCAATAAAAGGAAAAAAAAGTTTGCCACAATCCCTCTGCAGATATTCTAAAAAAAAACAATCCTCGCGTTCCGTCGCCTTTTTGCAATTCTGGCGAAGGGGGAGGATTGTCTACACAATTGAGAAAAGGAAGTAGAATTTTTTTATTCAAGCATTCAACTCATAGCGGGAGAGATAGATAGAGAGAGAGAGAGAGAGAGACGGAGATAATAAGTCTTTATGGCCTCGAACTAGGTCAAAGAGGTTTAACACGAGCACAAAGGCCGGCGAAGATAGCAATCGACGTCTCTAATGAACTGGAATTAAACAACAGTAATGCCGGTACGACGGGAGGGCGAGGATTCGCTCGCTAATTGTGCCTCGCGCTGTCGTAATTCTTTTGTTCAAATCATTTTCCGCCGCTTCGCCCATCTATCTCTACCCTCCGCTCCGCGCCTTTCAACCGTTTCCTTTTCCCGCCCTCTCGGATACGCGCTCACAATGCGCCACAAGGGGTTTTGCATCGTGATTCACTTCGGGGGCGTCGTCGTGGCGACGCATACCCCGTGTCCGTGTCTGTGTGTGTTGCAGCCAGTCGCTTCCCCCCCCCCACACCCCCTGCCTCCCCCACTCGGATTGGAGTCCGCCCTGGGGCAGGAGGCGGCGGCAGCCGTGAATTATCATTGCCATGCGCCGAGAAACCCAAGTTCAGTGAAATCGCCACTCCCGCCTCCGGGGGGCGAACGGAGAGCAAGAGCGTTGCCCCGGATGGAGAGAACTGAAAACCCACCCATGATGTTAAACAGTGCGCGAATTATGTTGACCTTTCACAGTGCGTGACGAGGAATGGGAGGATTATTGAACAATCATAGGCCATTGTTGCATTGGTGGACGTCTAAATGGAGTTTACCAATGAACATATATATACATATATCTCTAACCCTGAACTAGTACAATCCCATATAAAAAGATAAATAAACACATATATATATATATATATGTAAATCGGCGCCCCTACACTTAAGCATTAGTATAGGGGGGATCGAGATGGTGCCGTGGCTACCGTGCTGGCTTCCCACCCAGAGGGCCCGGATTCGAATCCCGGCGGCGTCGAATATTTTTCGGCGGTATGCCGATCCCTACTTGAGGTGCTTTGTGGAGGGCACTTTGAGTGAGTACGCCGTCCGTCGGATGGGACGTTGAACTGCGGACCCCTTGGTGCCTTTCGTAAGGAATAGGCTAATGCCGACGCCGGGTTTCTCTCCACCCTTTATCCTTTCCCATCCATTCCTAATGGCG
The DNA here is from genome assembly GCF_022747635.1 of Hetaerina americana. NCBI lineage: Eukaryota > Metazoa > Arthropoda > Insecta > Odonata > Calopterygidae > Hetaerina > Hetaerina americana. The sequence continues at coordinate 1,707,646 of NW_027287217.1, read as the reverse complement.
CAAATGATCTTAGCCGTCGGTCGCCTCCCCTAAAACTACTACTTTAAAGGAAAGAATCCCGTTCTTAATGTTCATTTATCTTCTCTGCAATTCCCTAAAATATGTCTTCTATTAGTACCAAGACGAAATTTTCTGTCACAACTGCTAAAGGTGCAGTCTTCATGTTTTGCAACATGATGACTGGTGACTCGCCCTGCTTGCACTGGTTCCGTATGTTGTCCGCTTTAAATTATTCACTGAGATTCTTTATCCCCATGAATGTTCAAGGGACGAATTGTTCATTGATGTGACTCTTTCCTCAGCAAATATTAAAACAATTTCGTTCGGTTATCAAGCAAAATTCCATTCTCTAAGTCGATCTCCACGATTAGTAGATGTATGATCAAAAACGCTGGGCAAATAACCAATTCTAGAATTAGTTATGCCTTTTTCTCTGGTGTACTCGTATATTCTTTCTAGAGTTTTCAACTGCACCCACACCGCTTCTTTCAATCCTAAGCCTCTTTCTTTATCTGAATGTAACATATTCCTTTCCTTATGCTGGTATCAGCCAACATAACGGTACGGCAGAATAGTGAGTAGAGCGTAAGGATACTGGCCGGAGGCCCATGGTTCGATTCCAGGTGACGCCTCTGGGGACTCCCAGTTTCACCCAACCTGTGTAATTTATTGGGTACAGTATATTCTAGAGAAACAGTTTGTTTCGCAGGGAAAGGAACAGTCCCCCCTTAATACCCCCCTTATTAGAGTGAATCTCACATGCCGTTGAGTCAATATAGTACTGGGTGAGTTCTACCCTTCACCAATCATAACGACCTTTTGGTGAATAACTGAGGTTAAATGTGCTAATTAACCAGTCTTTCCTATTTCTTCCTTCCCATAACTATTAACCATAACTAAGCACAAACATCTGTACCGTATACTGTAACTATGTCCAGGCCAAGATGACTTACTGTTATATATCACCATCGAGAGCGTCCTCACCTTTTATACCCAATACACCCTTGATCTTCATGTTATCTACCTTTTTCTTTCCCATTACATTTCGTATCACCCATACATCAGCCCATTTCATCGTAGAGGTCCATTTTATTCTGTTCTTTGAAAAAAATCTCTATTCCTTCCTAGTTTTATCTCCTTCGTCTTTTCCTCAACCCTCTTTCCTCTAGTTCCAAACAACCAAGGTTTCTTCAATACGATTTTCACCGAACTGTAGCTCAGAAGTATCTAAAGAAGGAAAAACAACTGGATTTTCCAAAAGAAGTACCAAAGCGCATTTTAATTTCCCTAATGGCTCCGCTAACAACTTTAATAGAATCGTAAAATTGATTCAACGCGAAGAAAAACAGTCGATTACACTACGGTGAAATGCTCCAATTTGGTTAATTTGTGTATTAATTAAACCGATCGTAAAAGAGTTTCCACTTAATGACCGATGAAGCAATTACCTCCTCCATAAATGGGCACATTGCTCGATACGATAAATATTACGCCAGACGCGACGCGGTTATTATGTTCCATATTTGAATCTGTTGCATTAATCGATACCGTTACCGGCCATTGATATTACGAACTGAATTAAATCCGTTAAATCACCTTGGGGAATGCGGCCTTTCTTTCCGCATCGCGGGGCATTTATTCGAATCACCACATTCGTCACGCACAGAACCAAAACATAGGAAGAATGCTAGACTGAGGATTTAATTTGAACGCATAATGCGATTGACTTTCTTGGGAGTATGGAGTCGCGGTTCACTCGAACTTGAATAGAAATAGGGTCTCAATCAAGATCTTTTGGATGGGAAAATGTTACGTTGAGTGGATTTTTCATTTCTCCCGACTTTCGTAAGATTATTCATTCAATAAAATTACACCCCCAGGTAACAGGGATACGTTTTCTTGAAAGAGCACTTATGTAGTACATGCCATCGAATGAAGATTAATCCCGTATACCTCATCATCAGTCCTCTCCTCCATCTCGTATTTTCCTTTTGACCCCTTTCGGAAATTTCAGCAGCTGTACAAATCTTAGCTTGAGTTTGGGGAGAAAATAATTGCTTAATGCAGAAAAGGATATTTAAACCCTCTTTGGAGAAAGATTCCCGTGTAGCAGTCACGGCAAATATTTAGGCGTTTACTTAACTAGGGATCTTCGGTTGGGAGTCCAAGTAGATAATGTGACACAGAAGGCATTTTAAGTACTTCATTGGGTAATAAGAAATTTAAAAGGAAGTAGTGTAACCACAAAAGAAAAAGCATATGAGGTACTGGTCAGCCCTATCCTAGAATGTTCGTCCATAGTATGGGATTGATGAGCCGACAAGGAGGCGAAAAAATATTAAATTCTAAATGTATCAAAATGACGAGCGCAGAAATTTATTAAAAAATTAGGAAAACGAGGGGAAATAAATTAATAGAGCCAGATGGTATTTCAATTGACTTGCTTAAATTGGGCGGTAGTGTAGTTTCAAATTATACGAGTACAAATCATTTATTCAATGTTACCTTAAACAATAATGCCCTGCCAAATGCTTGGAAGGAGGCATATGTTACACCAATTTTCAGAGGAGGAGATAAGGCACTAGTTGATAATTATAGACCGGTAAGCTTTACGTCAGTTGTATGCTGGTTATTAGAAAAGATAATAGCCGATTATCTCTGGGACTATTGGGAGAGTGAGAATTGGTTGTACAGTCGCCAATATGGTTTCAGAAAAGGGCACTCTTGCGAAACTCAGCTATTAGGGTTCTGCCAAGAAATGTTCGACTCTGTGGATGCGGGAATAGAAATGGATGCTATAATAGTCGACCTGTCAAAAGCCTTTGACAAAGTTGACCACGATCGCTTCATGCTTAAGATGGGCCAATTGCCACTACACACAGATGGAAGAATAATCTCTTCGGTAAAAAATTTCATGGAAGGTCGAACACAAATGGTCAAATTAGAAGAAGTGTATTCTGAAAAAACGAGGGTAACATCGGGAGTCCTTCAAGGAGGCGTACTTTGCCCGCTCTTGTTTTTAATCTATATAAATGATCTCCCAGTAAATACTATATCTCAGATAAGACATTTTGCGGACGACTGCATTACCTACAAGAAAGTCGAGAATGACTGCGACCGCGATAAACTGCAAAGGGACGTAAATATAATGGCGGATTGGGTGACAAATAATGGAAACGTTGGAAATAATGGAAATGTTACGGAAATTTTGGATATGCTGAAATGGGAGAGTTTGAAAAAGAGAAGAAAAAGGAGTAGGTCAGGCGCGATGAATAGAATTGTAAAAAAATGACGAAGAGTGGGAAGATTTATGGAAAAAGATAGAAAAGCCAAACTTTAAGGGAAAAATCGACCAAAGTTTTAAAACAAAAATAAGAACGCAAAAACAAATTAGAAAAAATAATCTTTTTTGAACATAACTATTGTTGGATAGAACCAGCTGCCAGGAGGTTTGTTTGAGCCCTTTCCTTTCAATTTTAGGAGTTTTGAGAATGAGTGTAAAGCAGCCACTGGGTGATAAACTTTATTGGTCAGTGATTGTTATACTATTTTACTTATTAAAAATATTATTGCGCATGTGTGTATATGACGTGAGAATTTGTATTGCAAAAGTAAATGATGTTAACGGTGCGTGATTTTGAACGGTATAAGAAGAGTTCGTGATCATGGACGGAGTGTGGCGATGGACGGGGTGTTGTAGGTATGATGTGAACCTAGCCCATGTGTGTTGGTAAAGGTACGGTTGATAATCTTCAAGTGTCATTGCATAAAGATCATTTTTCTCATACCTGTTCTTCTTGTGTATGCATTTATGTGCATTGTTAGAGTGAGAGTTGACCAGACTTGACCGTTGCCACCAGGACAATTACCTGATTGAAACGAGATATACATAATAATAATTAACAAATGTTACTTTTTTAGGCAAAAATTTGCATAAAAGGTGCATCCGCCATTTCCTCATGTTAAAAATACGGACAAATGGCAATAATATCAGCAATTAAGTCCAACTAAAGGACAGAAACGCCCACAATTGCAGTAGCTAACAGTAACTTTGTGCAATGTTCCGCATTCTGAAGGGGGAGAAAGCTTGGGCAGATCTTAGGAAAGAGGCGGGGAACCCAAATTTTATAAGCAGAAATGATCACAAATTTAAGGTAAAATGCCGGGCACAGAGAACAAATTTAAAAAAATTTCTTTTCTAAATAGAACAATTGTTGATTGGAACACCTTACCTGCAAAAATATTCGAGCCCTTTCCTAACAGAGTGTATACTTTTAAGAATAGATGTAAGGTAAATATGTAATAATTTGATTGGTGTGTGGTATATTGTATTATATGTAATAGCTTAATTTTTTTAATTTATCTTTTTTTCTTGCTGATTAATGGATGTAATTGGGATGGGGATTCGCTTGTTTTGTTAAAGAGATTTGTGTTTTGAAGTCTGATTTTATCTATTATCTTTTGCGATTATTTGGGACCTGTGTGCCACCTGACAATGTCTATCAGCACATATGTATTTTTAATAATAATAATAATAATAATGAGATAATACTAATAAATAATTCTATCCTACACATTTAGGGTATGGTCAATTTGAACTTTTAATTAATACTTTATTTGATTTCTTTGAAATCAAATAGTCTTAATACTTTATTTGAATTTTAATTGAAAATACTCCCCCCTAGTCTTCAGCCTTGATGTGGTGGAAGGGCTGGTTCGTTCTGATGACACCCAGAGCTGTGCTGGCGGGAGTAATGATAATTGCTCCTGGTAGGGTCACCCATGCCTGCCAGATTGGTCGATGGTTAGGAACCAGACAAAAGGTAGTCCTCGTAGCGTAGGTGTTCCGCAGTTAGGTGGCCGAAAAGGCGTCTGACCACAATGGGGCGGCCATTGAGTGACGGTCTCACGTTAAAAACACTATTGAGGAAGGCAACAGGAAACCACCTCAATTATTATTCCCAAGACACTAAGGATGGACACAGTTATGAGAATATAAACAATAACATATGAACTGAATGGCTGTGACAAGAATACCATCCAGTCATGTATCGTGCGATTTCCGTCACCAGTTAGGGTTTTGACGATTTTCTTTCGGACCTCGATAAACTTGTAACGCTCAATTTAAAAAATTGAAACCATTTCACTCTGCTGTTGCAATTGAATCTGTATTGATTTCAGCAGATGCCTAGCAAGTTACTTCTCCCTAAGGAATTTTTGGTGAAAAACGCCTCACACACTTGTACATTACAATTCATCATTAAATTCCTCCAATCTTCCTAATAGTAAGAATGAATTTCCCGTCGCAGATATCCCGTCCCGAAGAAGTCCGTCATCTTTTGTGACTTCTTTTGCTCTATGCCGTCTCTCCGAGTCGAATTATTTCATAGAAATCCTTTTCAAGAACGTTCATTAGTACGGGCAGAAGGAATGATTTATTTCTTTCTCTAAACAAAACCCAGACCTTAATTCTATTTGTACGTACTTCTTCTCTATTTTAGATATAATAACATCACGCTTACTGCTCCTTCACTTCAACCGCGTTACAAATACATGTGGAGTTTTCTATCCTAATCATTGCCAACATTAGAATTTGAGCCCTAAAATTCGTTAATTGCAGCCCCCCAAGCACTGCTGATTCCTTTACCTCCTGAGAACCTCTGTTTTTTTATCCTACTTGTTTTTCGTCGATACAAGAGATCCAATCAGCCGTGACGAAGACCTTGCAAGAGGTCCCCGAAGACGTCTTTCAGGGCGCTTACCGCTCATGGTAAAGGCAATGGAAAAAATATGTAGAGGCCCATGGACAGTACTTTGCAGAATTTTAAGTGCTTGTGCAAATCTGCTCAATAAGTTACTTTTACAAAAGTTGCATTACTTTTGGAATGCACCCTGTACGTTCCTCTTGATTTGTCCATTCTTGATTCTTGGCCTCATTCACTCGATCTTACCTTTTATTATGTTTTTACCTAATCCATTATACCTCAAGGTGTAGCCAATCCATGTTGTTATTGCTCGTCGTAGTTTTTTTTAATTTAAATACTCTGCAAGCCACCGCTAGGGTGTATGGCTGGAGGTGAATTTTGACCAGACTAATTTTGACACGAATATAACCCTTCTGCGGTCGGACAGTGTTATTCTGATCCCTTATCGTTTTTGGAAAAAATAACATCTTAAATCTATCTGTTTAACTCTTGATCTCCGTAATTTTATTGACATAATCTCTCCTACCGTAGTTAGTTGGGGGTAATGATGCATTTTCAACATTACTATTAAAGAAACGTCCTTCCAATTCATTCCAAGAGATTTAATCTGTAATTTAACCTTGCCCCGTGAGTCATTCCAAGCCTAGCTGCCCTAATATAACTCTAATTTCTTATCATAATATTTTCTATAGTATAATTTATTATTATAATAATTTATTATTTAATAATTAAAAATAATAATTTCTTATATAATGTCTTCTCATAGTAATAAGAGCTTTCTCCGACTTCCCCTTTCCTTTCCTATATACATCCCTATTCCACATCTCCTGTCTGTTCATTCATCTTCAGCATTCTCCCCTTCAGCAGCATGTTTTAAATGCTAATGCATAGGGTGCCACGCTCCATACGAACGTTTTCACGAACTGCTCCCTCGTTTGCAACCTCAGGTTCTTCGAGCATTGCGGCTATCACTTCTCCAGTGATCATTTATTTGCTATAGTCTCGAAATGAAGATGACACCAGCATGAGAAAAATAAGATCGAAAGAGATGGATATGTATGTAGTGCTAACGAAAAACGATGAAAAGCCAATGAATCGCCGGTTGTGCGACTGATGAATGAAGAATCCTTCGAAGAATGAGAAACATACGGAAGATGCCGACTGGAAGAGGGAAAGGAGGATCAGACTGAGCACACTGTCGGAAGCAATGATTCACTGAAGACAGTGACGAAAGGAAACAAAGGGAGCCCAGTCATCAATTGCGTAATTTCTCCTGCTTTATTGAGATTGGTTTTATGAATTAACGTTGATATAAATTGCATATTTGTTGGAGTTTACGTATATTAACGACGTCGGCGAATCATGCGTGATATTTCTATACGTGACGAGGCCCTTGTGCGTTCTCTTCGCCAAAGACAATGAAGTAGTGACATCAAAATCAAGGTCGAAATGAATTCTTCTCTAGTGGAAAATTACTATTATTTCAGAGTGTAACGTAGGTATACTATTTTATATGACTATGAACCATGAAAAAACTTAAAAAGGGAATCGTAGAAGAGAATGATGACCTGAGTGCCTCAAACCAGTGAGTTAGTTCTACGCTTGATAGCCCTCGACGTTGGCACAGGCAATAATCACAGTTGGCCGAATTTCACCGTGGAAAAGAGACCAGTAGGAGTCGAATGGAGCGAATTGAATGTTTTTGCCCCTGCAGTGTCAGCGATCGCCTCAAACCGTCACCCTCACCCTCCTCGAGTAAGCCCTCATTCCCCCCCCCCCAAAGAAGCAATCTTGTCTGTGGATCCCAAATATGACTACCTCCTCCCTTCCTTCCTTAGGGTCACCGCCGCCCAGCCATCACGGGTGGCGGGCGTGGGATGGGGTCGGTGAAGGGGTGCGGGTTGAGGGGAGTGAGTGCGAGGGGAAAAGCCGCATTACCTTTTTTTTACCCTTTTGATCGATGGCGCGGAGTAAGACGGATGAGGGTAACCCGGTAAATTATTGGACGCGGCAGAGGATAAACAACCATTAGGGCGAAGGGGGTTGGGGTTGGTGAGGGGGAGAAGGGGGAGAGGGGCGAGGCGATTGAAGAAGGGTTTCGTTTCCTCGAAAGGAGGAAAAAAAAGAAAAGGATATCCTTTCCACTCTTAACCCCTCCCCTCTTTTGCTCCAAATTGTAAGAAAAACCAAGGAAGACGTCGGTTCGTGGAGAGACGGATGGAAAGGGGAAGGGGCGTTTGCCTAATGGCTGAAGCAGGCAGGAGGTTACGCAGGTGGGCTGCTTGATAGGAGTGGGCGCCTTTGCGTATACATATACGCGAATTAGTGTACTTACGATAGCAAACCTAGATAGCTATGTGTGTGTATGTATACATATGTGCACATGTATATACCAACTTTATCTTATTTATAAAAGAAATTCAAATATTATCACCAAAACAACTTAATTCGATAAATTGGTGGTCCCAATCATGGTACAAGGTGTTACTCTTACGCAGTGACTCCTTGTACCCTGATGAAGGTGGCTGAGACCACCGAAATATCGAAGTGAGTTTTGCTTATCTAAATGTTTTTATTTTTGCTATAATTAAATGCAGACCAGTATATATGCATCAATATATTTCGGTGTATATATATAAACATATATATATATATATATATATATATATATATATATATATATATATATATATATATATATATATATATATATATATATATATTTTTTTTTTTTAAGGTATCTACCGTTTAAGGTAGGTTTTTGGATGGACACAACTACCAAACAAGCATTTAATTACTCCTAACAAAACACAAAATACATCATCCTACTCTATATCAGGTCCCTCTTCATCTCTGAGTACTTTCTTCCTCCCTTTATCCCGTCCAACATCCCTATCCTGTTCCTTCCCTTTCCTCTTTTTCCCAACATTCTCCCCTCTATCACAGTCTTCAACAATCGACTACCGATCAAAACGCCCCTCATCCATTTTTCCTGCCTCCATAGGATTTCTCCCAACAAACCCCTCTCTTCGCCCACCATACCAAGTACTTCCTCATTTGTTTTCTTCTCGGTCCATTTCACCTTCTCCATTCTTCTCCAAACCAACATTTCAAAAGCCTCCAGCCTATCCGTTTCCGCGCCGTACATAGCTACGCTCCATATTAAAGTTATATATATATATATATATATATATATATATATATATATATATATATATATACATACATACAAATAAATATACAATTTTTTCCTTGCAAATATATATACTATTTATTCTACATACGATGTGCTTAGGTACTAGAAAAATGATCCGAGTTGTTGAATAGGAGACTAAGTAACTGTGGCGTTTCATTTATCATCCGCAGCTCTACAGCCTGGTGTGGGCCTTGGCTACCTCTATGATATGCCTCCATTCAGTTCTTGTTCTTATTTTTTCCTTTGATCTTGTAACTCCCAATGCCTTCAAATCATCCTCCACATCCTGTAGCCATCTCTTCCTTGGTCTACCTCTTCTTTTTAACCCTTTCCATCTTGCTATTAAGTATCAGTTTGGGTATTCTGTCATTTTCAATCCTTTCTGCATGGCCCAACAATGCCAGCCGGAGCGACTTGGCAACTCTAACTATGTCCTTCCCAAATGCCAAAGAAACTGTGGGAGATACCGCAACAGTAACTTTTAACGGAGTCATCCGCTAATGTGCATTTCATTGCAACAATTTCAGAGTGTAAAAGTCATTCGCCATTTCGGTCAAGGCGAATGATTTTTACACTCTGAAATTGTTGCATTAAAAGGCCCTATCCTTCTAGTAGTTCATTTATCTCCATATTCATTCTAATTCTCCATCTCTCTCCTTCTCTAATTGGGCTATAGATTCTCCTTATGATTTTTCTTCCAAATTTCCTAAGGGTTTCTTCATCCTGACTTGTTAATGTCCATGTCTCAGTTCCTTAAGTTACAACGGGTCTAATAAGCGCTCTATAGATCTTCAGTTTTGCATTTCTTGATAGTAGCATTGATGTGAGGAGTGTTACATTTGCAAAACATGCCTTGTTACCTTCCATTAGCCTTTGGTTGATCTCCGTGGATATCTTATTTTCATTTCTAAGTCTGACTCCTAAATAGGTAAACTCTTTGACAACCTCAAACTCATAATTCCCAATTATTATGTTTTGCAGGTCCCGCTTGTTCTGTGAAGCTGACTTTTCAAGCATTTGGTCTTCTCTTCACTGACCTTCAGCCCCACTTCCTTACTAGTGTTTTCTAAAATGTTTTATTACAATGATGTATTTAAGCAATAGATGATATTTAAATCAAACAAATTTTCATCAGAATAAACTGCGTGATAAAGTATGATGCAATATCATCCAATATATTCCAGATCGGTTGGCCCGGCACCTCGATAAGAATGGATAATCGCTAACAAGGGAACGGCGCGAGCAGATGTTAATAATGGCCATGAATCCAACTCCTCAAGGTTGTCGAAGCATTTCGCAAGACCAATCCCAAAAAAAAAGATCTTTCCCAAAAGCACGCCTCTTTACCTCACGTTGGCTGAAACATGGTCACGCTCGGAATGAAATCCTCTTTGGATTCTAGAGATGACTATCGGTCGTTGAGAAAAGGAATATTTTTCCGACTCGTAGAAATGTTCAATCTATCGGCTTCCAATTACTTCAATGGGAAAATCTCGAGCACAACTACTGCATGCAAATCTATGTTAAGATCTCGTAAATTCGGCCTACGCGGGATCGAATTCCGATTTAATTTACAGATTAACCCAATATAGAGAATAATTTGGTGCTTAAATAAAACTTATCTTGAATTTTTATTTTTTTTTATAATATATTTTATACACTACTCGTTCAGAGCCGTAGAAGATATGAAATAAAAATAAGTAATTTGAAAAAATTCGCAAAGATAAGGTTTCATTGCATTCACTAAAAAATCAAACACGCAAAAAAAAATATTATAACGCAAATGCACCACCATGTGTGTGTGTCCTAATTATAGTCTTTATAGTGTCTTCAAAATGCACAGCGCGATGTGCCTGATTAACAATCTATCCAAGGGAGTATGTATGTGTCAATATACGTAATTCTATCTATTTAAACATCCATATATCATGGGTATATATTTGCATATATTAACTACCAATGGGTATATGTATGTATGTATATAAAACCAATTGGTATATGGATGTATGTATATGTATGTACATAAGTGTGTGTATATATATACATATTTTTTTCATACACATATATACATACACACACACGCATCTCGATCCTCCGAAAAATTTTCGGAGGATCGAGATTTCGAATTTTCGGTGGTCACGACCACCGAAAATTCGAAATCTCGATCCTGGAGGCTTTTGAAATGTGGGTTTGGAGAAGAATGGAGAAGGCGAAATGGACAGAGAAGAAAACAAACGAGGAAGTACTTGGTATTGTGGGCAAAGAGAGGGGTTTGTTGGGAGAAATCCTTTTGAGGCAGGAAAAGTGGATGAAGGGGGTGTTGACCGGCAGTGGGATGTTGAAGACTGTGATAGAGGGGAGAATGTTGGGAAAAAGAGGAAAGGGAAGGAACAGGATAGGGATGTTGGACGGGATAAAGGGAGGAAGAAAGTACTCAGAGATGAAGAGGGACCTGATATAGAGTAGGATGATGTATTTTGTGTTTTGTTAGGAGTAATTAAATGTTTGTTTGGTAGTTGTGCCCAGCCAAAAACCTACCTTAACCGGTAGATTACCTTAAATATAATAGCATGAATACAAAACAAATTTTCCATATGCTATGCTATAAACATATTGCTAATTTGCATATGCATAGGCAAATAAATGCTGAAGCATTTACACCCACCGTATATTTGGAGAGGAGAGTTCTAGTGCGAGGAGTCATTAAATTAGCTCCTCCCTTTCCCCGCTTCTTCCATGTGCCCTCTTCAAATAATTATCCACCACCCATCTCCCCCCCCCTTTACACACTAACTCCACCCCACCACCACACCCCTCCCCGGCGGAGGCTAACGGGGGTGAATACGATCCCGCCCGCCCTCTCTAACGAGGCGAGATTTATGTGTCGTTCTTAAAAATCCGACCTTTTTCCGCCGAATATCACCTCCCTCCGCTCTGCAACGCCCGCCTCGTCCGATCGCTCAACGGGAACCGAAGGGGAACTCCCAGAGGCCTCATCCCACCCTTCCCCTCCCCTGGATCCTCCCACGGGGCGTCTCCCCGTTGTGTTTCGCGGTGGGGGTTCATGGAGCCGAGGTGATGCGAGGCAAGGCTCTTCTGAGGTGATGCCGAGATGTAAATAGTTGCCGTGGGTAAATGCTTGGATGGGTGGATTATTTATTTATTATTGCGGGGTGGAGACTTGTTCCCTGGGGAGGCGTAAAAACAATAATTAGGCGGGAAATAGTAGTAAAAAAATATTCGCCACCCTAATTTCTCCTCTCGCCCGATGGATGAGAATGGATGCTAAATGGTCGATAACAGCGAGGGGGAAGACCGCCGGGGAGATATTGAATGCCTAGAGAAAACTGCGTTCTAATTATATATTTAATAAGTCAAGGGCAGGGCGAGAGCGAGTGGATTTTCTACCTCGCAAATTCACTCAAAGAATGAATTCCCAAAATCGATCTAATTTATATTAGCAGTACCAATGCTTTGGAATATTATACATATCCCAAGGGCCAATACGGCGTTTGGAAAAATCAAGGCTTAACATGAACGCTTCATATTTAAATTAAAGAAGTAATCCGGTGTAATTAGGAAAAGAAGTGATTTATCATGAAGGAATTCCACAAAGTCAAGCCTGAAACTGTTATGTTTATCAAGTAATCCAGGGTTTTCAGGCTAAACTTTGTGGAAATCCATAATCACTGAATTAGAAGAACTAGGTATCTTTCCATCAAATTTTTTAGTAGGTAAGACTAGTTTCAACTCATCGGCGTCATGGCGCACAATGAATTGAAACTCGTTAGTGGAAAGATGCATTGTTTTTTTTCTTCGGTGAAAAAAGTAACTCAGAAATTCCACACGAACTTTATTAAATAAAGCAACAATTTCAGAGCGTAAAAAAATTCGCCTTGACCGGAATACGAACTCAGATCCTTCGATGTCCGTTCGAGTGCTTGAGCAAGTTATGAATGCCTGTGACATTTTATGTGGGGTATTTCGTCACATTTTGTTCCTTAAAGCCACCGAAATTTCCGAGGCGTCTTCTTACAGCGTAAGAGGACGCCTCGGAAGCTTAACTGACTAAGGCACTCGGCTGATCATCGCAGGATCCGGGTTCGAATCCCAGTAAATGCGAATAATTTTAAAACTGTGAAATTGTTGCATTGCATTGCACATATAGCGGATGGCACCATGGATGAAAGTTATTGCCGCGTTATTTCCCGAAGTTTCTTGGGATTTATAAAATAAAGTTCACTTTTTATTTAATTAAATGAATGCAATTTAAATAAATAAAGTTAGCGTGGAATGACAAAGTTACTTCTTTCATTTTGATTATGTTGTGTAAATTCAATTAAGTTACGCCTGCGACGACTAACTTTTAAAAAAATATGGACACTTCACTTGAGAATAATAATTGCATCGAATCTAACCTTGAATAAAAATTAAAATAAGTGGGAAAACTTAAAGAGTGTTTCTGTTTGAATGGAACGGTCCCCACACATCACGTCTGACTCTTTCTTGTACGTAGCTTAATATCATTCGCCCTAGTGTTTCCGCCTCCGGTCCACGCAGAACAAACCACCGCTGAGACCCGGATGAAAGTGAGAAGGACGGGAGGGTTCCCGAATGGTTGTGCGAAGGGGTGTTTCATGTCTGGCTCCCCTCACCCTCCTCCCACACCCTACTCTCTGTGACGTTGTCGCCTCTCCGTCGTCCTCTCGGGACATTCCCCTCCCAGTATATAAAAGGGGGTGGGGGAAGCGTCACGCAGCCAATGGCGTGCGCGGCCGCCGAGGGGGTTGCCATGGTGTCTGAGACCTTGGGGAGGGGGGTGTGGGGGCGTGACCAAGGGGACAAAAGTCGCAGTTGCCATGCGCCGTCCCTTCCCGCCAACTTGTCCGGGAAGGGCGGGGCGGGGGATGAGGGAGAGAGGAGGGTGTTGGAAGGGTTGTTGGGGGTGGGGAGTGTACATACGTGGGGCGGGAGGCCGCCAATCCAGCCCGTAGCTCAACGGAAGCGTCTTGTGCTTCCCGCCGCCGACACGCTCTCCGAGTAATCTAAGAGGGCGTAATTTTTATTGCATCGCCACAAATTTCCTGAATCTGAATATTTTACTTCCCAGATATTTGACATGTCCCTAAAGATAATGCTTCCTATCTTTTTTCGAAATAAATCATTAAAATCTACCAATTTGCAGACAATGTGTGTAGGTTATTTTCCAAAATGCTTGTACTTATCCACTTACTGTAGAGAACTATGTCGCATTCCACATTATTAGCAGTAATCTATTGGCGAACGGGAGATTTTTCGTGAGCCTTAGAACTGTAACTTACAGTACTCATAAGCCCAAACTAACATGAGAAAAATGTCCTTTAACCAATTTTGCATATAGTATACCCTTTCCTTTCCTCGCTTTCTCTGCATTCTCCCTTCAATTACCATATTTATTGTTTCTCTGTATCTTCTCCATCCACTTGTTTTGTCTATGTTGAATTTCCCAAAACAAACCATCTCCGTTTCCCTACCTCGTCAAAGACTTGATCATTTATTTTTTCTTTATATCCATTTCATATCCCATCGCATAATGACCGTAGATTCGTCACAACAAGGCAAATATTTTGTGGTATATCACTAACTACAGATGCTCTAAATTAAAATTTCTATTTTCAGTGGCCCAACGAAGAAGGCGTGAACTGTTGGCTGTAAATTTGTAAGGTATCAATCCCTTTAGCCAATATTGATTTGTACGACTCTATACAAATATTTCGGTCAACTAGGGGACCAATATATCGGTATGGAGTTCTTAAAAAAAATATTGGCTATAGGATTGATACCTTACATTTTTAGCGGCATTAACCATACGTATTGGGTAAAATTGATGAACGCATGAAAGAAGATTAGAGGAGTAGATTAGAGAGATGGGTGATATTGTTAGGAAATATTGGTACGGATATTTGTGCAATATTTACATTTCTCTGATAGCTCAGGTACGAGTGACGATTGGCGAGTCCGGATGAACAATGTTAGGAAGAGGATTAAGACTGGGGTGTTCATTATGACCTGTTCTGTTCAACGTATATACATGTTGAGGAAACGGCTAAGGAGGCTTGGGAAGAACTCGAGATAGGAATGAAAGTCGGTGGAGAATCCATGAAATCAGTTGGATTTACGGATGATAAAGCTTTATTTAGTCAGTCAGTCAAGGGGTTGCAGGCACTGCTAAGCGCATTGGAAAATAAGTGGGATAGGTATGGGAAGGGAATCAAAGTAAAAAAAATACAATAAATATGTTTTGAGAAAGAGGATGGCTAAGTTAAATATAATCATAGGATTTTATGAACTAGAGTGGAAGGAACACTTTGCCTACCTCAGAAATGTTTTGGAATAATATGGTCAGAGTATGGGGCATAGGAATAATTGCGTTTGGCAAAGTTTTCACAAGGAGGAAGGAATTGATGACAGGGCCGTTGAGTAAGCATGTTTATCTACTTATTACTTTATATAAAAATAAATGTATATATTTATATACATATATATATTTTTATATATACCCTGCAAGCCACCGCCAGGGTGTGTTGTAGGGGGTGAATACACACCAGAATAATTTTACACGAACATGGCTCGACCGCGGTCAAACAATGTTATCATGAACCCCTATCATTCATGGAAAAAATTACATCTTAAATCTACCTGTTCTATACTTTATCTATCTAATTTTACTGACACGATTTCCCCTATCGTGGTACGATGGGGGTATTAACAAATTTTCAACATCCTTGATTATGAGATATCCTTCTTATTTATGCCAGAGATTTAATCTGTAATTTAACTTTCGCTCCGTGAGTGATTTCCAGCCTAGCTCCCCTAATATTTTGGATGCGCTACTAAGTTTAGCATTACAACGTTTTACGATTCTAGCTCCTCTACGCTGCACGCAATTGAATTCGGCAATAAATTCAAATTCTTTGGGATCCCATATACTTGCGGCATATTCTAAATGAGGTCTAATCAATGACAGATAACATTCCTCTTTGACCTTTTCATCACATTTACCCAGTATTCTTCTAATAAATCCTTATTTTTTGTTAGCTGGTCCACATATTCCTCGTACGTATTTCTCCCAGGAGAGGTTGTGACCCCAACGTATTTAATTGAGTCTACACATTCCATTTCGGTGTTCCCAATGCAGTGGGCGTTGGGGAGGGAATTCCAAAAATGTATCACTACGCACTTTTTTAAGTTTAATTCTAATTGCCAAGTGTCGCAACGTTGTTTAGCAGTAAGGTGATCTGAAAAAGCTGCTGTGTCCTCAGGATCACGGATATCACGGTAAACCACTGCATTGCCGGTAAATAAACGTATCTTACTAGATACTACTGAGTCAATGTCATTAACGTAAAGAATGTTCACGTAATGTTAAGAAACAGCTCGTCAAAGCTTTGATATGGAATGTAGCTTTGTACTAAACGGAAATATGGTCGTTATAGAACGTCGTCGAATATTTTTTAGTGGTATCTCGATCCCAACTTCAGGTGCTTTGTGGAGGGCACTTTGAATGAGTACGCCGTCCGTCGGATGGGACGTGAAGCTGCGGACCCCTTGGCGCCTTTCGTTAAGAGTAGGCTAGTGCCGACGCCGGGTTTCTCTCCACCCTTCATCCTTTCCTGTCCATCCCCTATGGCGCAAATTACCTCAGCTGTCGGTCGCCTCCCCTAAATACTACTACTACTAGAAAGATGATTAGCAAAGATTGAAGGCTTTTAAATGGGGGTGAAACACTTCTGGGATGTGGGTTTGAAGAAGGAAGGTGAAATGAAAAGATAAAAAGGAAAACAAACGAGGACTAGCTAGGTATGGAGGGGGAAGAAAAAATATTGTTGGCAGATACTCAAAGGAGGCTGAAATGGTGAAATCAGAGTGCTGTGGTTGGCGATGAATTGCTGAAGATTGCGATAGAAGGGAGAGCGCTGGAAAAGCAAAAAAAATCTCTCTGTGATTCAAATGAATGGAATTGTAGCATTGAAGATGAGGAATGCTGTTATACCTAACTTGTCCAACAGTCAAACATTTTTTACGTCGTTGGACGGACATTTCTTTGACAACATTCAATAAAGAATATCCTGTTCTATCGGGTACTGTACATACGAGTAAAAAACACTCCCAGGTGCCTCGGCAAATACACATCTCAGAGGGAGGAATATTACACGATGGTTTCCACCTCTATTACGTGGGCTGGACTAAATAACGCAGAGAGGTCAATAGCACATATAAAATTAATTATCTGCGCTAATGGTAATTGTTTTCGGAATGTATACCCACTGAACAATAATTCACTACGACGATCAACACGTATATGCTGATTTGATTCGTGAGGGTGAAGCTAACCTCGCACTAAGCCCGATTAGGCGTGCGCGAAAATCACACATCTGGGTAATTAGGAGATTGAGGAGCAGGTCCATTCGCGGTGGTTTCGCAGGAAAATCTGCTACCCGAAAAATCACACAGCTTGGATGAACAGCTGAGAGAGTGTCCAGAGGCATTACCCAGAATCAAACTCAGTTTGCCCCCTGCTATTACTCTAACTATTTATTTGGTAAAGGAATATTACAGCCGCAATTGAAATAAGCATCAACATTCAAACCTTATTTTAAACAGTTCATGTTCGCCCTTGTTATTTTAGCAATTCAAGAATGTTATTTCTTGATAAACTGGATATGTTTGTTCATAATCCATCTTCAATCAAACACAAAGTCTGTCCGGAAGGGATTATTGGCAAGAATTTGTGGGATTTGCCAGCGGTTTTATTCTTAATTACGGGTGGTGACCTAACACCCCCCGCCACACGCCCTTGCGGTGGCTTGCGGGGTGTTATGCAGATGTAGATCCATCCATGCGGTATTTTTCGAGAAAAATAGCCTACCTAGAGCAATGAGGTCTTAGTCCTCTTCGAAGTATTCCCCTCGGGACCTCACTCACTTATCCCAGCGTCTCTTCAACTTTTCAAAACAATCGGCAAAGTCATTTTTTGGAATGGCCATCAGCTAACTGCCTCGAAGCATTCTCCTTTAATCTCGTCAACGTCAAGAATTTCGTGTTGCAGTGGCAGGGGACTGGCTCCAAACCGCAAACGATGACCCAGGTTTCCTAAAAAAACGGTCAATTGGATATGAGTCATGGGTCTACAGCTATGACTCTGATACAAAAACCCAGTCTTCCCAAAAGTTGTTTGACGAGATAAAGGAGAAAGGGAACTAGTTTCTAAAGGATCTCTTACACAGAGCAGGGTTAGGTTTGGCAAGCAGACTATAGTACTCCACGCATAAATTGCAACAATGATCACTTTTTAGAAATTACAAGTGTGTTACCAATTGGTAAATAAAATGACCTCAAGATGCAATTTTTAAGATACAAAAACTATCAGGAAAATATTTTCACCAATCGCAGATGGATACCCTTATATTTCATCTCATTACAATGACCGCGAGAATATGCATTTGGCAAAGATGAAAGAGATATAATGCAAGGTACTACACTCTGCGTTGTCCCAGTCAGCAAATAAAAATTTTAAGCTTGAATTTGAAGGGATTTGAAAAGGACATTTGTTAGAAATGCGGTTCTACTGGTACATTCCCTTTACAGACTCTTTGGGGGTAGAGTGTTTTGTGGTGCATTTTCATGTGGTAGTGATGTTTCAATTTCTTGCTTGTTGTGTCCTGGCTTCCGTGTTGTAGGATGGCTTTCGTGCTGCATCATGGGGTGCAGTTTTTTAGTTGTTTTGCGGTATATGTGTTTGCATGAGTATTGGATGAAGGGATTTTTGCATGAGTGTGTTCGCTGCTGTGGGTGTGATTTTCCGTGTTGTTTTTTTTTGCATGTGGTATTTTTCCTTTTACGTTTGGTGACCAAACACCCCCCGCCACACGCCCTTGCGGCGGCTTGCGGGGTATTATGTAGATGTAGATGTAGATGGTACTTTCATTTCTATTCGAATTTAAATTCAATAGTTTAAAAAAGTTGGTCGCTAGTTCATCTTGCAGCAACACATCATGATCTCCTCTGTAGTGACGGTTTACCGTTGACTCAGTCCACTCAGCTCTTCTTTCTACAATAAACCAACCATTGTCTTGAAAAGTAACGACTGCTACTGCAAAAAAGAATAAATATGCGCCTCTGGAGGTATTTCAAAAATGTAAAGCCAATAACTAACAGGAAAAGCGATTTGTTAGCTTCAGGAACCTACTCAGCTATTGAGCCTATATATATATATATATATATATATATATATATATATATATATATATATATATATATATATATATATACTACCTTGATCAAAAATTTCCCGGAATTTATTCAGAAAATTAAAAATACAAGTTTATTCATCTAAATCTATATTGTCCCCTTCAAAGTAATCCCCATCGACTGCAACACACTTATGCCAGTGCTTGATCCAATCCTCGAAACATTTTTTATATTCGGTTTTCGGTATGTCCATCAGTGCTTCCTGCGATTTTTCCATTACTTCCTCTCGGCTGCTAAAACGCGTTCCCCGTAATGGTTTTTTAACTCGATTGAACAGAAAGAAGTCACAGGGAGCCAAATCAGGTGAATTCGGTGGCTGTTGGATGGTATTTGTTGCATTTTTCGTCAAAAAATTACGAATAATGATAGCACTGTGCGACGGTGCGTTATCATGGTGCAAAATCCACGAGTTTTCTGCCCACATTTCTGGTCTCTTTCGGCGAATTGCTTCACGCAAACGTCTCATAACGCCCAAATAATACTCTTTGTTTACTGTCTGGCCTTCTGGCAAAAATTCATGATGCACTACACCGTTGTAATCCATGAAAACCGTCAGCATTGCCTTCTTTTTTGACTGAAAACGACGTGGTTTTTTTGGTCTCGGCTCATTTGGTGAACGCCATTCACTTGCCTGATGTCTGGATTGCGTGTCGTACTCATAAACCCACGTCTCGTCTCCAGTAATGATCCTTTTGATGAATGTGGGATCGGATTCAGCCTCGCAAATCATGTCTTTTGCGACGTCAACACGGTCTCTTTTTTGCATGAAATTGAGGTCTTTTGCTGCTACACGACGGAAACCCAAATCATTAACCACAATGTCTTGGGCGGATCCATAGGCAATGTTCAAGTCCTCCGCTATTTATCTGATGGTTAATTTGCGGTTATTGACCAACATTTCTTTTACTTTATCAATTTTTTCACCGACTTTCGATGTCGATGGTCTGCCACTGCGTTCATCATCTTCGATTGACTCACGACCACTTCTGAACCGCTCGTGCCACTGGTAAACGACCGTTTTTTTTAGAGAATCGTTGCCGAAACACTTTTCCAACATTTCCAACGTCCGTGCGCCACTAAATCCGTTTTTTACGCAAAATTTAATACAAGTTCGTTGTTGCAAATTTAAATCCATTTCTGAAATTGTAAAAAATCGCCAACACACACAGAGATAGATGTACTCTTGGCTACGTAACTTTTGCAAATGTCAAGTTATGACACTAAGATTTAAATGGAATATCAACAACAGATGTACCAATTTAACAAAAAAAACAGAACTCAAATCGGAACGATGGGAGCGCCACACGGTGGTTATTCCGGGAACTTTTTGATCAAGGTAGTATATATATATATATATATAATAATAGTACTGGGTGATCTCTACCATCATCTACTAAACCGACCTTCGGGTTGATTACTGTGTTTATGGTTTTATATATATATACATACATACGAGGGTCATCCGGAAAGTAGTACCCGTTCGTGCCGCATGAAGTGCTGACGACGCGAGTAGCCGCTGGACGAGGTCAGATAGCTTCAGTGGCTTGTCTGCCTTCTCTGAGCCAAGTTGCGTGACGCTAGCATTGCCTGTGTTGTTTCTGTGATTGTTTACAATATTTAAAAAAATTGAGAACGCCGCCAGTTGTGAAGTGAGGGCAGTGATTAAATTCCTCAATGCAAGAAACGTTCGCCCATGTGATATTCATCGCCAATTAAAGGAGGTGTATGGAGACAATGTAATGGACGAGTCGTCTGTTCGGCGGTGGTGTCGCAACTTCAACATGGGGAGGGGGAACACACACGACGATGAGCGTTCGGGAATTTAATTTAGAGAAATTTAGATGTGTAACACACAAAATTAAACATTAAACATCTAATCCGCGACCTCTTCCCAATTATCAATAACACTCAGTCCACATCACTTTTGTTCCCACACTGTCCCTCTGTTTCATTTAAACGCCCGTCGAACCTGCGAGACATCTTTAAGTCCACAAATCCAACTTCAAGCACCCCCGTCTCTCCCCCGCCCCTATCCGCACCATGCAACCGCCCACGCTGCAAATGCTGTCATCTTTTAAGACCCTCCCCCTCACTCAGTACCAACTCCCAACCACTCGCCACCTGTACCTCAAAAAATATTATATATCGCCTCTCCTGTAACTTCTGCCCTGCCTTCTACGTGGGCGAATGCACGACCGCACTTTCCCTCCGCATGAATAACCACCGATATTCCACCAAATCTCCCACCTTTCTTAATTACCCCATCCCTACTCACACCGCTTCCCACAACCAATCTTTTGACGACTGCTTCTCTGTTTCGGTTATTGAAATCCTTCCCAAATCTGCGAGTATAATAGAAGTGAGAACCCGCGAGATGGCACATATCTGGGTGACCCAATCATTCAAACCGCCCGGGCTGAACCAAGCCCACTGAATGCATCAATTGGCTGCCTACATATCCCCCCCACCCCCTTGTTCATTTCCTATTGGTCCCTTTACCTCTCCTTCCCCCACCTCTCCCCCGCACATCCTCTCCGCTCTTCCCCGAGAACGCCATTCTGAAGACGACAGCCGTGCTGTCGAAACGTAAAAATAACAAATTGTGAGTGTCCTTTCTTTGTGTCTCTATATTCTAAAAATCTACATCTGTGTTTTTTATATATTTGTATATATATATATATATATATATATATATATATATATATATATATATATATATATATATATATATATAACACTTTTTGAGTCTCACGGACGTGAATAATAATGTATAACACTAAGCACTAGTGGACACAGACAAAAACACACAGAAACACACAAAAAAGAGACTCACTATTTTTCGAATTTTCGGTGGTCGTGACCACCTTTAGTTCTGTTGAGTTCTGTCAATCTATTCCTTGATAAAGGTGGTCACGACCATCGAAAATTCGAAAAATAGTGAGTTTCTTTTTTGTGTGTTTTTGTCTGTGTCCACTAGTGGTAAGTGTTATACATTAAACACACACACACATATATATATATATATATATATATATATATATATATATATATATATATATAAAGTATTTATTTATTTATATACATGTGTGTATATATATACATATTTATATACATATATTTATTTATTTATATTTAGAAACCAATGGAAAATCACAGATTATGGCGGGAATTCTGCGTGCATGTAATAAACAGGGAAGCGGATCCAATACTGGTTTCCTTCAAGAGATACACGTAGCGCTCTTTCTTCTTTCGCACCAAGACATTGATTTACACCTCAAACTGAATTAAGGACATGGGAAATATAACCATCAAAGAAAAAGGATAAGGAAAGCCGGAGAAGAATGGCTCGATGCTGAAGCTCGACAAGCCGAGAAGGGTCGGTTAAGTGGATAAATAAATAAATTACGTGAAAAAATAAATATGAAGGAGGAACTTCGTCTTTTTTTTCCTAATAAATGTGAACTCCCGACTCACCTCTCCGCCATCATGCCCTCTGGTGAGAATGAATTTAATTGGGAGAATGGAAAGGCCGAGTCAAAAGGGGCCGACGCCGCCGGAGCCGACCCTTTCGACCGCGGGACGGGCGCGCCTCGCAACAAAGGCACCGCCATTAAATTCCTTTACGTAAACAAGCAAACACCCACCCCACCCCCACTTCCATCCTTCCCCCCCCCTTCACCCCACACACCACCACCCTCCAGCCATCCGTGAGCGATCAATCAACAATTAAAAATGAGATAATCCCCTCTCCCCCTTAACTCAACTCACTCCTCTTCTTAGTCTGTATCGGGAAAGGTGGGGTGGGGGATGGGACACGGTTACAATAACACACTGCCGGTCGTAACAAATGAATAAGGAAACAAATTGAATAGATTTCCATGGAAACACTTGCCGAGCCACGCATATCCGCGTCGGCGAGCCTCAAAGGAGAGGGGATGATCAAATTGGCGTCCTTCGGGGCGGGAGTGGATTGGGAGAATCTGTGTGTGTGTGTGTGTGTGTGTTCGTGTGTATCCTCTGGAGTGGTTAGCATTGTAAACGTGGATGGGGGAGGAGGGTTGGGAAGGGGGTATGTTGGGTGCCGTTGCTGGAGCTGGAGGAGGGGTGAGGAGAAGTGGGTGCTCTGGAGGATCCATCCCATTTCTCTTGGCCCCAGTGGTGGCGGAGGAGAGCGGGACTCCCTGATTGGCCGGCCCTAATAAACATGCTCTCCCTTCGGGCATCTCAGCAAAATGGACGGGCGCCATAAGTCTTATTACGCTCTCGCTCATTCTTCCTTTCCCCCGCGTCCATTTACATCTCCTCGCCTCCCTCCCTCCACACGCAAGCATTCCCACCCCACCCCACCCATCACCTCCCCTACCTTCTCTCCATCTCTCTTCACTATCCACCCCTCCCCCTCAATTCACTCCCCCTTAGAAGAACGCAATAAAAACTTTTAAAACCGATAAAGCCTCCCCATTCCGGACTGAGTCAACGGAGTCCGATTGCGTGATCACACGGAGCGTTTATTTCAGCGGCGATGGTTACCTAATTTTTCCCGTTTTTTTCCTCTACCAAACGTTTCGCTCGCCCTCCCTCGATCTTCTTCTTATTTTCATGTATTTTTTTTGCCTGCCCGCCGTCAAGAACCAATTAGGGAATAAAGTACCCACGTTTATAGGAAGGGGCCTAGGTCATCATCATTGTGCGAACGGGCAAGAGCGGAATGGTATTTCATTTTTTTTCCTTTTCCGAGAAAACATGAATCGTTATCTTCCTTTCCCCCACCCCTCTCGTCTCAATGCGATCCCAGACGCTCAATCCGCATATTGGGATGATTCCGGTGAGTAAGTCACGGTTCGGATCCCCATACCAAGAGTAAAATCTCCAAAAAGGCGGAAACGCATGAGACCGAGTGATTTTTTTCCGGGAGGTTCACGTATTCTTTCTTATAAAGGTTGCAACCACCACGCATGTGGACGTCCCTGCTAAAAAATATAAAAATATGCACGGAATAACTAAATCTCTTTAATTTCAGTAATTTACATCTTTGAAGTTCACGGCACGGTAGAGGAAAAGAGGTTGTTGGGGGTAAATTTGTAGGAGGCAGGGCAATTGGCTGAAGGATATAATGAGAGGCAATGGGATGATGAAGAGAGAGGTGATAGAGAGGATAATGTTTTGAAAGGGGATGATGAGGGAGGACATAATATGATATTTCGTGTGAAATAAAGATAGGAAAAATATGAAGAGCAAAAGAATTAATCATTGTAACATAGGAACTAAGAATACAATATTGCGTCATGTCAGTTAGGGCTTAGGAGTACAGCAATCTGTAGTGTTTGGCTCCTAGAAAAACTTAAACTAAGCTGATTGACCACTACTAATAATAATAATAATATATAGACACACTTAATAATATATAGGTGAAGGAAATGTCACCATTTGGAAAAAGTATCAGACACATAACAGTAGGATGCAAAATTCTGTACGAAATACTACTTTGTCATGTATCTCATATCTTACAGATATGAGAAAAATAACATAGTAGTGAAAATAATACTCGAATAAATGGAAGTCAAATCTCCACGAATTAAGTATTACACGCACTCCAAACTACATACGAGAAAAAAAAGTTACGGGAATTGGGCTGCGGTGGAGAGCGAGAGTGGGGGAAGCCTTTGTTCGGCCGGTCGTACGTCAGGCTCACACCTGCGTCAGTATGCGCAGCGCCTCTCGCTGTGGCTGGATTGGTCCGTCCATGAGAGCTGTTTCAGTGAAACAACTTTTTTCATTTCGGCGAAAAACGTGATGGCGGATTATCAAGAGTAAGGCGCTATAGTGAAATTTTATTTACTGTTGGGGAAATCGGCCGCAGAAACTATTGCAATGCTCAAGACTGCTTATGGGGAAGCTGCCCTAAGCAAAACCAGTGTCTACGAGTGGTTTACACGTCTTAAAAATGGTGAAATGTAAATTGAAGACCAATCCCGTTCGGGCCGCCCTTCAACATCAAGAACTGACGAAAACGTCGACAAAATCAATGCCCTCATTCGTGAAGACCGTCGCAGAACCATTGATCAACTCTGTGAAATGTCTGAGAGTGTCGTGGAGTTCAATTCAGAGGATTCTATCCGAAGATTTGCATATGAAAAGGGTTACAGCCAAATTTGTGCCTCGCCATCTCACTAACGAGCTAAGGGAGCGTCGAGTTCAGGCTTGTTTCGACCTTCGAAATCAGCTCGAAGAGGACCCTGATTTTTTCCAAGGTGATTACTGATGACGAGTCGTGGTGCTATGAATACGATCCTGAAACGAAGCAGCAATCAAGCCGATGGAAGACAGCTGGCTCTCCTCGTCCAAAAAAAAGCTCGCCTGGTAAAATCAAAAATCAAGACAATGCTCATTTGTTTCTTCGATTGCAGAGGTATTGTACATTCGGAGTTCGTTCCCCCGGGTCAAACTGTCAACCAGAAGTTTTACTTGGAGGTTTTGAAGAGATTGAGGGGGAGTATCCGGAAGAAAAGAGGAGATCTTTGGCACACAGGCGACTGGTTCTTTCATCATGACGAGGCTCAGGCTCATACCGCCCTCTCCGTGAGGCAGTTTTTGACAAAAAACGGCATGACATCGATTGTCCACCCCCCCCTATTCACCGGATTCCCCTGTGACTTCTTTTTGTTCCCCAGACTCAAAAGGGACATGAAAAGAAAGCATTTTGATACTGTGGAGGAGGTAAAACAAATATCGCTAGAAGGCCTAAAGGACATCCCGATAAATGAATTTCATAAATCTTTCGAACAATGGAAGCATCGTTTGGAGAAGTGCATTGAGGTCAATGGGGAACACTTTGAAGCTGAACAAAATGTGATGTAAATATATTGAGAACTAAAGAATCTATAACAACATTCCTGTTATTTTTGGGTCTCCCCTCGTATACTATATACTCCCGGGAACATCTTCGTTAATGAGGAATTCCGACTTCATTAAACAGAACACTAAATACCAATACAATAATAATAAAACTAAGAAACGTACTCTATTTTTAATAGTAGAACAAAATATTAAATAAAAACACTATTAATGGACACGTGTGTCCAACACAAATGACTCGATCTACAAATAGAAAAAAGAAATATCAAACTAACACTCCTCTGACCACTGAGTTGAAAAAGTTCTGTAGGTGAAATTACACGCCAATTGTTCCAAATATTATGTCCGTAACCGACATTACCAGAGGCTATTTAACTTAATTAACTACACAGAAAAACAGAAATTAAACCACGTACCCACACTAGCATGCAAATGTCAGTCGTACTCAAGGAAACCACGATAGTTAGGAAAGTCTCAATTCGATAAAAGGAAAATTCGAGTAGGGTGGCACCTCTAGAACGATAAAATAACAATATTTGAGGATCAAATAAAAGATGATGATATTTTAACTATTAGGGCATAAAAGTCCCATAGAGTAAATAATTTGAAAAGGAAAAAAAAGGCTTTTATGACCGCACTTAAAACATAAAATAACTCCCAAGCAAGCTCGGAACTGTTTATCTGATAAGATTCGTCTGTCATTTCATTTCCGCCTTTATCGAAATCAAATACATCTCATCCTTGGATGCTACGCGGAATACTTTTCGCCCGATTTTTACGGTGTCCGTATTTCAGAGGTGACGTATTTGATAATAAAACTATCTTAAGAGGTAACTGTTCATGCATTTCCGAATAAGGTATGATTCCCTTTCAATGGCACCCTGGGAACGGGTCTCGAATCCACGACCCCTCGAAGTTATTACACTTAGGTACATGGGGGGCGTCTTTGGGTCAGCGATAATTCAGCACACTAGACAAGAAATTGATTGCCGATTAGCGTAAGCGTGAATTTAACTTTCAATCCCTTCTTCAATTCACGCGTTTAGGTGTAAGTATGGAGGGGCTTATGATCACGAAATGGCGTTAATCGTGACCTCGGGGAAAGTTCAACCGGTCACAAAACCCTTGCGTCAAGTTTACGATCGACGTCGGTTTATACACATGAACATGAAACATATGCATACCTGGTGTACTGGGAGGATCTACGTCAAAAACACTTTTTTTCGCTTTCTTATACAGTAACAGACTATAAAAAAAACCAATTAATTCCACCGCACACGTATCATTAACAGAAAATGGCTCATGAAATCGAATTCGATCATTATTTATGTAATTTCAGCGAAGCCTGTCAAAAATTAAAACCTGCGAAATTCGTAAATATGCAAATCGTTACCCACTGTGAATGCTGTACTCCCGACTCCCCAAACGAAACATAGAAACCGAAAAAATCTGACGGAAAGTATACAACGTTGAAAATTGTTTAATAAAGAGAGAGAAATGTTGGAGACATTAAGATAGACTTACCAGAATAAGGATCTCCTGCCCTTCATTGTTACAGGAACGATCATGCTCAAGGACTGTCAGAGATGGATTGATTATCAACTACACATTGCGGACAAATCACGCGGTCCCCTGGGATTTCGCCTTTTTTCAGGTTTACTGCAATACGTTGCGCAAATGGCACGTCATCCCCATTGCCAAAACAATAATAATAAACAAAAATCTGTTTCTGAAGAAGCCATTTCCTTTTAAGTCGCCAATAATCAAGGCATGATATTCAAAATATTTTTTCAGTTTCGCAGTTCTATTTGCGTTCAGGACGAAAAAATTGATCGTTAAATCTTTTTATCACAACAATGTTTGAGCGAAATCTTTTCAGTTCATTATTTTGGCATACCGCTACGTAGGATTATGATCCAATGATTTCGTGAAGGCGTTCCGCAGAGTAAACTTGGCACAGTCAATGAACATTTTGCAAAAGACAGGTGATCATACCGCAAGTCGGTGAAACGTGATGTACTGTGAAATAAAGTCTGTGGAAAATTACAAAACTCTTTTCATACGGACTTTAAACTGGCGTTCATGCTACCCGCTTTCGCACCAATAATAGGTAATTACACTACGCTTAGCAGTGCCAACTTTTGTTTTCCAGGCGTGGGGAACACGGCAGTTTAGGGTTGAACTGATCCTTATTTTTTAATCGGAAGAACAGTAGGAGGCAGGCCGTTTTTGTCGACAAACACGCCATGATAATATTACTTGGTTATCTTCAAAATACAGCTGCATTGTGTATCTACAAGCACGCAATTACTGTGAACAAATGTGGTATATCACTGAATAAATATATTTTCTGAATTACAGCAGACAGATGAAGCCATCGGAGATAAGCTTTTATGATATGTCAAACCTCATTATTAATCTCCAGAATTATTCATTTCACAAAATACATACACAAGCATATGCAAAACCTTTATAAATATGTATCTAAAGAATAATGTTTTAGTATATGCTCTCGTAATTGTAGAATGGCAGAAAAATGTATGATGGTGTTGCCAATTCAACGGAATAATGAACATGCATTTCCATGAATAAACATTGCATTCATTTTTGCCTTTGCCATTGTATGGTATTTTTTTCTGAATAATTTGATAGCGGTGGAGCATTGAAGAATAACGCCACCTTCCGAAGAGTGAATACGGGTGATTTCATTTACATAATACCCTGCAAGCCACCGCTAGGGTGTGTAGAAGGAGGTTATCACACGCCAGAAAACTTTTGACTTTGAATACTTTATTATCCCCCGACCTTTCCCCATCCATTTGAAAAACCCTAACCCCCTCATCCCTTACCCTTTCTTCCTGGTGCTGCACCCACTGCCACACACCTCTTTGATGGCTCGCAAGGTATTGATGTAGATGTACTTTTCCTTCTTAGCACGGCGGACAGTGTAATTATGTTCCCTTATCGTTCGTGGGAAAAATGGCATCCTAAAGCTATCTGTTACACACCTAATTTCTCGAATTTTACTGACATGACCTGGCCTACCGTAGTAAGATGGAGCTAATAATATATGTAAAACGCCATCGCTAGAGAGACATCCTTCCAATTTATTCAAGAGCTTCAATCTGTAATTTAACTTTCGCTCCGCGAGTAATTCCTAGCCTATATCCTGCAATAATTTTGATACGTTACTCAGCCTTTCATTAACAATGTTTGCCAATCTAGCTGACAAGTCATTATGATGGTATGATGACTAGTGAGGTCCAAGTTCTGTTCTACTATCTATACATCCACATGATGCCCCACCGCCAGGATGTGTGGCAGGAGGTGATTACATACGAAGTATTCAATGTCCAAAATTAAGTTTTGAGATCTAAAATTATCCCAGTTCCGAATGGAAGTGGTATCAGAGTAGGAGTGGAGTTGGCGTGTGCTAATCTTAATGTGTTATTGGAGATATTTCGAACACGTAGGTTTTCTATTACCATCTTCAAACTATTTCCATATTCAGTTCTTCATACATTCTATATCACTACGTCGCGTATAAATTGCTTACTTTTCCCATTGCCATTCCCTTCCTTTACATAACCGTTTATCTCCCCCCGCGGTATCCAACCCCCCACTACCCCTCAATATCTTCATTGCTCACTTTTACTGTCTTGTTTTGTATTTCACTTAACAGCTTCTTCCTCTCTTCTCCCGGCATCTCTTAAATTTCGACGCCAGTCTTCCCCTCCACCCGATTTATTTTCACTATTCCTCTCCAAAACCTACATTTTAAAACACCCCAATCTAAAAACCATCCTCTTGTGTGAAAAAATAAAAATTAAATTTCAAATGCCTATTTTTATTTTTTAATTGACGAATAATTTTTAAAAAATTTTAAGTTGCCACTATTGATAATAAAAGAAGACACTTTGCTTCTCCACGTTGAATTTTTTTATTACGGCCAATGGTTTCGTTACAGCGTAAAATCTACAGATTTTCAGGTTCAGGTCCTCAGATGTTACGCTGTAACGAAACCTAGGTCGTAATAAAAAAATGTTTATGTGGAAGAGCAAAGTGTCTTCTTTCATTATGAAGAATTTTTACATTGTTACACCTGAAACTAAGTCGTTGTCACTATTATTATCTATTGCCACACTTAAATCATGGTTCAGCTCCGTAGAGCATTGCAATAAGTATGATACTATGGTTTTTACTAATAATTGTTCCATAAATTAACTTGGTACACCTCTCAATATTCCTTTCTAGAAAATTCTCTTCACGCCAACGCCGTTTTTCTCCTAATTCCTCCATTACACCGCCCATTTTTCCACAAAATAAGAGGCCAGACATGTAAATTGCTCCTACAGTACTAGTTCATTCCCTCCTGCTTTCAAATTAAGTTTATTAATTCATCTGGAATTCTTAATCATTCTCCTAAAGAGGGCTTTTATTGAGAATGTATGGTCGTCAATTCCTTCCTTCGACTGAAGAAGGCGGTTTTTCCATATTCTAGGTTTGAAACTCAAGTGAGGGAAAAACAAAATGGCGACTGCATTGTCGAATTCCTTGCCAATAGGAAATGAAAAACTCGAGTCCATAAGATTAATTCGAAAGTCACACTTTGACGATCTTAATAGATGTTTCTCACTAAGGAGGTCGTAAACCTAGTAGAACAACTATAAATAAGGATATGACTGTCAATTTAGATTTAAAAAACTTAATGCGTCCATATTACTGCTTTCAAAAATTCCACAAGTGCTGACGAATATTTTAATTGAACCATTATTGGTGGGGCAAGGATACTACCCTATGGGGGTATACTCATAATTAAATATAGGCCTAAATCATGAGATGATCATCATAGTTATCATAAAAAACATTAGAGAAATGTAATATATTCACCTTTTCCAAATTGAGAGGCTTGTGGTGATAAACCCACTTGAAACACACATCTAATGATGTTTAAATGAGATGTGCCACATGACAATGTCTATACGCACGTGCATTTTAATAATAATAATAAGTGACCCTAGCCCCCTCCACTCATGTATAGCATTTACTCAGGTCAATAAATTCCGACATTCCTACAATTTTTCTTCGCCCGAAGATGACATCCTAAGAAATTGATCGTTCTCTTTGCGTGTAAAAATTTCACCTCGGAAAAATACAGCATTTTTATCACAGAAGGAAACTCAAATATCTCATTTTTTTCGATCGAATACGTACGTTCTCATAAAAATAAAGCCGAATCAACTCTTTTTCTATGCCTTACCCTCTTCCTTCGAGTGCGTTTAATGTGTTGTTGCACCTTGCATTAAAACTGTTTCGGTTCACCTTGGAGGAGGTATGGCGGTTACTTTTTCTGTTCATGTCCACATTCGGCGATCATAATGCGTCCAGTCTTTCTTCCCGCACGCCTCGAACTTCAAAGGGCCGGCCGGCCGGACCGGCGCTAAAAACGAAACGAGGACGTCGTTTGGTGGAAACATAAGACGATCGTTTCCCCACCCCCTTCTCCATTCCGCCCCCCCCCCCTGGAAGGCGATGGCTCCCATGTATCGCCCTCCCGCCATTTACCTTCCCGGAAAACAAACGAATTAAACACACAAACACACACCCATGTACACACACACACATCCAGGACGCCGTAACCACGAACACCTGCAAAAGCACACACACTCATCCTCTACTCCTTCCAACCCCAATCAAAAACCCTCCTCACCGCGTAGCCCGTCGCCTAGGCAACGCATGGTGCTCGAGTATCTTTTGATCTCCCTCATCCATGTATTTCCCTCCTAGCGGGTGTTGTCCTCCTCATTTTGGAGAGAGGGGTGGAAGGGTGGGTTGGGTGGAGGGGGGAAGGAATGGGGAGGGGGAGGCGCCGGTGTAAGGTGGAGTGAATCGTTATGGAGGCATCGCCAACGGGCCGGCGCATTAAAGCAGGCGCCCCTTAATTAGTTCTCGTGATCCACCCTTGGAAGGAAGGTGGCACCGAGTGGGGGATGTTGTAATAAATAAATAAATGAACAAACAAATGAATGAACGAACAAAAAAATGGGGCACGATGCGAAGAGGGGTGGGAGAAGCCTCGATCCGCCATCCAATGGATCGTCTTTCCTCCCTAACCAGTGCAGCCAACTTCGGAAGACATGAATCTGGGTAAAAATGACCAAGCCTTAGGTTGGATATTCCGCGACACAAATTCAAAATCAAGAAAAGAACCAAAATGCGTATTCATAATCAATGAAAAGCCGCGCATCGGAACATTAATCTTAAATCGGGATCATCGTTTTAACCATCAATTAATTAATGGGAAATTAAATTGTGTGGAGGCAAAAAATTATATATCAATGGTTTCTTCACCACGGTGTCCATTATTCCTGAAATATTAAATGCGATGTTCAACGAATGAACTTAATAAATTCTCGGTCAAATAATTTAAATCACCTGAGAGACGAGATTTGTAGATCAATATGGTAGATCATTTTGTAGATCAATATGGTCAGAATTAGGATTTTTAAAATTCTAGAAAATTCCTCGATTATTGTCATATTTCGGGAAATTACATCCATTTAATAAAGTTAAAATTCACTTTCCTACTTCTTCCCTTGAATTCTCCACAAAGGGCGTGTGGCCAGGAGTGCTAGGTCAACAGCCATTAGAGTAAGCTCTAATGTTTCGTGTCATCTCCTGCTGCTTCTCTCGAATCGTGCGAGTGAAAATTGATTATTTACAATTATAAATCCAGCAGTCAGTTTTCCTATCTTATCACTAGTTTCTCACCTATCAATGCACTTCGGATTATTATTCGGATAATATTATTCCTTCCGTGTCATCAACGTGCTCGAATAATTTGTAACTTTTCCGAATTTTTCCAAAAAGTTTATTAGCAATTTGTTTTGCGACAATGAGGGACCTAAAACAACGCCTTCGCATGCTAACCCAGAGGTCATGGGTTCCATTCCCGCCAACATCTATGCCTACACAAA
This sequence comes from Hetaerina americana, assembly GCF_022747635.1. Classification (NCBI taxonomy): domain Eukaryota; kingdom Metazoa; phylum Arthropoda; class Insecta; order Odonata; family Calopterygidae; genus Hetaerina; species Hetaerina americana. The sequence continues at coordinate 1,674,623 of NW_027287217.1, read as the reverse complement.
TTCCCCGCGATCTACTAAGGTGGCTGGGGTAAAAGCACTAGGTGGGATGGGTACGGGATAATGAAGAGTGAGGGGGTTTAAAGGGTTAGGAAAAGGGAAAAAATATTACTTGAAATCTATGAAAATACGTGCATGGTGGTGCCCACACACACATATTATACATGTATCTGTTGGTGGAAAACTCATTTAAAAACAAGTGATAATTTTTCCCACCATAGAAGTTCTCGGCTATATTAAAAAGGAGGGTATAAAAATGAGCCACAACCATTTACACAGGTATATATAACCTGTACAACAGATTGTCACCATTCTAATGGAGAGGACACGAATAACTGAAAAGCAGGAAGGGAAAAACTTTATTAGCCTATGGCCATATACAAATTAAAGTCCCCACCCCGGAACCTTAGGTAGATCTACAGTTTTGGCAGGCGTTGGTTGATTTTCCTTCGAATAGGGCTTGAGGAATTGTGAACGTCCTTGCTCTTGTTTTGTTCGCGAAAAACATTTATTTTTTTTATTTATTCAGCCTTAGTCCGAAATAGCACTTTATGGCCTTCACATCGGACAGTGAAAACAATGAAGACAATCACAAACACCCAAGCCCTACGTAGAGGAAAACCCACCCAGGTGGGAATCGAACCCGCGACCCATGGATTGCCGGACCCCGCCGCCACCTAGGCCGGCATATTATCTTGAATGAAAGTAAATGGGTCCTTGAATTTTGTGCAATTAATAATATACATGGTTTTATTCCTGTGCCTTAGATGTGTCAATTTTAAGATAAAAGGAACGTTGTGACAATTCTGTGGAGAGACCTATGATTTCCTATAGCTCCGAAACCTGGCCAAATTAAGTGCTCCAGAAGGAGAGGATGGGAATGGCCGAGATGAGGATATTGAAGTGGACTAGCGACATCACAAGTAGTAATGAGTTAAGGAATGAGTACATCTGAGGATAAACATGATGAGACCTATTAATAGAAATGAATTATGAAAAAAGAAGGCTGTGATGGTTAAGAAACATGGAGTGGAAAACTAAAGAATATGTTGGAAAAAGAGCGTAGGAGTTAGAAGTTGCATTGAAGATGGGATGGCGGGAGGCAGAAGAGGATCCCGGGTAAAAAAGAGGAAGTCCTGAAGAGGAATAAATAGAGGAAAATGATTTAAGACTGGGAAGGCCGATTCCATATTCATGGCATGGGGATGAGAGAAAGAAGAAGAACGATTAATTCCGATGCTGCTGGCGAAATCTTTTGCGTTGAATTCTATCATATGGTAAAGATACGGAAGACGCGTAATTTTCTACGACTAATACTTTACAAATGGCTCAGATTTACACGCATCGACGCATTCGGTGGATTAACATTAGGTACTTGGGTTGTCGTCAAAGCTCATTTTTCATTTCTATCCATACGTTGGATCAGAGAAGATATAGGTCCATTTGGACCGTATTGAATGACACCTACGTAAGTATAATTTTGTAGATGAAGCGGATAAATGAATAGAGGAAAGAAGGGAATCATACGTAATTACAAAAGAGTGGCGGATCTAAGAGAGGTGATCAGAGACTAATGACTTCATATGTTCGCCTCCTAGGTACACGGCGCCCGGGCCATCGCCGTGACCCGTCATACCCTGTCTCTGCCATAGGCATTGAAAACGGGATATAATGGCGACGAGGAAACGCAACGTAAAGATGGAGATGCATTAACTCGTTGCTCAGCGATGAAAGCAATCGGAAGAGTCGTGCGTGGTAGCTTAGCGGTTAGGGCGCTCGGCTCCATGAGCGATTAATTGATATAAATCTTTAATTTAACCAAGATGGGATAAAAAATTAAAGGTTTCCCTTCTACCACGGCTCTCGATTAATCTATAAAATTTTTCTTTCACAAAAGTATATACTTTAAACCCAGTGAATCGTTAAATAAGTATTTCTCATTAGTTAAAAGCTTCTGTAATTTCTAGTTACCAGAGAGCATTTGGAATTAAATGCATCATTTTCAATATTTATTACGCATTTGTCACAAAAAGGGCATGGTCTCAGTTAAATTATCATTAGATCACAGTTATCACTTTCGCTGTATAAAAATTAGTCACTTCATGTTAAAAAGGACGTTGAAATTTGACACGGCGCTTTTCATAATCCTCTTTAACCTTCAATTCCACTTGGAAGGGTTTAATTATTTGATGAGAGTTTCTTATGGACGGCCCCGGATTCAAATGCGGTCGATTCTTCGCACAAATTGCGTGATTACTCGGATACCAGATCTTCTAACTGGCAACCGAACATCATATAGGGAAAGGAAATGACCACCCTTAAGTGCACCCAATCCCGTTGTTAATGTGCGAACTTACCACGCCTTACGGCTGAACACGAAAAGAACCCTTACTTTCGTATCACCACAAGAAAATAAACCTTTCGGGATGATCACTGTGTTCGGAGAGACTTGAGATGGCGTGAGACCATTAGCAGAGGGGGGAGGGGGGGAAGGAAGTGGGGATACAGTCGAAAATTCTTATGATATGAAATAAGTTTATGCCGATTGCCGGGAGCCTCGAGTAGAAGAATCCTGAATGTTGGCAACGCCTTCAGAAGGCCACCCAATCCAAACGTTCGCCACCTCCCCATATTCAGGGGGAGGGGTCGAGAACCAAAGGATGAGGGAAGTCAATTTTTACGAGGGAGGTGAGGTCGATTGGGGGGAGCACCTCTTCCCCCCTCCCCCCAGGGAATCGCATTTTTTCCGGGGGAAGGGGGGCTGAAGGAAGAGAGTTCGAAGGAAGAGTGGTGAGCAAAACGATGGAGGGTAAAAAGGGAATCCACAACTTGGCGCTCTTAATATTTCATCCCTCCCTCCTCCATTAGTCATGCGATCCAGAGAGAGAGAGAGAGCAGCGCCGGCGATAAAAATCAGGGAACAAACAAACGCATTAAAAAGGGTTAAAAAGGGGCCTTTTTTTTAAATCGCCCCACGACGGATCGCCGCCGGTCCATAATTACGCTGAAATGCGGAGTGCGCACACCGCACGGAGACACGCAAACTATCGCTAATCGCGTGAAAGGGTTTTTGACGCGGCGTTCCTTCGCCAAAAAACAATAGAAGGCTTAACTCGTCCGCCACTCGGATGGTAGGTAGGAAGGACTTCCGCTCTCCAATCACACACACACATAAACACAAACACACGCCCAACTCCTTCCGAACGGCTCCGCCCTTGGCGATTTGAAATTATGTTGACCGCTTTGTGTCCATTCCCGCAGTACGTTTCCAACGTTAAAAGCGCAGATTCTTCGATAGGCTAATTTCTCACCTAAATTTACGAAAGGAATGCTGAACCCAGTGTCCCACTTTAAATTTTTTTTATATATCTTCATTAGTTATTACTTCATGAAATCAGTTTGGGGAACCAGAAATCCTCGATGTCACATGGAAAGGAAAAAAGAACGAATTTGGCGCTCAGAGGTTGACGACTTAAAAGAAAAAACTGTTGTTGTGACATCTATCGCATATAATCGTATCAAAAAACATTTGACTATCAATTTTCGCAGAAAAGAAGCGGAAATCACGGTGCAAAAATTATTCAACCGACTAAAGTAATGCAAACATTTCTTTCTTAATCTCTCTAATTATGTTATTTTAGAAACAAGAAGAAATTACATCTGCAATCACATCGTTCCATAGCAGTTCACTTGAAAATATATCATTGTAGTCAATTAATCACAATATTGCGAGCATTGATAAACAAATAAATAGCAGATTTATAAAAATTGTAGGGACATATTATGTTTCTATTGTACACTGAAAATATGAGCACTCTGTACCACTTGACAATATAAACTCAATGCATACTTCTCTCTCCGTCTCATGTGAAGTGGTCAAAAATATGGTGGACGCGAAAAAAATGGACTCTCGCGATCTTGCAACAAAACGGCCGAGAACGCGTAAAAAAACCAATTAGCTGTGTCGGTTCGCAAAAAATTTGCAATAGCCCCTAAATTACATAACTAAACGGAATACTGGTAGGCGCATGCGCACTCCACCTCAGTGAAATTGCATAAATTATTCATGAATTAACTGATGAAGAAATTCACCGTGGGACCCCAGCCTAAAGAAAGGGTTGGAAGAAGACACGAATGCATATGGAGAACTGTTCAAGTCAGTTGAACTTGCGAATTATCTAGTTTTATTTAGTCACTCAAGAAAGGGTTAGGGCGGAAACGGATGATCAAACTTTAATAAGGCTATGGCCATGAGGATTTCAAGGAATAAGAATGCTAAGATAAACGTAAAACTTGGACGGAACAAAAAAATCTGTAATAAATATCCCGGCACTCGAGTTTTATTCATTTTTTTAAATATTTTATCCTTCATTTCTACAACTACTTTCATTTTATTTCAATTTACCTTAAGGACAACATTTGACATTTAAAAATCTACGCGTCTCACTGAATGAGAAGAAACAATTGGCCGTCTAAGAGCTGGTGAGAATGAAACGTTATACAAATATTTTCTTAATATTCACAAATTCTCTAATGAATATGAACTATGGGCGTAACAAAATTTTACCCGGCGTAACTTCATTCCTTCGTAAAGAATAGATGCGCGGAAGAAGGAAGTCATATTTAATTCTAAAATTCATATTCACATTTAAATTTAGCTACGGGAGTGAAGAAATTATTTCAACAAGGGAGTGAAGAAATTATTTCATTTAACTTTAATTAATTTTTATCTTTAAATGTATCAAATGGACGTAGCATAATTTCCTAAGTAGATCCAACTCAAGCATTGACTTCGTTTAGGAAGTTATATAGTCACCGATGTCTTGGGATCAACCGTCTGTAATATTTCCTTGATCTTAACTATCTCCGCTTCTCCGTTCTTTTCTCCAGACCTATTCCATGGCACCCTTTTACCCACATCAATGTAGTAAAGACTCTATTTAATATCACCATCTACTCCTCGATCTTCTCTTATCCCGTTCTGCTGTTCCCTTAATGGCCGCTATTAAAATCTCTTTCCCTCTCAACACACGTCCGATCCAGTTAACCCTTCTTTATTGGTTAGTTTCCTGAACTGTTCTCCTCACCCCAACTCTACTTGGCATCTCCTAATTCCTTTTCTATTCATCTATTTCGTCCCCCGTCAAAATCAACTCTCAAAGGCCCCTCAATCCCGGTCTCCTATCTCTTCCTCAAGCTCCATAGTTCACAGCCATAAGTCAGATTCACGCAAAGCGTTAGATCATTCTCTTTCTCACTTAACGTCTAAGAATGCTGCATAATTCTTTTTTTTCTGATAGCCGTCTCAACTTCTTGGCATTTTTATACCAAGGATATTCTTATTTTGATATATAATTGAACCATTTTGGCTATCTTGGAAAAGGAAAATCCTTCAACGGCGAGTATTATGCAAACTCATTGCAATATTTGAGCGAAGAAATCAAGCAAAAGCGACTGCATTTGGCTAAGAAGAAAGTGTTGTTTCATCAAGACAAATACGCCAGCTCACAAATCCGTTATTGCAATTGCCAAAATTTATGAATTAAAGTTTGAATTGCTACCTCATTCAAGCTATTCGCCAGATGTAGCCCCCTCGGATTATTTTCTGTTCGCAAACTTGGAAAAATGGCTCGGTAGTCAAAGATTTTCCAACCTTGAAGAAGTGATGTCGGCAGTTAATGCCTATTTTGAGGAGCACGACAGTTCTAATCATAAAAAGAATATCGAACTTATTGAACATCGCTGGGAAAAGTGTATAGAGCTGAAAGGAGATTATGCTGAAAAATAAATACATTTTTCCCAAAATATTTGTGTTTTCTTTGTTGGGTCGGGTACTTCTGGGATTACCTCGTACATAAAATATGAAACACATGAAATTGAATTTTACCTCGTGGTACTTCTTTATTCTGCTAGAATAAAATGTGAAAAGACTTTCGAGTTAAGTTGCACTTAACGGCTTATTCATTATCACGGCATGGATTTCGAGATTGTCTCCCGACCTTTTGACACTTAATGTCACCAGAAGATGGAATAAAATGTCAGAAATCTGAGTCGTGTGACATTCTATATCGCTATTCTCTAATTATTTAAGACATGCTGGCGAAGTTTTCCGGCACTATATCTTCCTCAACAACTTTCAAGCTTTCCAGGTAGCTCGTTTATAATCGAAACTTAAGCAACCCCTCACGGTTGAGAGTTTTTGTGAAAAGCAAGTTCCCAAACTTCCTGAACGGGTTTCCCTTTATTTTCCCAGCCAAAGACGTAATTTTAATTAATTTGAAAAAGGAAACTGAAGACCGCTTACACAATTCTTATTTTTGTTTCTGTAATCAGAAAATTTTAAATTGAATATTTTTTATGTTAGTGCTGATTCTCGAATTAACACACAAGATACAACTATCCTTTCGATTTTCGATTTGTCCGCATGCGCGAAATATTTGTTTTGATTTCGTCGACGGCATTGTTTACGCATGAAATCAAATAAGCATTTTGCCGCCGTCACTTCAGATTTCATTAATAGTTCTGATGATGAAGCGTATTCGATGACTATCGTGTTCGATGCAATTTTAATTGCCAATTTTAATTTGGACAATAAACTAGAATTTAATTTGAAATAAAGAAAAACATATTCCTGCATTAATGACGTTGATATCGACACAAAGATCTCTATAAAAGACCCTCCTGCTCATCTGTGATTGATAGTTGGATGCAAGAACCGGATAGAAAATACAGGGTTCGTCCGGCAAATAAGTGTACTGATTTTTTCCCGCCGCTCCAGGCGCGCCCAGCACCGCTCTGACGGGCTGCGATTGGAGGGGGGTATGTTGGCAAGCGACGCTGAAAAAGGCAGTCGGCTCTGAGCTGTGGTGTAGTGAGGAGCTCTGTTAACGCGAACCTCCACGCTCGACCCACGTGACGGAACGCGATGCCGAAGTTTTTGGAGCAGCGTTATTCCATCAAATTTGTGGTAAAGCTTGGGAAATCGTCTACCGAAACTGTCGGTATGATTAACCAGGCTTACGGGGAGTCAGCCATGTCCAGAAACATGATCTTTCGGTGGCACAAGATGTTCGTGGAGGGCAGAGAAGAGGTCGACGACGAACCACGGCCTGGACGCCCATCAACGACGCTCACCGACGAAAATGTGCGAAAAGTTCGCGATGTACTGAACTCTGATCGTCGTCTTAGTGTTCGGATGATAGCAGAGCAGTGTAATGTGCTAAAAACAATAGTGCACGAGATTATTAGGGAGCAATTACAGATGCGATAAATTTGTGCAAAGTTGGTGCCGAAAGTGCTCAGTGATGATCAAAGACTCAATCGTTTGGAAATCGCGACACAACTTGCGGATCACGGCAAAAATGGACTTGGCACCACCGGACTTCTTTCTGTTCCCGAAGATAAAGAGGAGTTTGAAAGGAACGCGATACGGGACTTTGGACGCCGTCAAAGAGGCCGTGACGACGTGTCTTCGAGAGGTTCCCGATGATGCCTTCGCGGGAGCGTTCCAGGAATGGGAACGCCGCTGGAACAAGTGTATCGACTCACAAGGGTCCTATTTTGAGGAATATTAGCTTAAGATATGTAAAAGTGTAATAAATTTTTTTTCCTGAGCTCAGTACACTTATTTTCCGGACGAACCCTGTAAGTATCGTACATATTTACGTCGTCACTACCGTAAATCAAATACTACAAATTTAACGAATGGGATTCCTCCTATTTTTAAACTGAAGGAGTTTGAGTGTCTTGATTTCAGTGCTAATTTGTACTTTGGTAAAATACTACATTAAATTGGATGAATGCTAACTAAAAGCTTTAAGAATTCCCTACTTATAATTCCGCAAGGCCTTTGCAGCCTCCGGTATACAAGGTTTGTGATAAAGTATCGGTAACAATTTTTCCCTGACGTGTGCGTGAAATGCTGAATTCAGACCGTCGGTTAAGTGTGCGCATGTTCACAGATCGTATTGGCATTGATAAGTTGACAGTGCACACCATTATTACTTAATATTTGGCGATTAATATTATCCGCGCCAAACTCGTCCCGAAATTGACTGAGCGACGAATGAATGACGGACGACCAAAAGCAGAGTCGAGTGCCTGCTTGCAAAGACCTTCCGCAACGTATTTTGTGAATTTTAAAATCTATGTACTTAAAGTTGTTTCTGCAATTTAATGGCTGCTAATGTTTGTAATGTCAAACTAATTATTCTAAAATTAATTAAGTAAATACAAAATAATTACATGCCAAAAAAAGTATGCATTACAAATGCCTTGGGCAAGAATGCAAAACAGCCATCACATATAACGTTCAATTTTGAACTGAGAACAAGATAAACACATAAGGCAATCATAATTGCACCAACTGTTGTCAATTATTGCTACAATTTACGTAGACTTTTTTTATTTGCAATACGTACGCATCGTTGGGAATTGGTCGGTAAATAGAACAAGTAAGGATTGTGACCATGCTTTCTCGATATTTTTAGGCTCTTTTAAATTAAACTGTAGGAAAGACTGTAGGTCAATTACTGGGTCTCTGAAGTCTTCTTTACCACATTATTTAGCTTTAAATGAAGTGAGGTTCAGTGCTAGCAATAGTTCATTTAACACGAATCAGATAGCATCGGACGGAAAATTTTATAAGGGATTCAATATTAACTAGAGGACAATCCTAGCTAAAAATTCAAAAAACCATAGTGTCAAGGAAACATTATCTGTATTGGTAGTTAATTGCCCAAGTTGAAAAAACAAAGTCGCCGAATACTATTACCTTATTCAAACCACATGCGAAGATATAATTATTAGGACAGAAAGCTGGTTATCCACTGATATTGCCGACGGTGAAATTTTCCCAAAAACCTTTTCCATTTACAGAAATATCAGAACAAATAGAATCCGGAGGGGTGTCTTTATTGCAGTTAAAAATTCATGCGTCGGCAGGGCTGAGGGTATTCTGGATAATGGCTTGGAAAGCGTTCAATTAAAAGTCTTCAATCCATAAAAATGTATGTATGCGCCAGAGGTCAACGATCAATCCTCGGGACAAGGCTGCAGATAGAGAGTGTCATATCAACCCCCTCGATACCACCCACCCGCTCCACTTCCGAGTTCAATTTCCTGAAGGAATTCAGAATTTCTTCAAATCCACGGCCCGCGGCATCGTTGACGCAGACATGAAATACGACCCACAGCCTAGGACACCTCGTGCCCGCAGTCGCCGTGCCAACCACCGTGGTCACCTGGGGAGCGCCGCCACTAGGAATGCACCATGCCGTCAGGCGCTGGCTCACACCCTCCTGGTCTGACCTCTCCCGCAATGGCACTACCCCACGTCTGACGTTGCTGCTGCCTATCACTAGAATCTTCCATTCCCGCGCTGACGGTTCCTTCCGGGTGATGCTCTAACAGGGGCGGAGGTAGGGGCTGCAGATACCGCTGGGCTATTCTCCGATAACACCTGATACCTGTTGGAGACGGGGATGAAGCTTGCCTTCGCATCTCCTATCCCTCGCCGCAGCGTTAGCTATCGAGATATGCAAGATGGAGTGTTTAAGGAACTGCATTTTCTATATTCACACACAATTTCATCTTTATTCTCCAAAAATAAAAGAGTTAGTCTGATTGATTCAAATACTCTTTCCTTTCTCATTTTTTTATTTTCGATCCAAGCAAAACAACACCAAGCAACCCAACAATCGCTAATATTCTTCCGCCATCTTGCCATTCCTTACTCATTTCTTAATATCTCGCGTTTACCCACATTTGCATGATCGAGTTATCTCAACACCACGCTCGCCACACGTCCTCGAGGCGGCTCGCACGGTATTCCACTATAAGGAATTGAAGTCATAATCGTTGGCGACGCCACACTGGAAGTATCTCGACATTACTGCCCATGGTTCGCAGGTTAAGTTATAGAGAGATAAGAAAAATCTTCTTTGCAACGACATTTCAACCATGTAATAGATGGAGGGTATGAATCTCTCGCATGATAAAAGGATGATGGGGGAAGTACTTCGTCAAAGGTGGGGAAAAAGAAACATATTTATCAAGTCTAATACTCGTACATTCTAAACGATCCAAGCAAAAAAATAAAATCACTTTTTTCAAGACTTCTGAAATGATTTTTTTTAAGTATTCTCTCCTTTCGTGAACATTATTTCCTACCCCATAATATGCCCTGCAATCTCTTTTTAAAAAATTTCTTGGGAAACAATAAACATTTTATCAATATTTATCGCTTGAATGAATACTTAATTTTTTTCCCAACTATCTCGCAGTTTAAGTTAGCCATGTATCGCTTTGACTTACACACGGTCAATATAAGCTGAAATCTTGAAAACTAGATTTTGGTTTAAGATTTCACTTTAGTTTCAAAGTTTTAGCTCATTTTCTAAGGCAACTAAATGCTTAGAAGATTCTTGCTTCATCAATCGACTCTCTCTATAGGTATATGTCCTTCAAGCATAATCATAAACTCCTTCGATAACAAAACTTTTCATGGGCTACAGTTTCGGAACAATATAATATCTGTTTTGATTCGTCCTCAGGAAGTTCCCTGATTAATAAAATGATATTGAGCCCTTTTTAAAATGATTTTTCTTCAAAAAGAGAGTTAAAATGATCGCATTTAGAACTGATAGAGACTATACCCTCATTTATTATCTAGTCTTTGAATCCAAAAATTGGTCGACCGTAGTAAACTATATTTCCTATTCAGCGCTAATTTTTCACTGGGTAAGTAGTAGTTTTCTTCCGTCTTAAGATCCGTCTTACTGCCCTCGGGACTTCTCTTTAACATCCTCCTTTGGCAAATTCCATAGAAACAGCGGGAGATGCCGCAACAGTGCCTTTTAGGTCAAGGCGAATGATTGTTACACTCTGATATTGTTGCATCCTCCTCTGGGACTAGTATCCACATATGGAATCCGATTCATCGGTACTGTAGCTGCCATTTGGAATAAAATCTCAGGTATTTCCCTGTACGTGCGATAGATAGCGGTATAGTTGAATATAGCTAGCGGTATACACTACTCCCTATTTAAAATTTAAATTATTTAATTTCCACGTCTTGCTTGCCAGAAACGGAATAACATTTTAACATGCATTTCTTACATCTAGCAAGTCTTGGCAAAGAAGTTTGAAAGATTGTTGGGATAAAAACAAATTGGAAGAGATACATGTATAATGATGAGATAAACTATTTCCGGTCCTGCTAAGCTAATCAACTCTTGGCTAGACAGTATGTGCCACATAAACAAGAGAAAAATTACAATACTTTTCAAACTATATAATTATGTATTATGTCATACATATATTATTTAAACAATAACGCTTACCGATATTTTTTCAAACTTCGGTAACATTGTGTACATTCGAGAAGGCCTACATCCTTGTGTGGGGAGGATGGAAAGGGTGGTCATGTGAAGGCCAGAGAAAGTGATACTTGTGAACCAAATATTGATCAAGATTAATTTTTGTTATTCTGACGCAACCATATAAATATTAAATTGACACTGGCACCCATGGGAAGAAAAATAGATAGAGGTACTTCGGCAGTAATATCGAGGTCAGGTATCTTAGGTACCAATACCTATGTGCTACAGTGATAACAGCCTAAAAAGGAATCTGATTAAAACGAAAACCTGCCAAAAACGGAATTACAGGATTCATTATTCTATTTAATGATAGTTTTATTCTCAAATAATAACCTAAACGCCTGGTATTTCGTGAATGGCAGACGGAAATTATTCGGAGCAGATGGTACCGTAGCCATGAATCAGTTACACTTGAACCGTTGAAGGCGAATATACTGGTAAAATTTCGGAAAATTCATTAAGCCAATTTTTTCGAAGCTTGGAATTTTTTTTAACTGCAAAAGATATTGCAAGTCTCATTTCTTTTATTAAATTGCTGATTTTCCAGAATGTATGTTTTTCTTGTTTTTAATTCTCCCGGAGACGTCCAGGTGGACAATTCCAACCTTTATAATATGAAAAGCCTACACAACCCGGAAAAATCACGTGAAACCCTGAGATTATGTTCTTGGAAGATTTTACTTGTAATGCGTAGCAACTGCGTAGTTCGAGGCGTGAAATGGTGGAATTGCAACAAAATGACCAAAAAAATAGCACTTTTTCGCGAGATCAAATTTATTACCAACTAGGCCTCGATGCACTTCATAATCTTCAGGTATTTCTGTTTTTACTACTTGAAGATGATAAAGCACATCGAAAACTGGTCGGGAATAAATTTTATCTGTTGGAAAAGTGCTATTTTTTGGTCTTTACTGTAATATATTGGGTAATAATCCTCGTTACCTAAGTGTCTAAGTGTTTTAGCTATGGTAATAATCCTAGCTATTTCTCGGTACCTGGTTGGCGGTACTGGTAACCGATACCAACCACCACTATCGATCAAATCCGTTTTCTATAAAGATGTGTTGACTTCATCTGTTTTCTCTTTTCTAGTGCGCCTAAACCTCTCCCTCCTCAGCTCCTCCGTGGCATACCTACCTCCTCGTTTCTCCCTTAGTCCTCAGACCCCCACCCCTCCCAGTTCGTTCACCCCTCGTGGTACGAAACGTGGTCGCGAGGGTCGCCGCGGTAAGCGGTCCCAGGGGTGACAAGCGACTCTCATTGCCTTGTCAACGCCGCCGCCCTGAAGGTGGAGTGTAGAGGAGGGGTGAGGTGAAGGGGGATGAATATGAAGAAGGGGATATATAGAGAGAGAAGAGGAGGGGGGGAGGTCACACTTTAATATAACGACCATTTACGCGACTATACGGCCGGACGTTTACGATCTGGCGCCGGAGTCCTCTCCGTGGCGAGTTTCCAAATTAGAATAACCGAGCTGGCGCCGCGCGCGGACGTTGGATGAAAAACGGAAATTACGAGACACGTTACTCCTTATTTTTCTTCTCCTCCTTCCTTTCCTTTTCTTTCCACGGTGAGAGTCATTCATTTCGATATATTTCTTCCCCCCACCCCCCTTCCCTCCTCCCCGGTTTGCCACGAGTGCTTCGGGATGCTGGAACAGAATCACATATTTTGGTTCCGTTATCCTTTGCGTAAATGAACGTTTGATTTTTCCTTCAATTTAGAAATGAGATTTTTCTTAAAAAAAAGAAAGGATGAAAAAATCTCGACTCCTAAATTTACGACCAAAGGCGTCGTCGGTGTATTCAGGCATTAGTTTCGAGTTGTCCACGATTTACGGTCAATTTGCATGTAAGTAGTTCCTTTATTCTCTAAATCCTTCTGACGCGTTAAACGGGGTTCCCCCTGAATGGAAACGAACATCCTTATGCTTAACCTTTTGTGCCAGATAATTGGATTCCTCCGTGCACGTCGCGTTGGTATGCGGCCAAGTGTCGATTCCTCTCGGTCAGGGCGTGCGTTCTGCTGAATCGACGAAAGCGCTGATTCCAATTGGCTTTTTTTCCCATTCGGACGCACCGCAAGGGGTGAGAGATGGTGATACCTTAGAGGGGGGGAGCGCGTGGGTTTGTTATTGGGAGTGTATTTTATGTTATGCGTAAAATGAGACGGAATTTTCAACGACAACCATATCGTGGACGATGCCGAGGTAAGGTAAAGGCAGTTATATCCAATTTAAAAATCATGATTACTCGCCATATTAAATGGTACACTTCAATGAGTTATTACCACTATGCATAAATTCACGTTTTTTGTAGTTATCATAGTTAAATATTATTAAAATTGGATTGTCCACATGTATTTATGCCCATCAAAAATGCCTACGATTCTTTCCCTTATATTCATGATAGATACATGAAACTTGTACACAATTCGTAATGGAATGTAATTTTGTTTCATAATCAGTTTGATGTTTCCCGTTAATCCTTAATGGGGAAAAGATATAACTAAAAAGTACATTTTTTCGATTTCTCTTTAAAGTTGTAACCTGTGTTTTTTTTAATTTTGTGACGTGGAGATAGATAAAAGGGAAATGCATATCAATATATCTCTCGGATTCTACTCATTGATCATAAAACCAGATCAGTGGAATGCGAATGCATTATCGAGAATCACGCAAATACTGCGAAGTACCACGAGTACTTCGCAGTAAGGAATTTCCTATGCAACCAAATAGCCACCGAGCCAAAGTAGATTTTTGATAGATGCAGTAACTAAGGACCACTGCACTCCTAAGCCACACCTATGACGACACCAAATGAACTCTATGAAACCCAGTATGAGAATAAACTCACCTTCAGTTATGCATAATTTCCACCTCCTTGAATTCGGTCCAGCATGCCCTATCTATCTATTCCTCTCTCGGTCTTGCTCACTCAACATCCTCCCACCACGGTCTTTAGCTTTCTACTGTCGCTTAGTATGCCCCGAGTCCATTTTCCCCTTCGAATTAATCCCAACAACCTTCTTCCCACCCACACCATGCTTAGAATTTCCATCTGTTTGTTTTCCTTACCGTCCATTTCACTTTTTACAATATTTTCCTCGACAAAATCTCAAAATCCACTAGTCTATACTTATCCTCTTTCCTCAACGATCTGATGTTTTTAGAAATAAAATACTAGGCTTCACGATTACGTCTTGGCTAATCCATGCTTTACATCGATTCTAACGCTACTCGTGTGAAATGAATGAATTTGATTCTGAGACTAGATTGAGCTTGATAGTTATCTTTTTTCATTTCAATTTGCCAGTCTTTTAGGGTGAATGTCAAGTTATTCTCAACCTTGGATTCATAAAAACGAAAAGGGATAAAATTATATAAGGATGTGGAATGTTGAGGAAGTGATGTGATTCCGCGTTGGTTAGAATCCACCTAGAATATATTTCGAGCATTTGGAAATCTGCCACGCATGACTAAAAATTCTGAATTTAGGAGAACACGAAAAACAAAAGGCTGCTCGTTTCATGAATATTCGTTATAAACTAATAGAAAAAAAGGTAACTTTAAGTTTGGACACCTTGGATTGGTAGCAGGTGGACACACCAAGATTGCATGTAGTTTTAGTATTTTTAGTTTTATTTAGTACCCCGTGAGCCACCAATAGGATGTGTGTGGCAGGGGGTGATTACACACAAGACTACCCTTGACCCAAACACATGCATGACTTAAACTATAGGATACATTCATACAAATCGTTTTTAAAGCTTAAAAACAAATGATAATTTCAACCCCGCCCGCTTTGTTCGTTGGCCGGAACGAGAATTTAAGAAAAACTGACTGCTGAACTCTCACAATTCGTGGCAATATTAAGAAACGTTCGGGAAGTTCGAAAAAAGAATTCAAACTTACTGCAGATTAAACTATGTAGCACATTAATACCTACAAATTAGATTAATTTCTAATGGCCGGTGACCAAATATCCCCTGCCACACGCCCTCGTGGCGGCTTGTAGGGTAAAATATAAACGTAGATGAATGATTACGGTCGGCAAAGCGGTCGGTCGATGACCGGAGGGCCAGGGTTCAAATCCGGGTGACGCCCCTTGGCACTTCCAGCTTCAATCAAGTCATGTGATTATCTGTTCAACGGTTTTTCCAAGGAAGTGGTATGAGGCACGTAAGATGGAACTGGCCTCCCGTATCCCGTAAATGTGTGAATTTCACACGCCTTATACGTAGGGATTAGATAGGGGTGAGTTATACCCTGACCCGATAAAATCAATCTTCGGCTTGATTACTGCAGATAGCTTGGATGGCTTTCCGCATGCAAAATCAAGGCGCACCCTCATGATGGCGAGCGTTTAAAATTAAAACATTTCCGGGTTCAGTTTATCCTAGCCCAAACGTATCCTACACGAGATGAAAGGGCAAGGGCCCTAGCTCCATTGACTCGACGGTTCCCGTTATATCACCGAAGTAATGCAATGTTGGGTCCTTACGGAGTTATGATTTGGTGACCTCCATGCCTTTGCCCGGGTTCATCTACTCCCTTTCTGCATGCGGCAAGCAGGTTGAACGTGAGTTGGCATAGTGGACCAAGAGGTCCAAATGCCTTCCGGATAAATGGGCTTCTGTCGAATGCTCCTTAAATCAACATTTAACAACACTATCGAGGAGGAACTCCTTTTGAGCTAATCTTCTAAAGAAGTTATTTTATTGACTCCATCAGCGATACGAACGAGAGAAATTACTCATGGACGAGAGATCATTGATTAGAATTTCTTTTGGAAGGTCCATAAAAATATTCTGGGCAGTTTTCTCCTCCATTGAATTCTTATGTTTTCAAAGTGACAAAAATAAATAAAAGATAAAACGAGTGTATATTATTTCTGAGAGATATTTGGTAGAATAAATTACTTATACCTAAGTAATAAACATTGAATTAATCTCCTTTCAATGGGCCTGGATTGCTGCCCTACTAAAATTCTATTATATATATATATATATATATATATATATATATATATATATATATATATATATATATATACATATACTCATATATACAGAAACATATATAAGGAAAAGGGATAGGAACACGTATAAAGGACGAACACAATAGAGGTGGGGAAGGCGGAATCGAACGGATCACAAGAGTAAAAATATCTCCTCAACCGGGACTCGAACACCGGATCTTTCCACTTGCCGGGCGGATGCTCTTAACCACTTGAGCTATCGAGGATATGTAATTTACCCTGAGATCCGTGGGTCTTATATGTCGCCAAGCGCCCCGATTCTTTAGCCAAGAGATGGCGTCAGGGGGCTGTTTCACCCACCAAAGGAGAAATAGACAATACACAAGAGGAAAGGACAGTGGTTAGAATTAATACAACATCATACAGGAAAAGAACAGTGCGTTTCGTGGCACGCATAGCCAGAAGAAAGAGATGATCCGTTCGATTCCGCCTTCCCCACCTCTATTGTGTTCGTCCTTTATACGTGTTCCTATCCCTTTTCCTTATATATGTTTCTGTATATATGAGTATTTATTCGCCGTTTGGCGGGATTTCGTGTTTGAATGTGTATTTGGCCAATGTGGCTCATCTCTTTCTTCTGGCTATGCGTGCCACGAAACGCACTGTTCTTTTCCTGTATGATGTTGTATTAATTCTAACCACTGACCTTTCCTCTTGTGTATTGTCTATTTCTCCTTTGGTGGGTGAAACAGCCCCCTGACGCCATCTCTTGGCTAAAGAATCGGGGCGCTTGGCGACATATAAGACCCACGGATCTCAGGGTAAATTACATATCCTCGATAGCTCAAGTGGTTAAGAGCATCCGCCCGGCAAGTGGAAAGATCCGGTGTTCGAGTCCCGGTTGAGGAGATATTTTTACTCTTGTGATCCGTTCGATTCCGCCTTCCCCACCTCTATTGTGTTCGTCCTTTATACGTGTTCCTATCCCTTTTCCTTATATATGTTTCTGTATATATGAGTATTTATTCGCCGTTTGGCGGGATTTCGTGTTTGAATGTATATATATATATATATATATATATATATATATATATATATATATATATATATATATATATATATAAGTATTGAATTAATATACATATAATTATATATATATATAATTGTATATATATATATATATATATATATCGGTATTAATACATTTTTAAATGGTTTTAAACTTTTCCTTATTATTTTTTTTATATTTTATTACCTAATTTTTGTTTACAACGATGTGCTGCACGTGAAGTGTTCATATATTTCTGTTCCTTTTATTTATTCATTTGGTTTTATGGGTCTACTAAAAGGACGAAAGTATATCATTTCATCGTGAAACATCACACGCGTAGCGGTGACAACCCCTCTGGGAAATTGCCCAGTTCAAATCAAAGAAATGATTACTGTAGTTTTTCAGCCAATCAGAATGTATTTCATCACATCTTGGATATCAATTTTGAAAATGTAGACAGGAATGCAGGACAATTTTTCAACAAATAAATTTCAAGGTTAAAATGGAGACCCCTGCACGTCCAACGCTTTCATGCTCAATTAATGGCTTAAGAGAGCTTAATATGGCTCCAATCCCCGACAAAAAATATTTACCCAAATATATAACTATTTTCATTTATTATTAAGGTAGGTGTTTAAATAATGTATTTTAGTGGAGGATAAGTATGCAAAGAATATTTTCCTTTATCTTAACTATAACGAGTCACATTCTATTAGACTGACAGTATATTAAAGGAGATAACTTCAGGCGTCACTTTGCGGAAACGATACATATTTGCAAAACAAACACTTGGTTTTTCCTCATAAAATTTAATCACGACCGAGGTGATGACGCTGAGCGTCGAAACATAGGTCGTGATTAAATTTTATATGGAAAAACCAAGTGTTTCTTTTGCAAAAATGACTCTATGTTCCTTATTTTAGATCGAGTTCTAAAAGTTTGCTGAAATACAGAACCGTTAATTGAATTTATTTCATCATTTGAAATACCTGAAGAGATTTCTCATTATGGTTGACATTTGACCCGAATTTATTCAGCAGCTAATGAACGGGACCGGAATTATTAAACACCTGCATCATAATTTTACTTCTTTTGAAGTAAACATGGGTGATAACTTGCATATCTAACTTCGATAAGGCGGCGAAGTGATGCATTTCATTAGATCATGCATATTACTCATCTACCGCTTTCATTTGTGTAAAAAATAGGTCTTCCTCAAAAATATTTTCATTCATTTTTGTTCATCATGATCCTAAATCCAAATGAATAAATGTGAATTTTTCTTGACTAACTGTAATGTAAAGCTACTTATTTTTATATTGAAATGTAATGAAATAATTGACTTTGTAATTCCACACACTTTTTCCAAAAGTGTGTGGAATTACAAAGTCAATTATTTCATTACATTTCAATATGTTATGCAAATTCCACAAAGTTACGCCTGAGACAACAAATTTTACTTATTTTTATTTTCCAATTAATAAAAAACTTATCATATTTAAATTAACATACTCCTTTTAGCTTAGGGACTATTCTATTTATTCAACAAATATATATGATAAAATGCAATTCTACCAAGAATCTCGCATTGATTTACAAAAAATATATTACGAGTGAGAATCCATGGAGGTGATACACATTGCTCAACATTATTTGAGACATTATTGATGGCGATTCGGACAATTTGTTAAAAGTTAGATCTACGAAAGTATTCTAATGCATATATTTTATAGGTAATTGGGACTCGTGTACTTTCAGGCATACATTGCGGTTTTAAGGTAGGAGAGGGGATTTGAAAGCCGCGATTTCTCCCCCACCTCAGTTGCTCAACGGTTTTTCTCAAATATTCCTATCGCATCTTCCTTCTCCTATTCCTCCTACTGTTATGATAGGCGAAAGATGATGACCGGAGAAAGTGATATTTCCACACATCGGTTCAATATACGAATGGTCACAGATGATAATCTACCATCTGCATCTATCCTCACAATGGCCCCGTCATTCCTTTTCTCCCTTGGTCGTTCTCAAATTAATATCAAAAAACGTATTTCCTTTCCCTCTCTCCCATTCTCACGCTCAAAACCCTGTGACAACCCAGCCATGAAATGGGATGCCAGCAAGAGTTCGCTCAATATTTCAAACCACACCTTACCGATTCAGCCATGAACCAAACTATCAAATAAATTTATTATCCTGTCTACATTAACAAAAACCAAGCGGGTCCGAGTTAATCACCTGAAATTTATTCCCATTAACGTTTTTTTTCCAACCAAGATAGCTAAAGGAATTTGATTCATCCGAGACATATAATGGCAACGTAATGATTGGGTGAATTACGGACAAAAGAATACACAACTGCACACGACGATAAACATATAATGCCGCCTTTGTTTTCGAATCATCGTAAAAAAAAAATAATTCGCTCTTTTTGAGGTCAAGTGAAAATCCAGAGGTCTCCCATTGGAGCGAATTGATGCGTAGCGCCATGCCGAAGGGGACGGACGTGCTGAGCTAAGTTAATATAGTCGAAACTTTTCTTTTGTAACGATTAGTTTCTTCGTTTCCTATGATTGTTGTCGATGTGACCTTAATGACGTGGTTACTGTGCTTTCCTCAGCGACCTATTTTAACGCTCAACAACTCGACACAACGGGCATTCCTTCACTTCTATTCTCACCTCTGAATACTATTGATCTGCTCAGACCTTTGATTCTCCTTAACAAATTAGCCTTCCCATAGCAAAAACTATCAAATTTGATTATCTAAGAACATTCAACAACCGTACGGATCTGTAAATGGTGCGTTCGCTAGTTAAACCGTAGACTGTTGGAAATCATAAAACATAGGGTGTGGAAAACTGTAAAAAAAAACTATTTTCTTATTATGCCTTGTGACTTGGGTTGCTAAAATAATTTTTTTAAAAGTGCATGCAAAATGTTGCGCTAGTAATATCCTTTCAGTCGCTTGACTTACGAACATATCAACTCCTTAACAATGGAAACTTTACATAAGATTTGTTCAAGCACCTCATCTCCAACCCAAAAGGAATGTAAGTGTTAAGAATACATATATTTCAATTATATTTACCCCACTACAATTTCAGCATTATGAACTATTAACAGTTTGTAGGGGAGGCGACCGACAGCTCAGGTAGGTCATTTGCGCCGTTAGGGATGGACAGAAAAGGATGCAGGGTGGAGAGACACCCGGCGCGGCGTCGGTATTAACGAAACCCGGCCTGCTCTTGAGGAAATGCGCCAAGGGGTCCGCAACTTAACGTTCCATCCGATGGCGTGCACACTCAAACCGCTCTACACAAAGCACCTCAAGTAGGGATCGGGATACCACTGAAAAATATCTGCCGAACCCGGGCCCTCTGAGTGGGAAGCCAGCAAATCAGCTACCGCACCATCCCGATCCCCCAGCATTATAAACTATGTTCAAAATAAAACAATATATTGCATATATTGTATTATATTGAGTAATGCTGTAATTTTAAATAAAATTATCTATAGTAATAAGATTATTAAAAAAATATGTATATCAAACAAATCTGTCGTACCTGGTTTTATTCATAATCTTGCTTAATCAAAATCAAGAATGCTGTAAGAGGGACCTAAACCATATAAATGCTTAAAGCACACTAAACTATAGGTTTTTGGAAATAATTTGCACAATCGTCGGAATTAACTATCAATGCAATAGGTACAAATATTCCATTCATTCTAAAGGTCGTTCTACAAATTCTACAACTTGCTAAGGGCGTCCGAATGTGTGGACCAGACCTAAATATTATCGAATCCTTCGATTATTTATGGGTCTAGTCGCCATGGGAAGGGGAGAGTTGGGAAAAACAGGGTTTTCGGATGAAACAGAAAGCCTCTACTTACCATCCGACCAATGTTGCAACCTCCCGCATCCTCCATTAAATTACTAATGTGCGTCACCAATGTTCTTTAACGAGTGGACAGTGTGATTTTGCCTCTCTAAGGAATATCTCAAGTTGCATGTTTATAATTATCATTATTATTATTGTTGATTTTGTACCGGTAATACCAGGGTAGGTTTTGTGTGGACAGAGCCAGAGCGATTTCACAAAAATACATTTACTTGCCTCTCCGAACAAAAAACACAAGCGGGCATTGGATACCTCAGTAAGTCCCTCTTTCATTCCCCATACTTCTTTCTCCCTCCAATCCGTCCAACATATCCATCCTATTCCCTTTTCATCCTCGCGTCTTAGCGTTCTCTCCTCTATCACAGTCTTCGGCATTCCACAGTCAATCAATATGCTTTGCATCTATTTTTTCTGTCTCCTTAGGATTTCTCCCACTAATCCTCTCTCCTTACTTCCGCGTTTATTTTCCTTTCAGTCCACTACATCTTTTCCATTCTTCTCCACACCCACATTTCAAAAGCTTCCAATACATGCCTATCATCCTGCTTCAATGACCATTCTTCCGCACTGCACAAAACCACGCTCCATATCAAAGCTTAAACGAGCCTTTTTTTAACATCCCTACTCGACATCCCTGTCATCAATTCCTCCCTCCTTGTGAAAGCTACTTTACCTAAGGCAATTCTTCACCTTGTGACCCTACTACTTTGGTCAATTTGGTCCAGAACACTTCCGAGATACGTAAATTATCCCAAATGTTCTAGATTTTGCCATCACACTTTTACATTTAGCTTAGACATTCTCTTTCTAGAAAACCGCATATCCTTTTTTATTTACATTATCATTCACGTTTAACTGACTATCCCACTTACTTTTCAATGCAATCAGCAGAGTTTGCAACCACTTGGCTGACTGAAAAACTAAAATCTGATCATCCGCAAACCTAACTGATTTTATGAATTTCCCACCGACTTTCAATCTTATTTCCAGTCCTTCTCAAGCCTCCTTAACCATTTCCTTCAAATGTTCGTTGAACGGCACAGGATATAATGGACACCACTGCCTCACTTCCCTTCCTAAAATAGTCCATCCGGACTCTCCGTCCCCCACTCGCACCTGAGCAATCAGAGATACTACCTTGATCAAAAATTTCCCGGAATAACCACCGTGTGGCGCTCCCATCGTTCCGATTTGAGTTCTGTTTTTTTTGTTAAATTGGTACATCTGTTGTTGATATTCCCTTTAAATCTTAGTGTCATAACTTGACATTTGCAAAAGTTACGTAGCCAAGAGTACATCTATCTCTGTGTGTGTTGGCGATTTTTTACAATTTCAGAAATGGATTTAAATTTGCAACAACGAACTTGTATTAAATTTTGCGTAAAAAACGGATTTAGTGGCGCACGGACGTTGGAAATGTTGGAAAAGTGTTTCGGCAACGATTCTCTAAAAAAAACGGTCGTTTACCAGTGGCACGAGCGGTTCAGAAGTGGTCGTGAGTCAATCGAAGATGATGAACGCAGTGGCAGACCATCGACATCGAAAGTCGGTGAAAAAATTGATAAAGTAAAAGAAATGTTGGTCAATAACCGCAAATTAACCATCAGAGAAATAGCGGAGGACTTGAACATTGCCTATGGATCCGCCCAAGACATTGTGGTTAATGATTTGGGTTTCCGTCGTGTAGCAGCAAAGTTGGTGCCAAAAGACCTCAATTTCATGCAAAAAAGAGACCGTGTTGACGTCGCAAAAGACATGATTTGCGAGGCTGAATCCGATCCCACATTCATCAAAAGGATCATTACTGGAGACGAGACGTGGGTTTATGAGTACGACACGCAATCCAGACATCAGGCAAGTGAATGGCGTTCACCAAATGAGCCGAGACCAAAAAAACCACGTCGTTTTCAGTCAAAAAAGAAGGCAATGCTGACGGTTTTCATGGATTACAACGGTGAAGTGCATCATGAATTTTTGCCAGAAGGCCAGACAGTAAACAAAGAGTATTATTTGGGCGTTATGAGACGTTTGCGTGAAGCAATTCGCCGAAAGAGACCAGAAATGTGGGCAGAAAACTCGTGGATTTTGCACCATGATAACGCACCGTCGCACAGTGCTATCATTATTCGTAATTTTTTGACGAAAAATGCAACAAATACCATCCAACAGCCACCGAATTCACCTGATTTGGCTCCCTGTGACTTCTTTCTGTTCAATCGAGTTAAAAAACCATTACGGGGAACGCGTTTTAGCAGCCGAGAGGAAGTAATGGAAAAATCGCAGGAAGCACTGATGGACATACCGAAAACCGAATATAAAAAATGTTTCGAGGATTGGATCAAGCGCTGGCATAAGTGTGTTGCAGTCGATGGGGATTACTTTGAAGGGGACAATATAGATTTAGATGAATAAACTTGTATTTTTAATTTTCTGAATAAATTCCGGGAAATTTTTGATCAAGGTAGTATGTCCAGGCTGCGGAGTAGTCTCCAAACCATCCAATCTCCTATTATCTGCAATAATATCATTGATTCTCACCAATTCCCTCCAATGAATAAATTCTTGCCATCTACGAAACGATCAAATTAATCCTGATTGTATTCCATGTTCCCTCTCTATTAGTGACATTATTACTGCTATGGCATATCTCTCTTAGCAGAGGGTGTCAGACCGCATTGGAAAATAGGGAAATAGATGATTATTGGTATTCCGTATATATATATATATATATATATATATATATATATATATATATATATATATATATATATATATATATATATATATATATATATATATATAGTATAGCATATACAGGGTTCGTCCGGAAAATAAGTGTACTGAGCTCAGGAAAAAAAATTTATTACACTTTTACATATCTTAAGCTAATATTCCTCAAAATAGGACCCTTGTGAGTCGATACACTTGTTCCAGCGGCGTTCCCATTCCTGGAACGCTCCCGCGAAGGCATCATCGGGAACCTCTCGAAGACACGTCGTCACGGCCTCTTTGACGGCGTCCAAAGTCCCGTATCGCGTTCCTTTCAAACTCCTCTTTATCTTCGGGAACAGAAAGAAGTCCGGTGGTGCCAAGTCCACTTTTGCAGTGATCCGCAAGTTGTGTCGCGATTTCCAAACGATTGAGTCTTTGATCATCACTGAGCACTTTCGGCACCAACTTTGCACAAATTTATCGCATCTGTAATTGCTCCCTAATAATCTCGTGCACTATTGTTTTTAGCACATTACACTGCTCTGCTATCATCCGAACACTAAGACGACGATCAGAGTTCAGTACATCGCGAACTTTTCGCACATTTTCGTCGGTGAGTGTCGTTGATGGGCGTCCAGGCCGTGGTTCGTCGTCGACCTCTTCTCTGCCCTCCACGAACATCTTGTGCCACCGAGAGATCATGTTTCTGGACATGGCTGACTCCCCGTAAGCCTGGTTAATCATACCGACAGTTTCGGTAGACGATTTCCCAAGCTTTACCGCAAATTTGATGGAATAACGCTGCTCCAAAAACTTCGGCATCGCGTTCCGTCACGTGGGTCGAGCGTGGAGGTTCGCGTTAACAGAGCTCCTCACTACACCACAGCTCAGAGCCGACTGCCTTTTTCAGCGTCGCTTGCCAACATACCCCCCTCCAATCGCAGCCCGTCAGAGCGGTGCTGGGCGCGCCTGGAGCGGCGGGAAAAAATCAGTACACTTATTTTCCGGACGAACCCTGTATACATGTATGTATATATATATATATATATATATATATACACACATATTTTTATACATTATAAAAATATGTATATGTGGGTCGCGGTAGTCCCGGAGTAGAGCGTTGGACTACTGGCTGAGGGCCCGGGTTTTATTCCCGGGCAAGCCTCTCTAAGCCCCTGCAGCTCCACCTAAACTATGTGATTTTTGGAATACCACATCTTTCTGGGACCATGACAGGCACACGGAAAGGAAATGGCCCCCATACCCGGATGTGTGAATTTCACACGCCGCCGGGCTTAGTGCTGGGTGAACTCTACCAAACCGGCTGTGCTGATTACTGTTTTTATGGTTATATATATATATATATAGTACATATGTATATATTTATTAATATATTTGCTGCTATTCGCCACACCGCTGTCGTCATATCTCGAATCTACCATCTGATTTTGTCGCTTATAGGATAGAGGCAATTTGAAGAGTGGCCCTCCACATTTTTTGATGTAGCGTTGGACTCGTTTCCATCTCACGATCGAGAGACGTAAATATCAAAGGGTTCGCGTGCTGAAAGAGGATCGTTCAAGTGCCGAGAAATTAAAGAACACATGATGAGCTCTTATTGTGTGTTTTTCGGGAAGACACACACACAGACGAGAATCCCTTTCCACGAGACGGACGTAATTCCAACCCCGCTTTTACGAGCTTCCCGCATTCGCGTCCGAAGTGGGAGCGGGGAGAGGGGGACGCAACAAACCCCGCGAAGGTCCAATCTCGCTCCGGGACACTTATTTTGATGTTATAAAAGGGAGAAAGAAGCACTGACTGCCCTGCGGGATAAGGGGGCGTGAAGATGAGGCCGAAAACGCTTCCAGCGGGATCATCATTACGACTTTGTTTCGTATAAACCATTAACCATGAAACTTCAATACGATGAATTATCATAGGAGTATAATGACCCTTACGAGTCACGTGACTCACTACAATTAATGATATTTACTGGCGAGTGGTAGCAAGAGGAAGTTATAACTTTTATTACAACATACTCGGTGAGAACAGGGTTATGTTAATGAACACGGGGCAACTGTTTCGTGGGCTTCTGGTAATGTTTAAATCACAATTTGATGTGAGTTAAAATGAGATTGTAAGATATCACTTGAAGAATACCCATTCACATACCAGGAACACGTTATTCAGATATTTAAATTAGTGATTAAAGCCTGTTCGATTACTTAAAAAAACGCACCTAACAATCTCAGGTACCTATTATAAAAATTCTTAGGGAATTCACAATCCAATAAAGGGAAAAACTGAAGGGAAGAATGTTTTTTTAACACTGAAGACTTAAAGGAGACAACTGCAACATTAATATAATAGTGTCCGGGCTGATAGCGATGGAATGGGAGCGGAAATGTCATTAAGCGTTGGGAATTATGGAGACGATTTATAATCTCGTTAATTTTCTCTTCTCGTGGGAAAACATCAGCAAATACTGCAACAGACTGACACTAAATATTCCTTCATTTCGACCATTAATTTTTGCTTACATTAACCAGAAGGTAGGAGCAAAATGATTTCGAAACTTTCTCCGAGAAAGAGCGAGAGAGAGAAAAAAACATGGGGGCCTTAAAATAAGTCTATTCTCCCCCACCCACGGAAGGAAACTGCATGCAATATAATATATTAGTGTGTTTAGTGAGACGAGAGGAGTGCGAAGCGAACTCCATCGCCCCTCGTTATTTACGGCGCAGAGGTTTTCGTCATGGAAACGCGAACAAACAAGCGTCAGAGCCATCTGCCGGCCGCGCCAGACACCGCCTCACCAGCGAGACAATCTTCCCACGGCGAAGAAGAATAAAAATGTTAAAAACACACGCACACACACACACACGAGCGAATCTAACCTCGGATACGAAGCCAGCGGCGCTCGTAATTCCATTAAATACGGCCGCTATAAAACGCCAAATAAACTCGGTCCAATTTCCTCCAACCCCTTTCTTCCCTAATAATACGAAGAAAGGTGGTAATGTCTTTGGACTTCATGGTCTCTGCGGGTGGCTAGCCAGCAGGAGACTGGGCAGAATATATTATATACTCACGCATACGTAGTACTACATATCCGTGCTTTGGAAGATGTGGACTGGGATGGGAGGAGGTGGAGTTGTTAAGTTCGAAGGACGGGATGGGGTAAGGGACGAAGGCGTATGGGAAGAAGTGTGATGAGGAAAACGAACCAACGTTAAGGGAAAGGGCGAATGGGGAAAGACGAAGGGCGACTTTAATGAAGAAGGGACCAACTTGGGTGGGAAGATGCGAAGGGAACAAAAAAAGATGAGTCTAGAGTAGCGGAGGAAAAGAAGGAAATCCCGCGGGGAAAGAACGTCTATGCGATTGTATAAGTCCCACAAATTCCTCATAAAAATGAGCTTTCTGTCACATCGAATGGGTTTTCCCCTCGAGGATACTGCTCGACTCGAAGCTTTCCCTATTCATAGGAGTGAATGGAGTCATCCTCTCCTTTCGGAATGGAAGAGGTGATGGTGGTGGTGGTGGTACCATTGAGCCGCCATTGAAATTTAAAGCTGTGTTGGAATCCATTCAGACACTTGGCACGATTGGGTTTGTTCCATTAACCAACCTAAGGGTACCTAAATTCTAATATATAAAAATATAGAGTAGATTGTGGAGACGATCCCATGCAGAGACAGCTTATAGATTGAAATTTTTACTGACATGTTTCGTCATTCAAGCAATGTTCTTTTACATTTAATGAGATTATGTGAGGCATTCCTTGACAGTTGCAAGTCTTTAAAACCATACTTTTTACCAATTACGTTATGTACGGAGATGATATCCTTCGTGAAGTTGCTTTGACAAAGTCAAAAAGTATGATTTTTAAGATATTCAATCAAATTACGTTTCCTAATTGATTTCCTCCACACTTCCCTGTCTGTGTATATTTCTGTTGCTTCGATTACATTCTGATATTGATACGTAAAAGCTCTTTTGTTCATGAGACTTCTCATAATCGTCTCTTGTCAGTGTATTAAATCCTCATACCTTCGTGATTTATTCAATGCTGATTCTACCGCTCATTTTATCGCCAGTTAATGAATTAAATAGCATAAATAGTTATTAAATGTATAAGGAATTCCAAATAGGCGCCGAAAAATGATATGCCTAGTTAAACAATTCTCGAATTGTATTAAATAAAAAAGGCGAAGAATAGGCGAAGGTTTATCCCAAAGTATTACCACTCGTATATCCGTTATCATCACTGACTGCATCCGAAATGAGCATATGAGCCTTGAAATCGCAAATACGAACTAAAGCTTAAAGCTGGAATTTTATTATCATTTATTTTTCCACATGAATTCGTCAAAAATACGAAAATTTGAAGCATTTCTCTGTTTAATATTCTCATGCTCATCATACAGACCCTAAATGGCAATTTTCTTTACAAAAAATTTTTATTCGTTTTAATGATGGCATCAAAGCTGTTTCTCTAGAATAAAACCGATTATTATTGATTTGCTTATATATTTCTCCCGGATGTATCCCTTCCCAACTGTTTCAGCAAAGAAGATGAACAAGATGGCGTATTTTTAGGAATAGAATTTTCAATATCATACATTAGACACACGAATTTCTAGCGGCGAACAGACGTATCACAGACGCAATAGTACATGTATGGAATTAAGGATATGGGTCCCAAGAAGCGGTTCTTGGCTGTTTTTTGGAATGCGATTGAAAACATATTTATCATAATTTCCACAAAATAAACCGGTACAATTTGAAAATATTTTAGGTACATAATAGGGCTAGGATAAATTTTATATTACGAAGTTGGAAATGGGATTTCAAATGAAAAGGAGAGATAGATTAGGGAGGAGAAGGGATGAAGTAGAGTGAGTAAAGAGAAGGGAAGATTATGGAGTCGCCTCTTAATCGATCGAGATGAATTTGTCGTTGAATATGAAGTAATTGGACGTAGACCGTAAGGAAGCATTGCAGATTTTTAGAAAGATGATACCCCAAAATTTGGCAGCAATATATCATGTGTTACAGATGCAATCACTTACGAAAAAACAAATTTATCTAAAAATATATGTATATATGTATTGGTCACGGTAGTCCAGTGGGTAGAGCGTTGGACTGCTGACCGCAGGGTCCCGGGTTCGATTCCCGGGCAAGGCACTCTGGGCACCTGCAGCTCCACCCAAGCTGAAGTGATTTTTCGGGTACCACATCTTCCTGGGAAACCATAACCGGCACAGGGAAAGGAACTGGCCCCCCTACCCTGATGGGTGAATTTTCACACGCCGTATAGGGCTTAGTACTGGGTGATCTCTACCATCACCTACTAAACCGACCTTCGGGTTGATTACTATGCTTATGGTATATATATTATATATATATATATATATATATATATATATATATATATATATATATATATATATATGGTTTATATATATCGTGCAGATTGCAACGTAAAACCAGTAAATTCCTGATACGAGTTCCTGGAATTTGGGTGATTTGATTTTAATCGCTCAGCAAGAAACTTTGGCGAAGACACATCGGATTCTCTATTCGGAAATGTATATCAATCAATATCTCTATTAAGGAATAGAAACATATTTATGCTAAATTCAGTCTGGGTTAAAAAAAAATATTGTACTAGCGTTGTGAATACGGTAAGAACCAGTGATCGGTCGTAATATTACCAGCTCGGCAAATAAATTCTTCTTCTCACGTGAAATTGACATGCTTCTTATTATTTTGCCAATAAAATATTATTTTACTGCTAGGTTTGATTCCGAAATAGCACAGGACGATTTCCTGCTAGTTTCGTAAACTTGTACAAACAAATTTTCCCCCTCAACGAAACCTTTCATGATTTTTCCGCCATCATTTTACTTTGGCCATTCCGTCACTTATTGGCCTTTCATGCATACTACTCACTTGCAGCTTATGCATAAAATTTTCGTATGGTACTCGATTACATTTCTTCCCAAAACCTTCTTAAAGAGTTCAGAGAGATTGCATCAATTCAGCTATCCCGTTCTCTTGATTTCAGAGTGTCGCCCCTGGCGTTTTTTTCCTTAATTAGGGATGGTGCCCTAGCACTCCCCGCCACACGCCCTTGCGGCGGCTTGCGGGTTATTAAGTAGATGAAGATATTGGACGTACCAAAAAATCGTTCTCATTAAGTTTGAAGGACATCATGCTCGAAAAATGACGTTAGGAGTCCGGCGTCGGCAATAGCCTACCCTTAACGAAAGGCGCCAAGGGGTATGCAGCTTAATGTCCCACTAAAAAATATCTGCCGCCTCCGGGATTCGAAATTCGGGTCCAGAATTAAACAGATTGTATAAAAAAGCAGTTTTTGCATCCAGATCGATTTCCGTCGGCGGGGTCGTGAATAAACTGTTTAGATCGACTGGGGAAATGTGAGAAGGCGGGGAGTGTGACATTTTAGTCTTGCCCACACCAAGGCGCTTCAAGCTTTTCCAAAGTTGTGACGGGGGTTCTTCAGATAGTATAAGGAAGGCATATCTGATTTTTGAAAATCTGATAACGCAGTTTTGTTTAGATATTGAATGAATTTTCTTTTTTGTTTTTTAAATAGACTATACGCTGCGTAACTACTGCGCATCAAGTATTTTATTTCAGTTTCAGGTCATTCATGGGGAGGGTGGTTTTGAGAGTCGAAATTTTCTTAACGGTGCATGTTTGTCTTATAGGTCATTTAAGAACGTTATAAACAATTCTATTTCTTTATCTATGCCGTCGATGAATTCTATACACTGTCATGGAACGCAAGCACAGCATCTGGCATTAGGCCTTCGTCACCTATGGACTTGAAATCACGAGTAAGAATGAATTTCTGCTTAAATTTAGAAATCATTGTGAACAAACAAGGGACGAAGCCAACAGACCCATGCTTACAGGTCAAAAGATCGTAAATTCAGTCATTCGCCGCCAAATGTAAATCGAAAAACGTCGTCCCATACACCAACAGTCATTGCCACGGGTAGGATAACGTTCTTCAGAGGCGCTCCAAACTCTTCCTCCCTTCATCTTCTCGGACATTCCCCAAATCTCATAATGTACTAAGAATAGGGACCTGGTAGAGCACGAAAGATGTAAGTTAAAGCGTGGTCATCAGTGACTCGGCGGCCTCCCGCCCACGCTCTCATGAAAAACAAATGAGTGCCGGATGGCCGAAAGGTCTCCCTCCCACAACACAACAGGCGACCCAGCCATTATTTCCCGCGCGCGAGGGCGCAGGCGCGAGCGTCGAGTGCCTCCTGCCTGCTCCTTTTCTCTCAAACACGAATGAATCACGTGGGAGGGAAACATCTTGTTCGCTTGCATTGACGGATTCCAAATGGCCTCCCATTCATCCTTCCAAGCGAGGGAAAGAACCTTCCGGACCACAATCTAAGGACTAGACCATCACAGGCCGATGTCCATGTGCTCAACCGCTGTGCAACGAGCAGGCAGGGCCGCGCCCTTGGCAACGTCCGATAGAAGGGCGTGCCACGCCCAGCGAAGGCCGTTCCGCATCTCTATGGAGATGTTTGGACGGGTTCTGAGTCAAATGCCCCTTTATCTACAGTGACCTCCCATAATGCGCACTAGATCCATCTTACTGCCCAAAACTACTACTGCGCTCCGACCGACTCCTTTTATCTAAAACTACAGGTACATTATACAGTGTGAGCCGCCACGAGGGCGTGCTAGAGGGGGGTTCACAGGTCATCAGTCATTGAAGTGATTGTTGATCGGTATGACAGAAGATAGTAGCCACATATTCATACCCGGAAGACTTTGCCATATGGAACTCGTTAACTCTGAATATTTGCAGTATGAAACTGTCGTCATCGCAAAGGCACTGCAATCATCAATATTCATGAAATTTTATTTATCTTATTTCAATCTATTGACAGAATTAACAAAAGTTTGTTCCTTTTTGTTTGTAATACTGAAATACTATTAGAAGTATAAAATGAAAATATTGTATTTCAAGGTCGTTTGGGAACGCTCTCAGTGCAAATACGTCTTCCTACTGATATGAAATCATACGAAGGATTTGAAATATTTGGTCGACTATGAATGCGTTTTTCCTCATTAATACGTTCCTGTTTTGTATTAATTATGGCGTCAACAATTACGAGCAATATGCCAGAAGGAGAGGGATAAGATCTTACGCGTCCCTATGATAGGAGAAATAATAACGAAAAAATTAGCCTGCGTGCTTTAAGGATGGCCTCAAACTATTTCCCACCTCCTCAAAAATTTGCATATGGTTACCCGATATACTTTTTTAACTAATACAACTAATACTTGATGCAGAGATGGGACCGAGGGACATCATGAGTACATATTTACGCCACAAAACTAAAGCACCCATTCAATCCTCTCGGCTTCAGGTAATGGAGCAAGATAAATTACCTAGGCAGTTGAACCGCCATTTATTTGTGTGTAAATGTCCCAGGAAATGGAATTTTTGCGAGTGCATTTTGCAAGTGGATTTTCAGCACGAAGGTGGAGTGAGTGAGAGACGGAAAAGGTGTTTCAGGGCACGCGTATAAAGTTTCGGAAACCCATACGACAACGGCTCAAAACACCGATGCTCTTTACGATTCATAAGTAAATAAAATATTAAACCTCACTGGAATATTTGCATACATCGGACGTCTCATCGTTTACCTGACGGAAAGAACGTCATTCACCGGGCGAGTTTAGATAAACCTAACAACCTTTCCCCCTCTAGTTGGTTCTAAATCAACCGCCGTAATGCTAAAATGACAAGAGTGCTAAAAAGGACGACAAGGGCAGCAGAACGTGTGCGAAAGCAGGAATTTTAAGAGAAGCGCCAAAGGCTCCAAAGGTGGTTGGTTTGAAAGAGCCTTTCCCCGCTTTTTATTCGTCACGGGAGTTCAATGCATACACAATGCAAGTGTTATTAACTCCATAGGAGGCAATATTTCAGCTTTCTCGGGAATTACGACGGTGCAAGAGGTGGACGGGGAGCCATCCAGAGGATGACACCATAAAAGAATGAGAGAGCGGCCAGAGAAGCGACGTACTCATGCGAAACGAGTTTCTCGGCAGGTTCACCTCGCAAATTTTCTTCCTATTCTGTGGGCGAATTCATCCCCCCTTCCCCAGAGGGTGAAGGGAATTGGGGTTAGGGTGGTAAGGAAATGATAGGTGCTCGTTCGTGCGTATGAGAACGCTATATGTGAATTAATTTTATCACCGCAAGGGAAGAAGTGTGAGACGGCGTCTCTTTCCGGGTATGGTTGCAGCAGAAACGGAAGGCTCACGGTCGAATGGGCAGGTGTGTCCCATTCGACGATCAAATAGGGGAGTGCGAGCGATATCACGCCATAGGCAACGCCATAAAAGGGAAGTCCAATGATCATTTGCAAGGGTCCGGCGGTCCATTTCCATCTCTCGAGTACACAACGCGCGTCACTTCCCCTTTCGACCGTGACTGAGAAGTCAACGACACGAAAAATACTTGTTGCAATGCATGCCACTGAGCCGTACTTTGTCTACCAAATGAAGTCCTTCTGGGGGATTGACTGGACATATCCTTCCACTCCATTCTCCCTTGAGACTATCAGAATTCAAATGGCCATTTATATTCGTAATTTACTTCGTCCTTTACGCAGCAAATGTAATAAGTTTTAAAAAGGTAGGTAGATTTTGCCTTCAAGAGATTAAGCCTTGAGGCTCCCTGAATACTGATGAGGAAACAACTTCCGGAAATATGTAATACTCCTCCACAAAAGAAATAAACTTGTTCTGCCCATTGATTTCTTCAGCACTTAATACTTCCTACCCCTTTCGGTTCATCCAAAATGTCTCTCCTACCTTTCTCCCTCATTCTAACTCACCAACAGATTCCTTTCCTGAGCATTCATTAATTAGGTTGCATCTAGATGCCATGCATGTCGTTTTGATAAATATTTATGAGTTTTCATTCATAATGGCACTCTATCAAATGACGATGACAAAACAAGATTTTCCCTCGTTAGTTTTCTCAAAAATTGACGTCTAAAATCCATGATTTCATTGGCACCATGGAATGTAACTGGCTTCCCACCCCGAGGGTCTGAGTTCGAATCCTGAAGGTGGTATGATTTTTCTGAGTTACCACGATCCCTACTTGGTGGGGTTCCCCGTGAACAATAATACAAGTGGAGCACGCTATCCGTTGGATGGGACGTCAAATTGTGGGCCTCTTGGGGCCTATCTTTCAAAATACGCAACTTTCGGTGCCAGGTTTATCTTCACCCTTTCTCTATTTCCTTAAAACGTTACCCCAACCAAATTCCCAACCTATCCTTTGTAGCATAAATGATGTTAGATGTCGGTCGCTCTTATTATCAACTACTACTTCCAACATCTCTTAACTAGGGGAGATAGATATATCTCTATGTAGGCTCACCCTTAATTAATGTTCAACTTTTCGCGAAAAATTAAAAGCACTGTACCTTTAGATATGCGTAAGGTCTCAATTATTTCGCGAACTATTATTAATCAATAATTCAAAACCATATTGAGGATTTAGTCAATCATTTTGGAGCAAGGTACTTCCATTAACGGTCCCGAACGATGTTCATTTTTGGCTGTACGGCCACGTCATTCATCCAATTTTAAACAGTCGTAAACACAAGAGCAATTGTGCCACGAAGTCGATCCAACTCAGCTTTTTTCTCTTTCGGTGTTAAGCCTTTTAAATATTAGCATTTCATCACCGCAGGAAACATTTTTTTCCAATTTTCTCAATGAAGAAAAGTTTGTTACTTCAGTCGATTATGAAGATGAAACCACGTCATGGATATTGCTGAGACTTTAACAGCAGTCTAGTGAGAGATGAGGCTTACTAAAAGCAAGCCTCGCCCGATATTACGAGCGCCATCTCATGGAGTCTCTATGGAATCATTGAACGACCCACTTATTATTAACTCTATATTGTCTTCAATAAGTAATTCAGGGATTGAAAGAAACTATAAGAACGTTTCTTGAATGCCGTAAGATATTGAAGACTAATGAAGAAGGCAATCCTGAGCACTTACATAAATTTATCCGGAAAACTAAAAACACAAATTACTCAAAGAATCTCGGAAATTTCAAAGTTTTTGGTGTTGCCATAACCCAAAAGTATTTCGTACCTACGCACACCGTATCGGTATAATTAGCAGTGCTGGTAGTTCCCACTCCAAACCTGTAATTAAAAGGGAATTGAAAAAAATACGTGCAAAAAATAAAGAGACTTTTAAAAAAGAGAATTTTTCCTTCTTCGCTTAACATTAAAAAGATTAACGGTACACAAGCATACAATTTTTCCGGAGACAAGAGCCTGAAATGCTCCCATTGAAAACTCCACGCCTTGATTGCACGCCGAGCACTCCGCCTGAAGGCCACGTGAATACTTAAATCAGTTCCATTAGAATGTCATTGCAAGGAATTTAGTGGAACTCGCCGGAATTTCGGAGCCAGGGGGGGACACTTTCATCCAAAGGAGAAGAATCATATGTATGAGTAATACGTATACATCATATATGTGGGTGTGTGTGCATACAAACGCACATTATATGTATATACATACATATATATTTTTATACATACATATATATACACACATGTATATGAGTATATGTATGTTTATATACCATAATACATATATATGCACATGCATACATCCATATCTACACCACTGTAATGAAATTAGGGGAAATCATGGAAAGCTGATAAATATACGAAAAAATAAGTAAAACAATCCGAAAGCCATGGAATAAATAGAAATACGGGGGAAATGCTATTTTAGCCCTCTTTTCCCAGTAAGCGAGGAAGGGATAATTCCGTGGTGAGACTCAAACGTTGACGTTGCGCGTGGGTCGACGGGATACGTCCATTTATTTAATTTTCAGAGAACTTGAAATTCTTGAGCCAAATTTCATTTATCCCCTGCCCATCCATCTTCCATTCGGTGCTAAACAAGCACCAGCGGAAGGTAGAGAAATGGAGAGGGAGAGACCGAAGAGGAGAGAATCTTGGATACCTGTATATCAGGCAATATCCAATGTTTTATCTTAATTTAACACATGTTATCAACCATTCTTTTTTCTAACAAACAGAGTAAGAATATTGTTGATTCACGGGCAATTGAAAAATACACATGATCCGGAAAATGTGAAAATATCGCCTAAAATCGCAATACCATCATCATAGATACAAGGAGTGTAATTAAAAAAATCATAGTTTCAACTGTGCTAGGTGTCAGGGCACACTACATATTTTTTCACTATATTTCACCGACACAAAGGGTATTTCAGTTGAAATGGCACACTTCGTTTCTCCATCATTAAGATATTGCTTTCCAAATAAATACCAATTCAATTTTAATAATGAAAAAAAATTTTTTAGTCGTTTACCGCTTAAGAATAATTATACTCATAAACGCTTCATATATAAATATTACAACTTTCGAGAAAATAGCAATTATTAGTTTATTCACAGCAAGTGCTTTATAATGCTACGCTAGCATGTCGTGGTATAAATAGGCATTGTAACTGATGCTTTCCCCCAAGAGTATTGCCGAGCAAAGCAATAAGTTAACATTCATTTCATAAAGGAGACCTAATTAATAATCAACATAAATTCCCTCAATGTCATTAATATTGTTTGCCTCATGAATATAGCATTTCTAAGTTTTCCTTTTATGCTTCCTTCATTTTTTCCGCGGACAGTTGGCCAGACTCCCGCCAGAGAGATTCGACGCGTCCGGTGGAGTGGAACCAATAATAATTACATTAAAATATTTCGGCTCTCGTTTTCCTCAGCGTCCCCGAAACTTCCCTCCAACCAGCGGCCCTCCAGGGGGGGCGAGGGAGTAAATCACCGTCAATTAGGGCGCTCCCTCACGACAGGTTGAGGAAAAAGGGTTTGGGCGGGGGTGGGAAGGGAAAGTCCCCCTCCCCCCACAAACTAGTTTCCACGCCAAAAGGAACGGCCCCATTCCACTACGGCAAAACATCACACGCGTCCTCTCTCCTCCCCCATTGGACGCCGACCGGCGTGGCATTGTAAACAACCGAACGCCATCTCGATGGGCCGCCGTCCTTAAATTACGTTTAAGGCCATTTTGGGTTTCTTTCCGTTGCCCCTCCTCACTACCCCCGCCCACCCCCGTCCAAAAGGAGCCTCTAAAACGTGAATCTCCACCCCCCCCCCCCCCCGCCATCTTATGTAATTACTGGCGCTATCATCAATATCAAGACTGTAATAGCGGGGAGAACTGCAGGCAAGCGAGGAAGACGAAGGAAACGGATAGGCATGTTGGACGGAATGAAGGGAGGAAGGCAGTATTCCGAATTGAAGACCAATACAGTGTGGTGTGTCCGGTCGTGTCTTATCAGACAAATGTGTAGTAATTTTCAGTCTGGGTCCATCCAAAATATACCTTGAACGGTAGAAAAAGAGAAAATGATTTAAAAATTGTTATTATAATCAAAGGGAGCACTTTTTCCTCAGGAAAAGAGCAAAAATGGATTTACTAGATTTGACGAAAGCCTTACGATTATCTAATACTTAGTTCAATTACGTGATGGTAGTGAGCAAATACAAAATTATCTTGGAACATAACCCATTTTTAAAAGAGTATCAATTTGATGCTACGTATTAGAATGCATACAGTGAAATTACAAAAACAAGTCGAAAAGTTCCGGATAGACTGATAAATGTTTACATGAATTTAGGGGGAGAATATCGTCATGAGATATTTGAATGAAAATTTATAAGGCCTTCTCTGGCGGTTATGGACAATGATTGAAATAATGCAACATTAAATCCTGCGCAAGAGTCTTAAATGCCCAGCCCGTTTGAGGATATGCAATAAAATGCCATTCCGCCAAAAGGCTTATGCCCGAGAAATCGAAGCCCCTCTAGGAAGGAAGGGGTGGATTTTAACCCCCTTTCCCTCCCTCCCTTCAAACAACAACTTCCCACCCCACGCGCCATTCATCCTTCCCACCCTCCCCTTTCATTTCCTCGCCGGCGACGAGAGCGAATAGGGGTGGGTCCTTCGCTACAGATGCCCCAGCCGCCGCCATAACCGCATGGGCGCATAAGCTTATCCTATTCATTTTTTTACGGGACGTCGTATGTCAGCCTCGGGGAAATAGAATGCCGCTTAACTAACGAAGCAATGAGGAACTCTTGTGTTCTTAAACGGCCCCTTTTAATGAGCCTGGAGCATATGGCATGAAATCCAGAAACAAATATATTAATGTAATACGCCTAACATGTCGGGTTCCCACCCCTCAAGAGCTAAAGGGATGGAATTAAGGGCGGGGAAGCCGAAACGTCCATAAAACCCGTCGCAGCGGTAACCATAGGTTCTTTTTTTTCCAATATGACACTCCACATGGATGTAAAATATGCAGAGAAAGTGCATAGTTATTTGTGTGTATATGTATACATAACTACATATATACACACTCAAATGCGTATACATACACACACATATATATATATATATATATATATATATATATATATATATATATACTACCTTGATCAAAAATTTCCCGGAATTTATTCAGAAAATTAAAAATACAAGTTTATTCATCTAAATCTATATTGTCCCCTTCAAAGTAATCCCCATCGACTGCAACACACTTATGCCAGCGCTTGATCCAATCCTCGAAACATTTTTTATATTCGGTTTTCGGTATGTCCATCAGTGCTTCCTGCGATTTTTCCATTACTTCCTCTCGGCTGCTAAAACGCGTTCCCCGTAATGGTTTTTTAACTCGATTGAACAGAAAGAAGTCACAGGGAGCCAAATCAGGTGAATTCGGTGGCTGTTGGATGGTATTTGTTGCATTTTTCGTCAAAAAATTACGAATAATGATAGCACTGTGCGACGGTGCGTTATCATGGTGCAAAATCCACGAGTTTTCTGCCCACATTTCTGGTCTCTTTCGGCGAATTGCTTCACGCAAACGTCTCATTACGCCCAAATAATACTCTTTGTTTACTGTCTGGCCTTCTGGCAAAAATTCATGATGCACTACACCGTTGTAATCCATGAAAACCGTCAGCATTGCCTTCTTTTTTGACTGAAAACGACGTGGTTTTTTTGGTCTCGGCTCATTTGGTGAACGCCATTCACTTGCCTGATGTCTGGATTGCGTGTCGTACTCATAAACCCACGTCTCGTCTCCAGTAATGATCCTTTTGATGAATGTGGGATCGGATTCAGCCTCGCAAATCATGTCTTTTGCGACGTCAACACGGTCTCTTTTTTGCATGAAATTGAGGTCTTTTGCTGCTACACGACGGAAACCCAAATCATTAACCACAATGTCTTGGGCGGATCCATAGGCAATGTTCAAGTCCTCCGCTATTTCTCTGATGGTTAATTTGCGATTATTGACCAACATTTCTTTTACTTTGTCAATTTTTTCACCGACTTTCGATGTCGATGGTCTGCCACTGCGTTCATCATCTTCGATTGACTCACGACCACTTCTGAACCGCTCGTGCCACTGGTAAACGACCGTTTTTTTTAGAGAATCGTTGCCGAAACACTTTTCCAACATTTCCAACGTCCGTGCGCCACTAAATCCGTTTTTTACGCAAAATTTAATACAAGTTCGTTGTTGCAAATTTAAATCCATTTCTGAAATTGTAAAAAATCGCCAACACACACAGAGATAGATGTACTCTTGGCTACGTAACTTTTGCAAATGTCAAGTTATGACACTAAGATTTAAAGGGAATATCAACAACAGATGTACCAATTTAACAAAAAAAACAGAACTCAAATCGGAACGATGGGAGCGCCACACGGTGGTTATTCCGGGAAATTTTTGATCAAGGTAGTATATATATATATATATATATATATATATATATATATATATATATATATATATATATATTGAATTGGAAATTCAGTGCGATAGATACATGATGAGAAACAATATAAATAAAACAAAGTTTATGCGATTTTCCAGAAAGAAAAAGACTACGCTTAACATTAAAATTGGAGGGGTAGAGCAGTTTACGTATCTCGGAAGCGTTTTGTACCAACATGGTCAAAGTAGTGAGGACATTTGGAAAAGAATTGCGCAAGGCAAAGATGTTTTCACAAGGAAGGAATCGATGACAGGAACGTAGACCAGAGGTCTGCCTGTAGAGTTGGAGGTCACTGGTTCGATTCCTGTGACCGAAGAATATTTTTCAGCTTAGAAAAATATTCATTAATAGTTTTTCGAAACAAGACATCAGCTGCCATACCTGGAGGCGAGAGGGAAGTTCGTGGTATTGGTCGCAGTACTGTGATGTGGAAGTTAACGGGAAGCCACCACATTATTCTCCATAGAATATGCAGCCTCGCCTTGCATTCTAATAAGAGTAGAATCTAGCATTTGTAGGCTTTGTCTTACACTCAATTTCAACTTTGTTTTTTCAATCACGTAGCTTTTTTGATATGGATATAAATACAAACTATATTTGTACGCTGTGCTATTGGACATACCTATATCTCTATTATTTCAAAACTCCATCAGTTACTACTGCGGTATTTTCCTAGGGCACATGGTTTCTTCCACCGGTGGTTTCTCGTGCATTGCCTCTTCCTTCTGTTATTCATCACAGCTATAAAAATACGAGCTAACAACACAGATTCACAAGACCCCTGCCTAGCATGCCGGATTTTCGTATTCGATAGGAAATGAGGGACAATTCACAGTGGCCAATTTTACACTGATTATTCATCACTGCTGGCATAACATATTTATGTTGTGACATCCAATAAAATAACCTATAACCTATAACAGTCAAAAATGAACGAATATGTTTTTCAAAAGTTACGCTAACCGATACGTAATAATTTATTCAGATTTTATCCAACATTTAAAAGTAATTCTTTTCAATTTTCCGTAAATTCCGAAACAGGGCTTCCATAAAAACTGGGACATTCCGAAGTCCCTGCTACAACTCTCCCTGACATTACCTGAACTTTATAAAGAATATCTTTACGTCGTTTCCGTTGCCATTGAGTTTTGCATGGTACCAATTATTTAAGCCTAAACATCGATTTTGGATATCACTAGATAACTTGAGAAACATATCCATCACTTCTCGTACCATTAGACTAAACGATATTAGGTCGTTAAAATTCAACGCTTTAGTCGACAGTCCATGGCCTCAATTACCCGTCCACTTGGAAAAAACATTCATGATTTCTCCTACTAACTCTAGGATGCACCAGCACACTTTACATTCTAAAAATAAATATTCCAAGAAATTGCTTGGCCAGTGATTTCCCAGAGGTTTTTAAACAATGTTATATTCTTCCTCTAGTGTCAAACTCTTTTCTGATTTCTCACTCTGCCATTTTTGCCAACGCCGAATGTGAGCATTTTCGACTTAGTACACTAAAATATTCAGGAACAGAAAAAAACAAAAGAGATACATTTCAATTAACAACAAATAAATGTTTACGACGTTAGTACAAAGAAACAATTGAAAGCTGAGCTCCTGCTTTCGCCCGACAATAACGAGATCCGAAGTTGCGTAAAAATGACGAATTTCAACGAACATTTCCATAGAGGAACTGTTGTTCAGTTGTAAATTAGTAACGTGACTGCGAGAGGCTGTTTGTTTTGAGTGGAGACCGTGAGGTCGAAACATGGTTACATTAGGTGAGGAATCTTAAATATTAACGTCGCGTTCGGGAGTGTTTCCGGAATTTACGTGCAGAACCGCCATCACCAGGATAAGTTTTCACCTCGTTTGTCGTTCCACGACATCGACACCTTTTAATGGCGGGAGGGGCAATACGTCGCTCAGTACGTTTCATTGGAATAGATTTCGATGAATATTACCGGAAGATGGTTTCCGCCATATTTTGGAAGTGCAAGTGTTCATCCAATGAAATAAGTCTCTCGAAGAAGGTATGGGAGGAAGTGGATAACTCCAGAAGACGAGTGAGAATATGACTGACAGACTATCAAACCGACCTTCAGGTTGATTACGGTGTTTATATTGTCGCACAATATCAGATGGGCAGACTTAAAATACATGAACAAGGGTCATGTCATGGTTTAAGCAGACAACATTAGATGTCACCTAAATTGTTTTAAAATTAGGTAATTTTTGATCAGATTTTAAATTTATTAACAAAACTAAATCTAAAAGTTCCCTCTTCACAAAAATATTGATAGTTGCTTTCATATTGCGCCCAATGCCCCAATGGATGTATATCAAACCATGGCATGGAAGCTAGTTTTCTGTATGGGGTCATGACCCCGTGACCCTCCTCCCTGAATCAACCAATGATATCAGTGTTATCATATTATCTTCCAAGGCCCATCAGTTGATCGCAATAAAATGCAAATGTCAAGCTGCTTCTAGTTCCAGCAGAGGAGTTCCCAGATAGAGACCACTTCGGATTTAAGAGGAGGAGGGGAAATAACGAAATTAGAGGGACTCTAAATTCATTAATTTGAGAAAAAGAAATGGAAAAGTAGATATTAATAAACAAACATGGAATATGTGGATTTTGAATATACCATGATTTCCACTTAGAACAATTTAAGCATTACTTTATTTGACAGACCAGAGGGGAGACAGCTGTGCTACTACTGACCAGAAAGCCAGAGGTCAATTCAAGATGACTCCTCTGGTTACCCTCACCTTCAACCAAGCTGTGCGAATTTTTTAGTGCTATATCTTCCAGCCAAACTACAGGCGGCACAGGGAAAAGAACCCATACCTTGAGGGTTGTCAATCACGTGACATTGGGTATTAAGTGATCTAATCCCTCAACTATTAAAACAAACCTTCAGGTAGACCAATGTGGCTTTTTTATGGAGTTCCTTTTTGATTGTATAAGAATGATACATATCCTGAGTAAACACAAAATCTTAAATCTACATTTAAGAATGGGGCCAGTAGAGAAGAAGAAAAGATTAAAAATACAGTAAGTATCCACGGAAAGAACCCACACCCATTATTTTCAATGTGCAGGCGTGATTTGAAAAAGCAATGAATGAAATAATAGGAATTGATTTGGGAAAAGAGAACATATCCTCCACCTCTTACATTTGGCATACACCTGGGGAATTAGATTTTTTATACATTAATTTTTCCTACATGACAGGAATAGAAGTATTTCCTGTAGTACCAACTTAATTCCAAGTAAATGATATTTTCTACTGACTTCTACCATTTTAGATGGAATAGGAGGGAAGATAGGAAAGATATCAATGGACCAGTAGGAAGTTGTGAAATATTTAGCAATATCCTGGCATAAAAACCAATTAGTCATTGAATTGCAAGCAGAAAATGCATAGAAAAATATGCTATTGTACCTGAGAAAATTATGAAGAGAAGAGGAGAAATAAAAGCTTAATAGAAAATTCACAATAAGTAAATTAATGTGCCAACAAAAGTCCAATGGACTAAGGAAAAAGCTTGCAAGTGTGCACAAACAAGAACACATTTTTAATAACAGTAATAATAAGGTAAGTATACACATTTTGAACATGAATATTTTTATTTGAATAGATCCCTCAAATACTCAAATTATTCCTAACAATTTTTCCATAATTTCAAGACTCGTCCTAAACATTAATTTTCCCATTTTCTGAAAGGGTATGTAAAGATTTTCATTCGGCGGTAACAAATTAAAAGGCAATGAG
Organism: Hetaerina americana; assembly: GCF_022747635.1. Classification (NCBI taxonomy): domain Eukaryota; kingdom Metazoa; phylum Arthropoda; class Insecta; order Odonata; family Calopterygidae; genus Hetaerina; species Hetaerina americana. The sequence continues at coordinate 1,630,866 of NW_027287217.1, read as the reverse complement.
CTATGTTTCTTATTCCATTTGGTCAATTTCAATATGCAACATTGTTAACCATCACTGTGATAGTATAAATATCATAAACACAGTAATCAATCCAAAAGGTGGGCTTCACAGGTGATGGTAGAGAGTTCACCCAGTACTAAGCCCGATGGCGTGTGAAATTCACACATCAAGGTAGAGGAGCCAATTCCATTCCCTGTGCCTGTTATGGTTTCCTAAGAAGATCTGGTGCCTGAGAAATCACTAAGTTTGGGTGGAGCTGAAGGTAATCCAAGAGGCATTCCTGGGAATCGAACCTGGACACTCCAGGCAGTAGTCCAACGCTCTACCCCTGAACTACAGCGCCCCGTAGTGAGAGTTTTCTTGACATAAATTATTTTATTCTACACAGCATTTCTGATCAGTTTCATTAATTTCCAGAGAATTATCATTGGAGAAAATCATCCTTGGTCCTGGAGAAATTAATACTGAGAAATGACCCTGTGTAGGGTACAGAAGATAGATTGAGGGGGGTTGGGGACCTTTAAAAGGACTCCTGAGTATTTAAATCTTTAGGCACATTCAGACAACCAACATTCCACCAGCACATACAGGCAAGTAGAATGTGGGTTGTCTCAAATCTCAAAGGTTGAGGTGATCCATCCACCCAGTGCCCAGCATTAGTTAACTTCAGCTAATTAATGGGCACTGGTGTTTCAATTTGGCTAGGTTCTTGTTATTTAGAAGGGATAGGCAACTTACTTTGTTGAAAACATTGATAGAGCTTTACTAGACAGGGGTAAGAGGGGATTTTGAGGCCCAAAAAGGCCTTGTGCACTATTACAACATATTTATGTTCATTTTAAAAATTTGAAATACCTGCATATTGAATAAATTACAAAAAAATTTGATGCTGCAGATAATCAAGAAACATTAGCTATATAAATTGCTGATGCAAGAGATTTCTAATAGATAAATAAAATACCTTGACAAATATGAAATGGGCAGCCCTTTGCACAACGTTCAGTTGGGGTTTTTGAAAGATAAGATTGTCTGCTTCATGACATCTACTACGCACTATATTTCAACAGCATTCTAACCTGAGAACTTTTCAAAGAACTGAGTATACCACTGGAATTAATGGGAAATTTCTTCATACAACAACTATTATCTTGTCTTTCCCTTTAGCAGTGGAGCAAGAACTCTTTTAAGATCAAATTAACCCTTCAACTTTGGCAGTCTAATAGTACGAGTATACTTATGTCTCCATGTGAACCCTCTCTTCCACATATAAAAGTATTGTAGGTAGAAGACCTCAAAAATGCCCTAAATGCCTTTCCCTTCTTTGCCTCTCAATAGGCATCCCCTGCAAACCTAATCTTGATGACCCATCAGGGAGCAATAAAATCTAAAATTAAATTGTAAACTTTGTATCTCCACAAAGCACCTTAAGTAGGGATCGGGACACAACTGAAAAATATCTGCCACCTCCAGGATTCAAACCCGGGCCCTCTGGGTGGAAAGCCAGTAAGTTAGCCACGGCACCATCCCAATCCTTACATAATTCATTTACTGTAGAGCTAAAGAGAGGGGTCATATCTCATGATGGTCAAATCCAAGCCCTAATGAGCAAGGGAGAAACCAGCATGAAGGGGAGAAGGGGGTTGACACTCTCTGGCTAGGAGAGGGCTTGGACCATTGAGATTAAAAATGGGCTCGTGTAGAAAGTGGGGATCTTTCAAACAATGCATTTCTCCAGAAATTGCCCATACAAATGGGTATTTTACCATAACTTAAAGGTTGAGCAGATCTGATCTTCCTTGTTATTGGCAACATATTACCATCTAAAAACAGAACTACAATGGACTCCAAACTCCTTCACCACTTAAACTCATGCCCACTACCAGAGAGTGTAGGTAGAGTTTTTATCACTAAATTTTCTCCCAACTATCAATCCATTCAGACAAATGAATCCGAGTTGAGGAGGATGTCAAATAATCATGCTCCCCTCGGTTCCTTCAGTAAAATATTTTCACTTTAATGCAACTGAAGGGAGATGTTAGTCCATGGATAAACTTCAATTTTATGTGAGACACTTCATTTAGCAGATTGCTAAGCATTCCTAAAAATGTTCAGTTCCACAAGAAATCCCTGGGAAGACAACATAATATAACCTTTCAGCATGTAAGTGAATCACTGGCACAGACCGTCATTTCTATTTTCAAATGCCTGAGCATCAAATGAGAAGTATTGGAATCTGACGAAACTATAACCAGTTTGATTCAATTGGTGATTTCTCCATGACCATTTTATGCACTTTTACAATAATTCCTGGGGTAGTGGCACATTTTGGCCAATCACTATGGAGATCATCATTTAAGCTGTCCCAACCAAACAAACTCATTTGGCCACTTGGCAACACCTGAATATATAAGAGCAGAGTCCCCCCAGTGTGTTCTGAAATTTGGCATGAATTTCCTTTGCTTTCAACCTTTCTTTACGAAGCATTTAATCACTGCTCGAATATCAATTTTTTCCATATTCACAAATCACTACATGGGAACAACGACAGAGAGGTGTCCACACCACAGATCTCTTCCCAAAGGACTGATGCATTACGTACTTATAAAGAATTACCTATTAACACACTGGAAATTCATTGCGATAGCACTGAAATCTGGAGGTGATTCCAAGAATTTTTCTAACTACCCACATATAATGTACATTTTGCATTGGTGCCAATGAGCCATTGGATGGCTCTACCAAGAAGTATTTTAATTGGAGCACTAATTAAATAGGCATTAATACCAAGTGAAATTTAGAATGGTCATTTTTGTCCTTGAAATTCTTGGTCAACCAGATAGATATACGAGGGTCATCCGGAAAGTAGTACCCGTTCGTGAAATAAAGACACAAAAGTAAATATTAACAAACATAAAAAATTTTATTTGAAAGAGGATACTTTAAACTACTTCTCAACATAATCTCCAAGCAAATTAAGGCATTTGTCATAACGTGTGACAAGTTTCTGTATTCCTGCTGCATAGTCCTTCGCCGCCAGCTCATTGAGATACGCGAGGGACCCATCTTGCACAAATTTTTGCATAATGCAGATGGTGTTTAACAATTTCATGAACAATTGTTCGAGAAACATTGGGAAAATGCTCACAGATGTCATCAATTGTGACGCGCCGATCGTTCCTCACGAATTCGTCAACTGAGCTCACCAGTTGGTCTGTAATGACAGACGGTCTCCCCGAACGCTCATCGTCGTGTGTGTTCCCCCTCCCCATGTTGAAGTTGCGACACCACCGCCGAACAGACGACTCGTCCATTACATTGTCTCCATACACCTCCTTTAATTGGCGATGAATATCACATGGGCGAACGTTTCTTGCATTGAGGAATTTAATCACTGCCCTCACTTCACAACTGGCGGCGTTCTCAATTTTTTTAAACATTGTAAACAATCACAGAAACAACACAGGCAATGCTAGCGTCACGCAACTTGGCTCAGAGAAGGCAGACAAGCCACTGAAGCTATCTGACCTCGTCCAGCGGCTACTCGCGTCGTCAGCACTTCATGCGGCACGAACGGGTACTACTTTCCGGATGACCCTCGTATAAAACTGATGAGCTTACACTTCAATGCACTCACAATTCCATGTAAATTTATAACTATTTATATGAATATAAAATTAAAGTCTTCTACTTTTGAAAACAGTTTACACAACCACTTAACCAGAATCTACTCAACTATAGCACACACATGCTGACCTTTGAAAAGAGATGGCTAGTACCTCCTGATTCTTTTGGTGCAGAGATTTTCAATTGACTGCCATTTTCCAAAAATGAAATGCACATATATGCTTATTAAATTTAAGAATGAGTGAAAATAATTTTAACTGCATAAGCTATGCCATTCAGTGGACGACTTTCTCAAAGATATGTTAATTTTGAGTCTTGTTTGGATGTTTTACTCACAACATAATTACACTGATTACATGACATTGTTAAATTGTCACAGTGACTGCAGTATTTAATATTTCATGCCCAGATGAATCCCATGCCAGCCTTTTCATTTTTATTATCTGTAGAATCAAAATTATTATTTTAGTATACACTGCTGGGGAGATATATCATCAGCCTTGCCACAGCCTAAGAGCAATTAGCCAAAGGGCAATGACACTAAGGATACCAGACCCTCACTTCAGAAGGGATCTTACCGATCTGCTATACTTTGCACATTAATCTTAAAATATGGCTGTTTCTGGGTCTGCATATTACGCATGTACTCATCATTGAAATGATTTCCAAAAAGGGTAAGCATCCACCAATTTTTGACTTGACTAGATCACTTGAGATTCAAAGGTGTGTACCATTGCAAGTATTGATATATGAGGCAAAAGAACTGTGGGAACCATGGACTCACACAATTGATTTATTGAGATAAGCAAGAGACAGCAGGTAGGGGGAGGCTGATGTTTTATACCACAAGGGTACAATATACATGGACGTTCATCAACATGCTACCATTACGATTACAACGGTAGTACTCAGGAAACTACAATGGTTGGTTCGAGGGTTGAAGCACTTTTGCTATCAGCTTTAGTCATCTGCAGAGGCAAGTTAGAAGGCACCATTGGAGTTGGTGTAACATCAACAGCTCAGTTCAAAGTTAAGTCTCATTCAATGGCTGGTCAGTCAGCATCAATCAGAACACCATAAGAGAATTCCAGCAGGAGATGGCAGCCTAAATAATCCACCAAGGCACATTGGTGTTTCTCCCAGTTGTATACATCAGGAGTCAGCACACAATGGAGATGGACGGCCAAGGACCATTCCAGTAAGCTCAGAGCATACTAATTCAAAAGTTCAGCACACATAAAACATGACTGTGGGCTAGAGCAGCCCACCAAATTACATTTACCAAAGAGGAACATTTCTATACAGCCCTTGCAGGAGTGTCAGACAATGCGACAGTCCTCCGGAATCACTGATCATCAAATTAAACCAAGATTAAACAGAACTCAAATCACAGAAAACCAAATACTTCAAACCCTGTGGAGAAACGTCATCCGACTAATTCACTACTTGTGAATTATGTAGCATTTGGAATGGAAGAGAAATTAAAATATGTCCTTGATTAATTCTGGAAAGCCCCAAGATTATACTCCAGAAGAAGAGCTAAGGATGAGAGCATTATTAGTCGGTACTAATCCAACCTTGTTTCAAACCGAATGCAAAGTCTAATTACATGGACTAGGTAGCATTTAAGTTTTCATATTTACACCTCAGCCCTTAAGAATCATTCTAACCATTCCAAGTCGCCACAAAACTGAGTGTCTACATTGAAAGTTAAATAATAAAGTTCTCCTCTAAAATGTTTTGAACTCAACACCCCAATTCACCCCATTCCAATATTTTTTCATAGTGAGGCTTATCCAGGCAAAGAAAACAAACTTCCATCATTTTATCACAGATTCATACCTTCCTTGCCTATCCATATGTCCTAAGCAGACCCTCTCCAAATGCACGTCCACTAATTTCCACAGTTGTGTCCCCTGCAGCCAGGAAAACCACAACATTCCGACAGTGTTTTACAGGAGATGGATAGTAGACTGTTAAGAAGAGAAGCCTATCAGGAGAAAAAAGAAGTAGCTGTGAGAATCTCTTGAGATGTGGTAATGGCAGAGCATTACCACATCACTCAACATTTCAGTTTATTAATATATTAATGGACACTCATAAAGATCGATAAACGAATTGATCTATATCTAATAAACCAATTTATATAGACATTTCACTTAAAAGATAAATACATGAATTTCCCATCAGCTGACTGAATGACATCTAAGTGAATATTGTCTTCTGCAACTCAAAATTAAATGATCACTTTGACATTTATCAAACCAAATCAATCATCTTTCCTCATTGTGGCTGACAATGTTCTTAACATGGTCTTAAAACAACATAAGCTATTCATGAATTTAATACTTCACACCAGACATCAGAAGAGACTGGAAGTATTTTCATTCCTTTGTTTGCTTGTGTTGCCCACTTGGAAATGTGACATACATCTTCTTTCTCATAGAAACCCCTTACTTCAAGACATAAATCCTCCAAATTTTTAGGGTTAATCATTTTCAAGTAAAAAGATTGTTAACGACATTTTTAAAAACCATATCACAATGAAGCAATGGCATTAAAAATGGTGAAATGAGTTGGATAAAAAAATATAAGGTAAACATTCTCTCAATAAAAAAACCATAAACACAGTAATCAACCCGCAGGTCAGTTTAGCAGGTGATGATTGAGTTCACCCAGTACTAAGGCGTGTGAAATTCACACGTCAGGGTACGGGGGCTAGTTTCTTTCCCTGTGCCGGTTATGATTTCCCAGAAAGATGTGGCACCCAAAAAATGCCATAGCTTGGGTGGAGCTGCAGGCGCCCAGAGAGGCTTGCCCGGGAATCAAACCCGGGACCCTCTGGTCAGTAGTCCTACGCTCTACCCCTGGTCTACTGCGACCCACATTCAATCAATATGTGATAATAATTATTTGTAAAGGCTTACCAATATACAGTTATTTAAGATCCAAGTGTTCTGGGATTTATTCCATGTCAGTCTCTGGAATTGCAGTCAGCATCATCAGGCCAGGACTACTTGGTGCTGATTTTTTCCCATCTTATATACCTCTCTCCTCTGCTCATGTGTGCTCTCATTGACCAATTGAGTACCATTCCACTTGGGTGCTCTCTGATTGGCCAATGGCATACCTGCCTGCTTGGTTCTTATGGTTGAAAATGCATTTCCAGGCACCAGAGAGCATGTAACTGAAGTTCTATTTTTTGTGGATTCCTATGACTTCTTAAATCAGTCGTGCTAAGTAACAGGTTTCTTTTATAATTATTCCAGCTTTTTTTAAGTCAATTTTGTGAGTTAGTCTATTCCAGGTGTGGTCTACAATTGCAGAGAGGCACAGTTTATTCTTTGTCACTCCTTCTTTGTTCTTTCCGTAAACAGCATTTTAGTGCCCTGAACGTTTGATCAATAAAGATGTCCCACCAAGATGTGATCCGCAGGGCTGCAGGCAAGGAAGAATGTAAACAAGAATTGAACCTGAAAAAACTAATGTCCATTTCAATGGAAACCAAAGAGAAAAAAACAGCCTTCAAAATAATTGCTTAGGTAGCAGGAACAATGGAGAATATAGTTAGAACCCTCACCAAATACAATATAGCCAAAAAATATAACTGTGACACAAAGGCATCTGACGTCCTCTGCAAGGCTAAGGACCAGCTCTCAAAGGAAATTCAAAGTGCTGTCTATTAGGTGAAATATAACAGTAGAAGTTTCTACAGGGTTAGTCCGAAAAGTGATGTCAGTGATTTTATTGTGAAGAGACTTTATGTCACAGTGCAATTGATCACTCAGTCATCTCCGACCACCTGGAGAGTAAGGACAGGTTTTTTTTGAGAATTCATTTTTATCTGTAATGCAAGCTGCAATGAAGAACTCATTTGAAGAAAGAATTTCCATAACATTTTGTGTGAAACTCGGTAGATCAGCAGGGAAACATTTCTTATGATAATGACAGTCTTTGGTGACAATTGTTTGATGTAATATCAGGTCTACCAGTGGACCAAGGCCTTTTTAGAAGGGCTTGAAGAGGTCAGTGATAAAGCCTATTCTGGACAATTTCCAAGAAACTGCGGGAGATGCCATAACAGTAACTTTTAACGGAGTCATACTGACATCGAGGGATCTGAGTTCGAATCTTGGTCCAGGCAAATGACTTTTAAACTCTGAAATTGTTGAACTCCCATGCTGGATGGCCATTAATGACCATGACTGACAAAAATGTGATATGTGTAACACAACTTCTCCCCTCAGTCCCTGATTTGAGGGTTCATTAAGTGGCATAGATTTTAAACATTCCTAAAAGTACCATTCACGAGACTGTGATGCACAATTTAACTCGAATAAAGGGTTCATCACATGTCACATCTGTTCTGACATCGCAGACAATTGGGAGCATCACTATAATAATGTACCAGACCATTATGCCTTCCTTGTGACATGATTCCGGACCAATTCAAAGGTGCCAACAGTTCCCCATCTGCCCTACAGTCCTTAACTGGCTCCCTCAGCCTTATTTTTGTTCCCATGCTTGAAAAATTCCACGAAAGGACATCATTTTGGCACAGTTGATAAACTCAATGAGGTCTAAACTAAGGCTCTAGAGGGCATTGCAGAGGCGGCCTACTGTGACACCTGCGATGCCTGGAAATCTCATTGGAGCCCATGCTCTGGCACTGAAATGCCATTTAGAGGAACATCACAGAAGATGCAACAAAGAATAGACAATTGTGCCTCTCTGTGATTGCTGACCACACATGAACTGGATTAACTCACAACATTGACTTTGAAAAAGGAGAAATATTCTTGAAATAAAGCTGTTACTCCCCGTGACTCATTCGGGAAGCCATAGAAATCCACAAAAAATTAAACAACTTCAATACAGAAGACAGTTACAGGCTGTCCAGTGTCTGGAAATGAATTTTCCACCGGAAAAGCTAAGTAGATGGGAACATAATTGGCCAATAATACTCATTATAAATCGGCTTTATAGCGATTGAGAATATGGCAGTTCCTTCTTTCATCTAACCCATCGTGAAATAGATTCAGTGAAAATATAATTAAATTTCAGTGCCAAATTCCGTACATAATTCAATGCAGTACTTTTTCATGCCAATCAAGGAGCACCTGAGTAGAGGAGAGATACATAACTTGTCCCAGCCATATGGACCCACGTGGAGTAAATCCCAGAGGTCTTGGATCCTCATGTACCAACAATAAAAAAATGGAAGGTTGATTTGATAAGTGAGAGTAGAGCTCTCCAAATATTATGCTCATTATGGACTGTGAAATTCACACATCAGGGTTGGGCGGGGGGGGTCAGTTCCTTTCCCTGTGCCACTGGTATGGTTTCCCAATATGATTTGGTTCATGAAAAAGTCTCATAGCTCGGGCACAGCTAATGATGCCAAGAGGTGTCCTTGGGAATCAAACCCAACCCCTACAGCTAAGCTTTCTATCCACCCACTGAAACATCATATCCTACATATGAGTATCAATATGCGGGAATATATACATATATTTTTTTTATTAATATATATACCTTTGACATGTGTGTGTATGTATTATGTATGTATGTATGTATACATATATATATATATATATATATATATATATATATATATATATATATATATATGTATACGACCCTCGTACGAATATAAGTACGAGGGTCATCCGGAAAGTAGTACCCGTTCGTGAAATAAAGACACAAAAGTAAATATTAACAAACATAAAAAATTTTATTTGAAAGAGGATACTTTAAACTACTTCTCAACATAATCTCCAAGCAAATTAAGGCATTTGTCATAACGTGTGACAAGTTTCTGTATTCCTGCTGCATAGTCCTTCGCCGCCAGCTCATTGAGATACGCGAGGGACCCATCTTGCACAAATTTTTGCATAATGCAGATGGTGTTTAACAATTTCATGAACAATTGTTCGAGAAACATTGGGAAAATGCTCACAGATGTCATCAATTGTGACGCGCCGATCGTTCCTCACGAATTCGTCAACTGAGCTCACCAGTTGGTCTGTAATGACAGACGGTCTCCCCGAACGCTCATCGTCGTGTGTGTTCCCCCTCCCCATGTTGAAGTTGCGACACCACCGCCGAACAGACGACTCGTCCATTACATTGTCTCCATACACCTCCTTTAATTGGCGATGAATATCACATGGGCGAACGTTTCTTGCATTGAGGAATTTAATCACTGCCCTCACTTCACAACTGGCGGCGTTCTCAATTTTTTTAAACATTGTAAACAATCACAGAAACAACACAGGCAATGCTAGCAGCGTCACGCAACTTGGCTCAGAGAAGGCAGACAAGCCACTGAAGCTATCTGACCTCGTCCAGCGGCTACTCGCGTCGTCAGCACTTCATGCGGCACGAACGGGTACTACTTTCCGGATGACCCTCGTGTATGTATGTATATATATATGTATATATATATATATATATATATATATATATATATATATATATATATATATATATATGTATATATATATATATATATGTATATATATATATATGTATATATATATATATATATATATATATATATATATATATATATATATATATATATATATATATATATATATATATATATATATATATATATATATATATATATATATATATATATATATATATATATATATATATGTATGTATGTATATATATATGTATATGTATATGCATATGTATATATATGTATACATATGTGTGTATATATATATTTATATATTTCCACACACACACACAACAGTAAAATTATTAAGTTTAAAGAAGTAAAACACTTCTACTTTTTCACCAAGAGCAAATGTAATACCCTGATTACAGTATCATTAGATAGAAGCCCCCCACCTTGCATATATAATTCAGCTGATCACATTGCCCTTCACCAGTCCCTTGGCCTTTTGTGGCTTGTCGTGCGTCTTCATGTGGGCCTTGAGGTTCCCACCACGGCTGAACCTCTTCTGGCACACGGAACACTCGAACGGCCTCTCGCCCGAGTGACTGCGCACATGACTCTTCAAGTTGCTGCTGTCTATGAAGCGCTTCTCACACAAGTGACACGCATACGGCTTCTCCTTCGTGTGCACGCGAGTGTGGCGACTCAGGTCGCCCTTGACCGCAAACTTCTTTGGGCACAACGTGCATGCGTACGGCTTCTCCTTCGTGTGCGTCCTCACGTGCTGCTCGAGACCCCTCCGCACAGGGAACCTCTTCCCGCACATGGTGCACGCGTGCGGGAGCTCCCCTGTGTGCGTCCTCATGTGCCCCTTCAGGTTGCTGCGCTCCGCAAAGCACTTCCCACAATCGGGGCACTCGTGAGGTTTCTCTTTGGTGTGCGTCCTAAGGTGTGACTGCAGACTGCCGGTCAGGGAGAAGCGCCTGCCACAAACGGAACACTCATAAGGGGTCTCCTTAGTGTGCGTTCGCTTGTGCTTGCCAAGGTCGCCACTGTGGACGAAGCGCTTGCCACATGTGGAGCAGGGGTAAGGGCGCTCAGAGGTGTGCCACCGGGTGTGTTTGCGAAGGTCACTTTTTGTGATGAATCCCTTCCCGCACTCGTCACACTGGTATGGCCTGTGTTGGGTGTGGGTGCGGACGTGTCTTGAGAGACAGCTCTTCCACTTGAAGCGGATGCCACACACCTTACACACCAGCGGTTTGTCCAGGGTGTGTTGGAGTAGGTGGGCCTGGAGCATCTCTGCACTGCTGAGCAAGTCACCGCAAATTGTGCACTGGAAATCCACGCTGTCCTCCCCATCCTCTTTTCTGCACCCCAACTCACTCAGTGAGACCCCAGAACCTGAATCCCTTCCTTCCTCCTTCAAACCCCCACCTAAAAATCCAGCACCAACCATATTTGCCATTCCATCTTCCATAATACCATCCAATGTACCGTTTTTGGTTTGACCTCTAGGGTTAATCACCACCTCATCACTTTCCATTATTGGTTCCTTTCTAGCTGATGGACCTTGGCACGACTCGGGCCCTGATGTTTTGTCCACCATATGTCTCAGGTCAGATGAAGTGGTTGAAACTTTGAGGAGTTGTCCTTTATGAATGAACTTCTTGTGCTTAAATAAATATTCTGATGAGGAGAAAACTAGCCAACACTGATCACAGGCATAAGGAGGACCTGAAATAAGAAAAAAAGAATCTATTCTACTAGTACATAAAACCATTATTTTCCATTTTTCTAGACAGATATACCTTGCGATCAAAGCCCTTAAATGCTTACCTTAAGTCCAAGAAAACTGACGGAGATGCTGTGACAGTAACTTTTGATAGAGTCATCCACTAATTGTGCATTACAATGCAAGAATTTCAAAGTGTAAAAATCATTCACCTTGACCGGGTTTCAAACCTGGATCCCTCGATTTTATAATCTAAAACTGTTGCATTGTAATTCACCTCTAGCCAATGACCCCGTTAAAAGTTAATGTCATGGTAGCTTACTTGCCTATTAGTCGATTTTGCCTTTACTGAACTGCTCACTGATAATCTCCACAACACAGTGAAGAAGTTGAAATGGTTAACTAATTTCAAAACTTCATGTGAAACCATCAAAAAAATCTTACTTTATACACAATGGAGTTTAACTATTTTCTTAATTCAGCAACATGGGTGGACTATGATGAAAATGACTTCCCAGAAACTTGACAAGAAACATAAGCTACTTGAATATTGTTAAGAAATAATTTGCAATTATTTTGTATACTGTATTGAGTGAACAATAGTACTCAAGTTTTGTCGTAATTTAGTTTCAAATTGTTTAAGTCACCCTAATATAAAAGATTGCTAGTGTACCAGGGTGGTCCCATAAGTACCCAGTCTGACCAAGAGATGGCAGTAGTTGTTTGAAAAATATCACTGTATTAGAAAGTACGCAATCTTTAAATCATATGTTTTAAGTTTGAAGATGCTACGTGGTTTAGTATTTGTTTGGCAGCCATCAATAGTGAACATTTTCAGTGAATTTGTGAAAATGGAGAAAATTAATCATCGTTATATGATACAATACTTTTATTTGATAGGCCTCAGCCCGACCAATATAAAAGCTGAACTGGATTCCGCTCTGGGTGAGTCTTCTCCTTCGTTCACAACAGTAAAAATTGGGGAGCAGAGTTTAAACGAGGCCGTTTGAGCTGCCAAGACAAGCATCGCATTGGTTGACCAAATGAGGTGATGACTCCAAAAATCAGAGAAGAAAATCCACAAATTGATGCTGGATGATCGTCGACTGAAAATGCACGAGCTAGCAGACATAGTAGGCATATCAAAAAGTGCGGTACATTGCATACTAACTGAAAATTCGGACATGAGAAAGCTGCCTGCAAGATGGGTGCCGCTTTTGTTCACACTCGAGCAAAACCAGTGTTGTGAGGATGTTCCAATTGAGTGGTTAGGAAAGTTTCACAGAAACAAAGCAGGATTTTTGTGCCGTTTCTTAACCATGGATGTAACATGGGTCCATTACTTCACACCCGAGACAAAAGAACAATCAAAACAATGGATTCAAAAGGGAGGACCGGCTCCAAGGAAGACGAAGACCATCTGCAGGCAAGGCCATGGCGTGCATTTTTTGGGATGTGCAAGGGATAATTTTCATTGACTATCTTGAAAAAGGAAAATCTATCTACGGTGAGTATTATGCAAACTTATTGCAACGTTTGAGCGAAGAAATCAAGCAAAAGTGGCCGCATTTGGCTAAGAAGAAAGTGTTTTAATCAAGACAATTCACCAGCTCAAAAATCCGTTATGGCAATGGCCAAACTTCATGAATTAAAGATTGAATTGCTACCTCATGCACCCTATTCACCAGTTTTAGCCCTCTCGGGTTATTTTCTGTTCCCAAACTTGAAATAATGGCTCTGTGGTCAAAGATTTTCCAACCATGAAGAGGTGATGTCGGCAGTTAATGGCTATTTTGAGGACCAAGACTGTTCTTGCGATAGAAAGGGTATCAAACTTATTGAACATTGCTGGGAAAAGTGTATAGAGCTGAAAGGAGAGTATGTTGAAACATAAATACATTTTTATCCAAAGTTGTGTTTTCTTTGTTGGGCCGGGTACTTCTGGGATCACCCTCATAAATATTTCATGTATTCTCTTTTTTGAAAGTCATTTATTCGCTGCCATTCTTTTACAATTATGTTTGTCACAATAAGTTTTTGTTTTCACTTAAACTAACCTTAGTTACTCTAATTCAAATATGCTTAAAAAAGATTTTGGCCAGTCTATCTTTTGCAGCAAAACATTTCAAGACGAGAAACTAAAGGATTCCACCTCTAAAGAACCCATTTCTTCCCATTAAAATTAACCTTTTCCGATTGGTGAGATTTCCAGCAGAAACATAGATAATGGTACATATGGAGAAGGATGGAAAGAAACTGAGAGATTGACAAATAAAAACTACATTTGCATCTGTATGCCGAATAGGAATTAAGTCACGAGATGCAAGAGAGACAAAAAATAATTTTGAAGCTATGAAGTTAAGTACGCTTCATCCTAATTTTTCAATAAATTTACCCAATATTTTTCCCTCATTGACATATGCACTAAATCTATGGCATAAAGGAACAGTGCATTGCACACTAAAATAACTAAGGGTATAATTCAGGCTCAAATATTTATGGTGATTTGAAACGTGAGCGTTATGGAGATCCAATGTGGAAATCGCTTTTAAATCAAAAGCTATTTTCAGCACTCGGTCCACACTATTTTTAATTTTCCTGAGAATTAGCATAGAAGTGACACCATATCCAAGAGTATCTCAGTCAATTTTTTTTATTTTTTTTAACATCCTGAACTCTCTGAATTAATTTAATCATCCTGAACTCTATTTGGAAAATTTTACAGAAAACTTTCATACTCATTTGGACATATTTAAAGGTCCCCAAAAAATGTTTCAACCTTCGCCCATCTTGTATATTTTCAATGAAATTCAATTTCTACTCTTCTATGCCAACTATCAAGGAAATAAAACATGGTACACCTAAAATTTTATCAAAAACTAGATGATCACTCATGCAAAAACCCTGGGTCACGTGGAATAACACAGTGCAAGAATTGCATCATATGATACCTTTGCAAGTCCCCCCCTTCCTTTTGTGCACAATGTCATTCTCCCCTCTGCTCTTTAAACTCATTATTCCAGCTGCCTTGTTCGGGCTGGCATGCCTCTTATTTGTTAATGAATCCATTGAATCCTTGCTTTGATCAGCATAAGGTGATTCATCCATCTCACACTTATACTGCAACAACATTGGCATACTTTGGAGATCTTCTGCATCCTGAAATTAGTAATGTGCCACATTGATTAATGATTGTTTTGAATTGTCACAAAAATTCTTTTTGTTTTGCAAAGGACACCAAATTGGGTATATCACTTCCATCGTAACTCAAAATGAAATGGTGTTGAGGATGCTGAACGTAGGTACCTCATCAATGCTGCCATTATGATGTGTAGTATTGTCACTCTGATCATCATTGGTTACATTTTCATTCTCAGTCTTCAGTTCACACTCACACAATGCTTTCACATCAATTTCATCTTCATGGCTATCTGAGTGGACCACTGGGGTATCACTATCCTCTTCATATTCTTCCATTTTTATGAAAGGAACCTAGCAATTATAAAAGATAATGACACTACACTGCAAAGCAAATGAAGTAATATGACAAGCACTCTCCCTATCCCAATTCAACAATTTTGAGCGATAGATATATATTTTTCTCATGGATAGATACAAGAAAAAGGATGAGAAGCACATACATTGACAAAGATAGGATTGGTAAGAAAAGAAGAAAGGTACATATTTCAAAAAGAAAAAGTTTCCATGATCAAGATTTGAACCAAGGACCTTTGAATTGTCAATTCTCTGCCATTTAAGCTTTTGAAGAAATGTAATTATGACTGAAATCCACAGGGAATTTTAGAAGCCAAGCACCCCAATTCTTTCACCTATCAATGCTGTACAACTGCTTTCCCAACAATCCTTTACTCTTACGTGTTCATCCATTTCTCTTGATAGATGAAACAGAGTAAATTCCAAGAATGCAATTGCATAATGCAATGGTTTTCACTCCATGATTTAACACACATTTGCTGAGTCTCTTTTTGGATAGGGAACTAAAACTAACTTAATCAAGTCCACTGCTTATCTCTTTCCTTATAAATAACACCAACCACATCAAACAACCCCAAGTTTAAATTTACTTTGATATATGAGGGTAGAGTTCATATAATACTAAGACCAAAATCATTTGGCATTAACTCATCAGGATGGGGGGCCAATTCCTTTCCCCGTACTGACTTTGGTTTCCCATGGAGATCTGGAACCCAGTAAAATGGCTCAGTTTCGATGAGCAGAGGTTCCCCAGGAATCAAACCTGGACTCTCCAGTCAGCAGCTCAGAACTATACCCACTGGGCTATGATACTCATGAATACTCTTCTACTGCATTAATACCTCACCCAAAAACTCATCCTTCCACTAATCCCAACACATTCAATTCTTTGGGGGATTTATTTATTCAAAGCGCCTTGTTTACCTTATTTTCTGAAGCACTTGTTCCATCTCTCAATACAGTATACCTTGATCGAAGTTATCTTTATCCAAGTAACATTCTCTTAGATAGAAATAAACCTATTGAATACATCCAATATTCCTTCTATTAATATACTTATTTTGCTACATATCATCTATAAGACTCCCAATCCCTGCTCCTTACTCATCTTAATCTATGTAGTTGTTTATGTACTCTTCTGATTATTCTTAGTGTTTCCTTTGCCACATATGATATCAGAAATTTATTTAGAGTTATCAAATACTACCACTTCCAGTATTGGGATTAAAATCACCCTGATAAAACATAAACTCATAAACTGTCTGGATTGGTCCAGGTTAATTCTTTCTTTCAATTTACTCAGAACACTTAAATATTCTGGAGACACATTTATCACTACAATTTCCCTGCTTCAATTCCTTTCACCTTTCTACATTTTTTATCTTAATATCTAGAATTCTTTGGTCCATTCTCATCCCAATCATCTCTTATTCCTCTTCATTTATCAAAAATGGCCAATTTTCTTCACAGAAATGTTTTTCCACATGCATCCTTCCTCTATCCTTCTCCCTTCTATTTTCAATTGATTTTGGTTAAATTTTAGGTTCATAATCTGCATTAAATTTTGAGCAGAGCACCTATTTCAGTCCATTTCCACCATTTCTCCAAAACACTACAGCAACCTTTCCAAAAAGGTTCCTAGACCCAATTCACTCTTTCAGCTTCTCTCAATTAGTTCTCCTTTCATTATTCTCCAAATCCTGCAATCATTTCATTCAATTTTTTTCTCTCTTTCCTTTCTGTAATTATTCATCTTGTAAAACAGAACAAATATACATTCACACACATACACAATCATTCAGACAAGAGGAAACAAGCACACTAGAATACATAATTCAATAGCAGTGCATAGAACATACTATATTAATCATTTAAAACCTACAGGAATTACAGCTGTGCTCAAGAAACTCAGCTATACAGTACTATGCTTTTCTTAGCAATAATTATTTTGAATTTTCCTTGAATCTCGAACGTGATGTAATTGATTTCTTGCTGGAAGCAATTTTATTGTATACCATTGGAGCTCTGCCAAGGAATAAGAAATGTCTGGCATGAATATTGCCACTATAGCAAGAATGGTATAAATGTATTTGGTTGACTGATGGGACACAGTTAAGGGCTAAGTTTAATGGATAATGCAATGTATAATGAGGGAAGTTAAGAGTATAGCATGTTTTTTGAAATAGGGTTTCACCAGGGGAATAGAGGGGGGGGGGGGGTTAGACATAGCCTCAAGGGCCATTTTTAGGAGTAAGAATGCCTTATTTGAAAGGCTATCATACCCCATGAACATTATACCAAATTAGATACTACACTGATTTTTTTAACAGCATATAAGTTCCAGGGTGTCTGAGGAAACAATTCTCCATATACATATACACCCAGTCATCCACCAAAAAGGTGTGTGGCAGGGGGTGCAAGCACCAGTTGGGATGGATGAGGGAAATTTTATGCTAGTTTCCTAATAAGGAAGGAGCCAGATGTTATATGGCCACTTGATTTAGTGAGAAACTTTTTTCTGCAAAAACTTGATTTCTCACTGCAATAATTCTTTGTTCCTCCCTCTCCCAAAACTCCATTCCAGTCCCACATCACGAGCAATATTTTTCTGATTCATGCTCAATTTTTAACCTCTAATAAAGACTACATATAATTGTCCGTTAGTATGACTAGCCAACAGTACGTGCACTTAGATTTTACTTATCAAACTGATCGATAAATTGTCCTCTAACATTAGAAATAATGGCTAGAACTACAGGCTGCATGCCTGTATGACTGACAAAATTCCTTTTATTTATCAAATCCTCAAATCTAAAATTGTTTTCTGCTTTACTTTCAAATGCCAAGACCTCCTTTTCTTGAATAGAAGTTTTCGATTGAATTCAAATCAGCGTATAAATTTATCAAACAAGGACACCACCAGCACCTTTTCCTTAGGATTAAATATATATTTTAAGTTATTAAGTAAAAATGGAACTGAAGATCTCAACTTCATATAACAAGTTTATCATTTAGAAACACAAAACAAGGTTGTTGACTCATTTTAACGTGAGCTATGGGAATGGTTCAATTAGCCATTTGATTTCTTCACAATTTTTTTAATTGGCTCTTTTGTCACCAGTTGTTTCTGTTTTTAAGTTAATCCAACTATGTACTCATTTTTTGGGTATAATTTATAATAAACCAGATGACGGTTCTATCGCAGCACTCACTCAAACTACAATATCCTAATACTACACAAAAGGTAACTATGAAATTGAATGTACATACCTCAGCCAACTGAGCATTAATGGTTTTTTTTTTACATTTGCTGTAGAAGCCATTAAACAACCAATTTTTTCCTCAGCAATCCCTTTTTCTATTTATAAAATGTGCAAATCCGATATTAAGCATAATTTTACAGATAAAAATATGGAAGAATGCATATGTGACCACCTATAGGTATTTACATTAATGAAATAAAATTACAATTACCCTTCAAAAAAGTAACTTTTTCTAATGCACCAGTTAAGATTAATACTAACACAGCAAGTGGATTTTTACTCAGTTACCATTGTTTTAACACCACATACCTATGTGCCAGTAACTTTATTTTACATTAATATTCCTAATAAATTTACAAGAAAAGTTTTGGGGGCTTAATTGGAAGCCACAATCTGCAAAAGCTGTTGACCAAAGGTTGTAGGAACAATTCCCTCTCTTGTGGAACAATTCTACCACCTTCCTTACAATATTCAGAATTCCACTGTGACTGTATTCTGTAACTGAGGATTTAGGACACCAGCCATGAAAGTGGAATGTTGGAAAGGAGAGATACATTTACGAAGGTGTTGAGGTCACTCTACCTTTGAGTAGAGTTATGGTGCTATTTGCATATCAATTACATAGTTTCAGGTATGATGTGATAAAATTCGAACACAATAATGCCAACCCTTTCCTCCTTTGCTGCAATATCCTCTCCTCCTCCTTGCCACATCTCCTTTCCTCCCAGATAAATACATACATATAAGACAGCACTTGACTTCATTCTGTACCTGAAGATGATGAAGTATATCAAAACCAAATGTGTAATTCATCTTATCTAGTAGAAAATTTTCACCATTAGGTCATTATTTTTGTTTAGATGACACTTCCAATAGTCTCTTATTTGATGCCATTGAGAACAACTGTGGTTTTAAGTCTACCTTCCACTCTCTTCCTTTTCTCCTCCCCCTAATCTTATACCCACCCACACTCTAATTAGGGATTTTTGAAATATTCACAGAGATCACTTGATTTCTCAGATTTTATAAAGTTGATTAACAAATTATTGCTGAAGAATCAAACTTCTAACCTGTTAGAAGACCAATACTATGCATTCTGTCTAGTTTTTAGAACTCTCTGCTATTTGACAATTGGGATGACCTAAGACCAAATTATTCAGAGAACTAGTATCTCTGGCATTTGATAGGCAAAGGAAGTATGGCAAGTGCAACTGAGAGCTTCAAGAGACTGCCCTCAATGAAATAAGAATCTCAAAGAGTTTTCATGATGAAATAATGAGGAAAGAGAGTACCACATTCAAAGTACAACACCAGGACTCTGAATGCTCAACACATTGAAAACAGGTGTGGATATATCAAAGGAATTTAATTAATGAATGGCAAAAGACACGGGGTAAGAAGTTTATTTAATTTGGAAGTATTTTGGAGGAAAATAGGTATAGTAATGGGGGTAGGAAGAAATGTGCTAGCAAAAGAAGCATTTACAAGAAGACTAGTAAAAATGGGTACATCGGGTAAAGATGTAAAGAAAAGATTGGTGAAGACTTAATTATGGACCGTAGTGCTTTATGAATGTGAGACCCGGTCTTTCCGAAAAGGCAGATGACAGTAGATTTGAGGCTTGTGAGATGTGAGTGCAGGGAAGAATGGAGAAAATAAGTTGGACGGAGAGAAAGACAAATGATAATGTTTTAAATAGGGTGGGCAAAGATGGAAAGTTGCTGGGAGAAATCTGAAAAAGGCAGTTCAGCAGGGGGAGGAAATATTTAAAGGCAGTAGGATGTTGACCACTGTGATAGGAGGAAGAATAATGTACAAGAAAGATAGAGGAAGGATGAGAATAGGTTTTTAGGCAGCATAAAAGCAGGTAGAAGCCACAAAGAAATTAAGAAAGAAATACTATCAGTGAAATTAGACAAAGTCCTTGCGATAAATAAAAGATAATAACAATTTGGGGCAGTCCAAAATCTACCTTTAATCAGTAAAATACACATAACCACTTAAATGGCCATTTGAGCCTTAGTAATATTAACTACATAATCCAACATTCTAACAGATACAAATTACCTTTCTGCTGAAAATCCATAATTTTATAGTTGCTTCTTAAATCTTTTCAATTGTACTACATTCCTGGTCCATTAAGTGATCCTAGTATACAAACCAGTCATTGATTGGTGTTTTAGCGGTTCTGGTTCTTAATAATATGGACACATTAAAAAACCCATAAACACAGTAATCAACCCAAAGGTTGGTTTGGTAAGTGATGGTAGAGTTCACCCAGTACTAAGCCCGACGGCGTGTGAAATTCCCACATCAGGGTAGGGGGGCCAGTTCCTTTCCCTGTGCCGGTTACGGTTTCCCAGGAAGATGTGGTACCCAAAAAATCACAGCTTGGGTGAAACTGCTGGTGGCCAGAGAAGCTTGCCTGGGAATCAAACTCGGGTCAGTAGTCCAACCCCTGTACTAACATTATCAAGCCATAAAGGTGGTCAAGTTTCGAATAAAATGCAATTATTTCAAAGAGTAAATATAACTCTCCTCGACTAGGGTGAATGATTTTAACACTTTGAAATTGTTGCATTGTAATACATATCAGCGGATGACTCCATATAAAGTTCCCATCCTGACATCTCCAGCAGTTCCTTTGAATTTCCAATAGATAATTATTTCAGTTCCGGGGTGGCTAGCGATTATATGGCTTCTGATTCCAAGTTTTTAACGATGAAAATTGTTTTTCAATGTTTTCTGCTGTCAATATACTACTTGATTTCCTCAAAGTTATCCAGCCCTCCCTCTAGCATAGACATCATGCAAATTATTCCTATTAGGGAGAACTCATTTTGGTATTCTCACACAAAGACATAAGTACCTAATGATAAGGAAACTCGGTTATAGAGCAGCAAAAGGTAAGTAGTTATTTTGGTCTGGACTCGCCTAAATAAATTGCAAGAATAATCTTTCAATGTACACACATCTGATGCATAATTCTTTACATTCTTGTTGAATAGATAGAACACACTGAATGCTACTAGTTTAACAAATCAATGGATTAGTTAGGCACGTTACATTCAAATGAAAAAAATACAGACATCATGTATCCCTCCTCCTATCTATTTTCTGGTAAATTAAAATTAATTCGCCAAAATTCCAGTTTTTCCTGGATATTAATGAACGTTTTTATAACCAGTTTTAAAGAATTCAAGACAGCCCTTCAGCTTCATTTACCAGATGTCAAACCAAAGGTTCCTTCAGCCTGCATTTCTAATACGCAGACATTACCAGGCCCCACTCCATCCGAAATCCTGGTATCTCTAAAATTCACAGTCATCAATCTCCAACCCATTCCCAATGGCAAAAATGACCAGAGCTGTAAGCTTGCTTAGTCAGCAAATCCAACTACTGGATCTGTGATCTAGTAATTGCAACAGCTACAGGACATCATAAAGCCTCAACAGCATGACACACCAAGGATTCAACCTCTAAACAAAATGCCATCTACAATTAAATGCCAGGAGCATAGAAAATTCTAACTATGTGTAAAAGATATCCTACAAAAAACTTATTCCCTAGCATTAATGTATATGTGGAATATAACTTGCAATAAGTTTTTGGCTTCAAATCAATGCATTGTTTTATTTTGTATAGTGCACTTCATATGCACTTCAGCAGGGCAATTTTCTGTAGTGTACCTTCATTGTTTTTCCATCTTGAAAACTCCATAAAAATGTATTTTACCCGTGGATAAATAAAAGTACTACTACTAGCGTAATTAAAGAGAACAACAGAATTTTATCACATGGGAGAATTGATCTAATTCAATAAATTCAACTTATTGTATTGTATTTCAGCATGCACTACTGGTATCTGGGATAAATTCACAGCTATTCAATTTTATGCCCCATAGTTAATTAATTCTCACTCATTGATTTGCGATTCACTTCACTGCAGCAAACTGATGCCTATGAAAAGGTACCAAAAATGACACATCTACAACTGACACCATAATAATCTTGTCGAATTGAAAATTTCGGCAGTTTGAAAGCTAACATTTTTCTAGACCACTGCAAGATGCTCGAGTAAATGTGAGGTACCTCAATGCAACAATTTCAAATTGTAAAACAAATTAGCAGATGACTCGGTTAAAAGTTACTATTGCAGCATTCAAAATGGTTTCTTTGAATTAGTGAAGTAACTCAGCTTATTTCACTAATGTGGAAATCCTGGGTGACACCAATCTTCCTCATGTTAATCGGAACGCAATCAGTGATAATCTCAGTGATTTTAAAGGATGGAGCTAAGATGATTGAGGGTATATATTTATTTTTCCAACTTTTCCAAAAAAATAGCGTTGATAATATAAATGAAGATCTACTGGTTCTGGTTTTTACATCAAATAATAATGTCCTTTTTTAAGTAGCCAATGAGAGGCTCCTGGCCATTTTAGAGGAGTATGAACCTGCTCTTAAATAAATCTTAAACATGAAAACATCATCATTTGGATGATGTGACTAAAATTTATAGTCCATTACTAAAAAAGAAAGAAAGACTCGTACTTTTAATTACAAAGCAAAAACCTAATGTCATAAATGACTAATTTTTAAAACGATAAGTTGTAATGATTCAAATAGCTAGACAATCGCACACGCGAATCAGCGCGTGTGCGATTGTCTAGCGTTTCACCGTATAATAAAATCTGTGGAAAAGTACGAGTCTTTCTTTCTTTTTTAGTAATGGATATTAATTACTTCCACGAAGTGAAGCCTGAAACAATAGAATAAAATTTATAGTTTTAAAAACGTTGATTCAAATGTTTTACTATCAGAACTACTTCCCAATGACTGGCATACTTTGTTAAATAATGAAAATGTAAACATGTTTTAAAATGAAACAAAGACAAGCGATTCCTGATGTAGGAAAAAATACTTAGTAGTAAGTACTTTTTCCTGCAAATCACTTGAATATTATATGTCAAATTTATATGCACAAAATACGGTATCCAACTACAATGGCAGTTTAAAAGGATATGTAATTATTATTACATACTATGATGTGAGCATTGAAAATATTGCCTTCCAAAATATTTGTGGCACAGGAGGGATTCCAAACTGGTAAATCCACCACCACTAATACCTTTCAGCTACTAACTCAAAGCCCTAGGCAGTCAATATAGTACACTAGGTATATTCTACGATTTGAGTAAAGCATTTGATAATATTAACCAGGAGCTACTCTTTCCTAAACTAGTAAGGCTGGATAGCAATGCCCCGTACTGGATCAAATATTTTCTGACAAACTGGAAGCACAAAATCAAATACTCCCATTACACAGCAATAGGTACCAAATCAATACAGCCAAAACCACCTGAAGTCCAACAAGGCATCCATCAGAGTTCAATACTTGGGCTATTTCAGTGGAAGTAAGTTGATCGATGCACTCTTGTCTTGATAATCCACATCAAAAGTCGTAAAAAATCTTCGCACAAAAGTGTTCACAAGTTAACTCCCATTTTTTTGCAAGGACAAAATTTTCGAGCCACTGTAAACAACACAAGTATGATCAAACAATAAAATGTTCTGAAGAAGGTTTGCGTTAAAAGGGTCAAACTTTGAGATGGAAACGTCAGATGGTGCCTAAAGCACTTAGTGTTGTTAAGGCTCAAAATATAAATAGCAACTTGAAATGTAATGAAATTCCATAAAGTTACACCTGAGACAACAAATTTTACAAATAGCAACCCTCGTACAATCACGTTCCTTTTGACATAAAATCAATCACATCACTCAAAGGTTTCAAGGATGATGATTTCCCATCTCATTTTATCAATTTCTTTTGATCCCTTTACTTTCACTCCTCCCATACAAGCTCCATCTACTCTCATTCTGTATCCCTGACCCAGTGACCACCCATAAGTCGTGGAACATCAAAACAAGTATAAGAGCTAGAACATGAAACTGGTCCTGCAGGCAACTATTTGCAGCAGATTCTCCAATAAACGGCCAAGGCCCTGAGCTACTATTCCTTCAAGACCCCAACTTTTCCCTCATACCAGTCCACTGTTTCCCTGCATTTACTGGCATATTTGGATTTGGTGATGGTTTTCAAGCGTCCAGACAATATATATATTGAAAATTTTCAGGCAAGTTTGAAAGCATTTTTGGATTGGAGTAAAAATGTAAGTACGTTAGGGTTCGATATGGCGCAGTGGCAGCGTGCTCGCTTCCCACTCCAAGGGCCTGGGTCCTAATCCCGGACGTGGCAGGAAAAATTATGGGTTGTGTATTCGGAACAACCGTTTAACATTTAAATTCTCTTATTTCATACCTCTTGTTCTTACGTTCTCACCGTTGTCACTTGAACGGGTCGAGCGGCTTTAACAACGGTCAAAATCGTCATAATACCAGGTCACTAATCTATATCGGTGACAATTATTATGTCCTAAATCAATAGCAATCCTGTGTATATTCAGAAGTTAAAGCTTACTTAATTTCCAAGTACGCAGTAGAACCTCAAGTCAATGCACGTTATTAGTTTGTTTCCAAAACTGGAATGGCGTGAAGAATCGCAACTTCCCATCCACGAGGGGAAGGCTACATGACTAGGCTAAGCACACACAAATGCCAAGTCAAATGAATGTCAAGTAACGAGTAAAACAAAACAAAGTCTTCACAGTGTCAATCTGGGTGAGAATTATACCTACCGAGTTTACGAAACTACTACAGTTTTCGGTACCTATCTAAAAATCTAGTTAACTTATAAACTAAGAATATTTCATACGCCGGTTAACCTGACACACCATAACATACCCATGAAATATTTAAAACAGTACCCCTACCCCTTCCCAATAGTTGAGCCGACAGTATTCTGATCACGCAGAATGACAGTCACTTAAATAATCTCTCTTTTTCTCTCTCTCTTGTTTCTAGCGCGGAATTTTTAAGATTTTTTACATTGCAGAACTAGTATTTACACTTAAATAATAGATTAATGAGTAAATTTCCGCATAATTCATTCTACCTTTTGATTTAAATGCCAAATTTTTATTTTCTAAACAAATGATGCTTTATAATGAAATTTATACACGGATATTTAAAATTACGAAGTGCATAATTTATTTGAACAACGGACTAGTCATCATTCCACATAATAAGCATGGGAGGGTGACCAAAAAAAATGTTGGTGTCATCTGTTGGAATTATTACACCTCTAAAAATAAGTTCCAATCATTTTATTTGGGTGATAGGTGAATAGTGGTCTCTCTAATGATATCATTAAGGCCAATGTTCATCAAATTTCCTTCCCTCTCTCTGTGGTCATCAACTCCTGTTTCTGGTCTAGACACTTTCCTGATGTCCTAAAAATACTCTAAGTAATACCAATTTAAATAAAAAATGATCCAAAAAATTACCACCCCGTTTCCATCATTCCTGTGGTTGGCAAAGCCATTGAGGAGGCTGTACACACAGACATAATACAAGGTCAAGAAATATGTTAAACATTACCAAATTCAAATTGCCCAAAACCTACAACTATTCATTTTCCCTTGCCTCAAAATTATACTAACAAACTTTCCCATATTTCAGGACTGACTAGCTATAATAGGTTCAAAAACGTAATTGAGGATTGGTTGATTTCAAACCTCTTGTATTCTTCAGATGAATGTTTTGAACTGGACTTCTCAAGAGTGAAATTATAATGCATGCGTATCTCTTCACCACGGTAATGAATATATGTATTTACATGTTTTTCTTTTGACTACATCTATAGTGGCACGTGCTGCTCTTGGATGAATAAAGATTATTATTATGAAACAGCCTAGGTGTGTGCTTATGTGAACTTTATCCAAATTAATAGATGTAGTATGGACTAAAAAATTATCTTTCACAGACTGATAGCAATTTATATCATTCTAATATTAACATGCATGTAAATAGCCATTTGAGGATGATAATACAACTAATCTTTTTCTGTATAGAAATCTCCAGGCACAAACATATAAATATTCAGAGAGCATTCTTATCTTTTAGAGTCAGTTCTGCGATCATAAGAAGTTCCAATCAAACATATATATAATGAATATTCCTTAAAAACTCATCCAAAATATTTAGGAATATATGGGGAACAAAACTTGGGTAGTAATGTATCACCCAATCCCCAACCTGAAGTGAACTAGTTCTTGCAATCTGGTCGGAGGGAAGCATATCAACGCACATGTACTCAATGCTAGGTATGAACCATTTAGACTAATCTATCATAAATATCCATTCCATTATCAAGTTTGCACAATATCTAACACAATATTCATTTTGAAGATTAAAAAATTTCCTGTGGCCTTCATAAGAGTTAGGCAGCTGTACAAATTGGACACTAACTATTTATCACCTTGCAGCATCTACAAAAGTAATTGTGAGACTGAAATAACTAATTTTTGTGTACATTATGCTGGTTTACTTATTTTCCATTCAAACCTTTTACTTCTTTCCCATAAAAACTATATTTTCCCCAGTGTAAATAATATGCACTTTCTATACAATATCAAACTTTTAGAATCTTTGTGCATTCATCTTTAATTAATTTCAATTGAATATAACCCATGGATAAAACCAACATGGCAATAAACATTTGCTTGGAAAGTGATTCCTCAGTTAGCCTTTTCACTGTGGCTCACTCTACAGAATCTACTCTTCACATGCTGTGAAAAGAGAGGGTATTATATCTCCACAACCATTATTATTCCCAAAATAATAAAAACATGGAAATACCAGAAATAGTCTGGGGTCACTCTTTCTTAGATGGAAAATTTTGATTAGTTATTTTGATGAACAAACTTTTTATAATATTTCAAAGTATGATAGCGCACCACAGAGAGGATGAAAGGGTACATTCACAGCAGCCTACCATGTAAACGTAGTAGATACATTCACAGCAGTGAAAGGGTTTGAGAAAAATTGAATTCAAGAGCTCCATTTTCAAGATATCATTTAGAATCTAAAGAATTCCCAAGTAAATGTGGGTGGCTTTGAGTATGCAATTTCAATTAATACTATTGCTTCAGAATAGAAAAATATACAACTCTACCCCACAATAGAATGTTAAATTTTTGTAATAATCACCTACTTATTGGTGAAATCTTGGAGTTGAAACTGTTTGTATAGGTGCACAGAAAACAGCTAGATAATTAGTCTGTTTGATAAGTGTTCTCTCTAGCCGAATAGGCATGGGATGATTCCTGAAAAGTATAAAGGGAACACGTAAAAGGTCTCAGTCTTGATTTATAATGTAATAATGCTAGAGTCAGCTGATTTCCCAGTAAAATGTATCACATGTATTTAAAATCATTCATGTATAACCTTTAAATGAAGAACACAATGTAATTTCCCACTGTTCTTCAATTTAGCACAAATAGTTTGAATGCTTAGGCATCATCATCAGGTACAAATTAGTCAAGTTGCGGTCCATTTATATACCATTCTTGTGAGGGAAGGGGTGGGTTAGAGAGGGGAAAGAGGAGGGGTTATGATCAGCATTGATGGGAAGGAGGAGAGGGGTGTTAAGCATCAGGAAAGGCAATTAGTGGGTTCAGTCTTTCCATGAAGGAAAGGGATGCTTCCAGGATTGGGGAGAGGTATTCAAACAATAAACTGAAGGCCAAATGACCCTTTTTCAAATTCTTTCTGATTTCCAGCTCTGCCCACTTGTCCATCCTCCTTCCTTTGTCCATTTGGTGTATCAGTTCCACGTGGATATTGCTCCCTTTATTTTCTCCCCACAGATGCTTGGTAAATTGAGATTGCACGTGGTCCTACATTTACATGGTGCACGTGGTGTACATTTCCTAAAACAGCATTCCTGTTCCTCCGCTCGTGTTTTTAATGATCTCCTCATTAGACCTTTGTAGATAGCCAAAATGTCCTTGCAAGTTAACTTTAAATACCACTTTTATTTTGTTTTTCCATGTTGTCTTTCGTGTTATTCATGAATAATTTTAAATTGTTTGCATTGTGAAAAGCTATCCAAAATTATTCCCTTGGGAAGAGGTTGGCTATCTTTTGTGAAATCAATCCATTATAAGGGTGTCGACACCATTTGTAATCTTTTAAATCCATATTAACTGATATATTCTATTGTTTCAGGCTTCACTTCGTGGAAGTATTTAATATCCATTACTAAAAAAGAAAGAAAAGGAAAAGGAAAAGTACGAGTCTTTCTTTCTTTTTTAGTAATCCAGATTAACTGGTTTAAACAAAAGATTTTTTCTAAGGGAACATTTTCTGTGTAGTGTTTTTTCTATTAAATCTTCTTTGTACCCATTATTCACTGCAATATCTTTTATCGTTTTTAGTTCAAGAATAAAATTACTTTTAGAGAGAGGTATGCCTAGCAGTCTAGTTAGTAGGACATGAAAAGTGGAAAACTTTTGAGATATGTGATAGTGGGAGTTAAATGGGATGATGTGGTATGTGGTGGTGCTTTTACAAAAAATAACAAATTCAAAACCCCGTCCCTTTTTCAACACTGTGATATCTAGAAAATTGAGTTTCCCAATACATTCTTTCTCACATGTGAAATTGATTTCATTGCATTGGGAATTTAAGATGCTCGCAAAATTGTTTAATTGTCTCTCAGTGTCTGTCCATATTGCAAGATATAGTGTATGTAATAAAACCAACCAACCAAAATAAAGAACAGAGAGAAAATACATTATGTTCTTCATTTAATGAACATGAACTTCCACTTGAGCCAGAAACCATTGAATACTTGTATTACCTTCTGGGGGGCTCCTGGAACACTTATGCACAGTATAAGAAGGTACCTTATACCATGCACAATACCCTACTTCAATTCAGCACACATTTACTCCCAATCATACCTCCAAAAATGTCCATTCTCTTTGTCAGTTTTCCTCCCTTATCTAAGAAACATAAAACAACTCCTTGGATCAATATCCATAGCAGTTTTGGTAAACATTACTTACTACGTTACGATAAGTTGTTTTTTTATATTGAGATTAGGTACTTGTTTTATTTAGGAAATGGGGAATTGACAGGGTTATCGTGAAGTTTGGTATTTCATTCCTTAACATTGACTTTATAAGATCAGAGTGAATATTAAGAACGTAGGCTTGAGAATAAACTTTTCTAAAATCAGGATGAATGGAATAAATGTGCTAAAACTGATCCCAAGGACAAAAGGCCGTGCAATAATAATTTATTCACTTTGAAAAATGGAACAACCATATTGAATGTCGTCAGTATAAATATTTCTTAATATATTAACACAAGTTCTTAAATGTGATGTAGATTATCACAAAAGTATTCATCAAATGAATAAAGAGGGTGAGCAAGTAACCAGGTATATAACCTATTCTTGAAACTCTGGGTACAGCCCAATTTCAACTGAGTAGGCAGATAGTTATACAGGCGTATGTTCATATTACGAAATATGTTGTAAGTTGATGACAATCTACAACGAGTAGTATTTAGATTTGATTTACCTCCTGTGGTGTAGTTATGGATGTGAGATCTTAATTGGTAAGTTTCTAGATTAACTTTCAAATGAATCAAAGCCTTAAAGATATATAAACTAAATACAGTCATGATTCCATACCTAATAAAAAAAAAATAGCAGGAATTATGTGGTGGTATATTATCAAGAGAGCAAATAGCTCTCTTTTGTAATAACAAAATTTGTTTAACATGTGGGGAATGATCCCATAACTCAACACCATAATTCAACTGAAATAGAAAGAAGGCATGGTAAAGTGTTAAACGATACTCTATTGAAATGTGAAAGTTGAGCTTTCTTAACATATAAACAGCTTTACTCAGATTATTACAGATCTGACTGATGTGGGTCTCTCAGTTAAGTTTTTCTATTTATATAAATTCCTAGTATTTTAGCAGTTTAAATATCAGTTATTTTTTATATAGGACTGCATACAATATGCTGAGTTTTTTTAGTATTTAAACGTAAATTATTAATATCAAACAATTCCTTAGCCTCTCTTTGGGTAGTGTAGCGACAGACGACGCGCTCGCGCCTCGACTCTCACTTGTCCGACGATGCGCTCGCGCCTCGATTCTCAATTGTCTGCAATTGCCCTAGAGGGCCGAGCGGCAATGACCAGAATGGCCTGGCGGCAATGACTCCGCACAAGTAGTGTGCGCGCATCCACCGTAGTGTCCAGATCGAGTCCGTCAGTCGCTTCATCGAGGACCTTCCATAATGTACTCGTACTAAGTCGCCGCAATAAACCTTACTATCCAATATCACCAGCATTATTCCTACCTAACCACGTGGAACCCTACAGGTAGCACTAGATCGTACCCTTGCATCTTCTAGATGTTGACATTTTTGCACAAAAGTGGTGTCATCAGCATTTAAAACAGATGTAGATTTCATATTACAGGGCAAATCATTGATCATTATGATGAAAAGTACTGGGCCAAGCAAAGAGCCCTGTGGGACACCACATTTTACTTTAAGAGCTGCAGATCAACAGCCATCAAGTTCAACCAATCGGTGCCAATCATCCAAATATAACTTCATTAGTTTCAATGCAACATGCTTAATATAATAATATTCTAGCTTTGACAGTAATATTGAATGATTAGCACATTTGAAAGCCTTACTAAGATCACATAGTGTCACAGAGACTCCTTCTCTTCAAATGCTTTAATGGCATAATTAACTATGGACTCTACAGCAAAAATTGTAGATTTCCCAGATCGACAGTCATACTGCGATTTGGAAAACAGATTACTTGACTAAAAAAATCATATTTATGATCTATCATTATAGCTTCAAAAATTTGACAAAAAACAGGGATTGCGGAAATGGGGTTTGTATTAGTATTTATGAAACAATAAATGACTATGACAGATCCGACAAATTATGCCGGGATGGAGCAGTGTAAAATAAATTACTTGAGAAAGTAACTTTCTAGCCATTATCTAGAGCCCGTTTGTTTCTTCTTTGCAAACTCCAAAAGGGAACTGTGTATGGAGTATGTTTAATTAATATGCATGTTTAATTTTGGAAGAGATGATCAGCCTTAAGAAAGAAATACGTAATTCTATGGTAGCAAGATACTCGTAACTCTAATGTATATTTTATATAAAATCAAATGAACCCATTAACATGTATATATTTGTATTAAATTCCAGTGCTAAAACAGAGGTTTATCTTAAAATAATGTATTACATGTATTTAAAATCAACCGTGACTTGGCCCAACATCAATGTAGAATACTAAAGTAAAATTTTCAAATAATTTCATAAAATATTGGTTATAACTTCACTCAGTAAAATTTAAAAATTAACTCTCCCAGCACGAGCAGGTAACCCATAACTACCTACAACTAAAATACCGCCCAAATATCGAAGACAGCGCTACTCCCCCTGAATGCGCCTAATCATGTCAACAAACAACTGCGAATCAGTAAATAAAAATGGCGGCTACTTGCTTGCAGAAGTGTGTCTTGTTTGCTGGATTTTTGTCTTTATTCCATGCAGCATTCTCTGCTGCTCAGCGTAAGAAATTAGATCGCTTCGCCTTGAAAAAATCTTTCCAACAACCGTCGAGTTTTACATTTTCTTTTTACTTTATTTCAGACCGGACACATCTACGAATTACGGAACAAGAATTTGATTCTCTACCAATTGATGTGAGTGTATATGGTCAGTCAATTTGATATTTTATCCCTTTCTTCATGTACTATCTGTTTTATATATTAAATCTTCAGATTCTCGTGCAAGGTATCATTAGCTTGTTCGTCACCATGTATGGAGTGATGTGTATTGCTGGTGATTTCAAAGAAATAAGAGCAACTGTGGACCTTGAGAGCAGATCTTGGGAGACACTTAGGAACATTCCATCCTTTTATATATTTTATCATCGTGGTAAAGCATTTTCTCCTGAATATTCAGCGCATTCAGAGATGAATAACTATTCTAATCAGAAATTAGCTTTAGAGGAAATTGATAACTAAATTGAGATACCTCGTTTGAAATTTGTGTTGTTTACTTTACTAATTTATATCACCATTGTAAGATTTTTAAATATATAGGACTATTTTTACTTATGACTTATTTTTTTACCCCATTACCTTTTAATTTGTTTGGGTGATTGCTCTGGTCAACTACTGCCTAAACTCTTGGAATTAACCAAGAAATTCAAGTGTTCTCTATTCATGTCGACATTGATATTTTTACATTGGTCAGTAACTTTGATCCAGTTTTCTCTAATTGAGCAGTAGAAGTTTCCAAATCATTTAAATAACTGAATTTCCTTGTAGGTAAGAGATAACGGGTAGGTTCAGGTATTTTACAGTCATTGATATGCCCATAATGACTGTTCTACATAACTGCACCAACTTGATATTGGTTTCCCTGTATCATTTCCTCTTTTACTTCTCTGTCTTCATGCCTTACTCAAAACAACCTATTTCTTTCTCTACCGTGCCTTCCCAACATTCACCATTTTATCATGGCATTTGCTAATCTTAGAAAAAATAATTCCAAGTTAACATCTCACCAATTGGTAGCTCGTGGATGAATTATGCGTTGGTTTTAGAACATTTGAATCGGTCAAACCAATATATGAGACTCATTTGCCCAAGGTACCTGTCATTTCTGCTTTTAAAGAGTCTTCAAGTGAGAATCCGGCAGTTCCAATAATATATAGCACAAGCTAATAATAATGCACTTATTTGTTCGGAGATTTGGTGCAAATTCACATGTACACAAGTAAAGGACATTGCTGATATAAAATTCACAATTTTAGAAAAAATGCAATATGTATACATACTAGATATACTACTATATTTACATTTTACTTGGTTCAGAACTTATGCGCGGTGACCATTCCAGGAATTCATTTATAGAATTGAACATTATATTTTAATAGGTTGAAGAGCTTTTTCTTGAAACCCGATTTTTTTGTTTCTCTTTTGATTTCATGGAGACTTTATTGAATGAAGATTATGCACACATGGGGAGACAAACCCCAGAATAAAATTCTCCAGTAAATGAAAGAAGTACCTGTAAATTTACGGACTCTCTAATATTTCCAATTAGGAAGGATATGGAACTTAACCTTCTACGTAATTTGTGGGTGATACTGGATGGCGATAGAAAACTCTCTAATATTCTCTGAAACTGGTTCAGCAGGGATATCGGTCTATAAGAGTTTATGGCCATTATGCAACCTTTGCCTCTTTATAGTGGCACTATTTTGGCTTTTCAATTGGGCTTGGGAAAATTCCAATTTTTAGGGATTCAATTATTAAGAATAGCAGCTGATCTTTGATCTTCAGTTTTATTAAATGACCTTTTTATGACTATCCCTCTGATGCTATTTAATTCAGGACTAAATTTGTGAGGGAATTTATAGATAATGTTGGTTAATACCACAGCTGAACAGGGGAATAAACAATGAATTGCATGTGTTAGGAACATGAGAATAATTAGTTAAATTGACTGAAACTGTGGGATTTTGATGGGATAGGTAGAAATCATTCAGAATTGAGGCCATTTTAGAATAATCTGAAAGAGAATTTCCAGTGAAGTCAAAGATCTTGTTGTAAATTATGTATGCCCTTGGATTCATTAATAATTTTTCCAATTTATTGTCTGCATCAGTAAGAAGTCTATGGGTGTTAAAGGTTTTTTCAGCAGACTGTAAGATTTGGCAATAACTTTTCTTTAGGGCTGAATATTCCTGACGGTCAGCTGGATTAGATGCTTTGTAATACACAGCTGCATCTTTCATTTTCTTTGAAAGCCAATGAATTCCATCTGAGATACTCTAACTCACGTATTTAACAATGAGCTTCTGTTTCTCGTATGCTTCAGGACAAGGGGAAAACAGATATCAAAATAGTGTATGTAGGTAATATAGGAACATTCAAAGCTTTCATGAAAGGACTTCAAGCAAAACAAATTTGACCATTCATGGGTATTTAATATTCCACAAAAGATTATCGCATTCTGATCAGAAATACTTTTTGTAGTATTTTCTACTTCCATTGGATGTGGACATAAATTAAAGAGAGAAGTGGGTAGTGATCTGATAGGTGGGCATTAATGAAATTTGTTTGAATAAGTTCAAGGTCAATATTAGTCAATACGTTATCTCAAATGATTTGAGAACTAGAAATCATCCTAGTAGGTTCACTGTTGGTAGCACAGATGTTAAATGAAGTTCGTAAATCCATGAATTCATGTTTACCTTTGGAATTTCCCCCTAAAATTACAATTGAAGTCACCTGTAATTGTTATACACGAGTCATGGATTGACCAAAGGTTTATTTCCAAGAGATTGATTAGTTTGGTAAGGAAAAACCAGTTGCCACTTTAAGGCAAACGGCAAATAGACAATACAAAAAAAACAGTAGTATTCCACTTTGAAACATGCAACACAGGATTCAAATATTTGTTCTTTGTTGACAAATAAAAAGCCATATGTGGGTGAAAATATTCCTTGACGTTTGCAATTTTTTTCAGAGAACTTATAGAGTGACTCAAGAAATGGTTGTGCGTTGCCGTAAATCACTTTCTAAATACTCTAAACGATAATTTTATAGGTAGACAAAGAAAAGATTAAATCTTCCTTGAGCTTACTTAGTAACAAGCAGCTCATAATATATTTTAATGGTAATCAGAAGAAATATGAGCCAAAGAATGTGATCATTGTTCAGGTCTACAGGCTAACGAACAATCATATGGAGGAGGAAGTCAACAGGGTATATGTTCAATTAGAAGAAATAATTGTGGGTGTACCTGGAAGGA
Source organism: Hetaerina americana (assembly GCF_022747635.1). Lineage (NCBI taxonomy): Eukaryota > Metazoa > Arthropoda > Insecta > Odonata > Calopterygidae > Hetaerina > Hetaerina americana. Next base: position 1,595,547 of record NW_027287217.1, on the reverse strand, counting down.
AACATTTGATAGTGATGGAGGACTAGAACAGCAGTAGACAAAGGCAGAGATGGTGGTGAGGTAGGGAACAATGGTTTTATGAAGAAGGAATGACCATGGGGGAGTGCGATAGAGTTCTGCAGGAAAATGGGCTTCATCATAATGAACATTTGGTTTAAACGCCATTAGAGGCATAGGTATATAAATGGGAGATGTCCAGAGATTCAAAAAGGTATCAGACTATATTTTCATCTGGCAAAGATTTAGAAACACCATAAATAATGCAGAGAGATTGAAATCATATACATACAATTTCCTAGGAATAAATGCAGATTCAGATCAAATTTATCACTAATGAAGGGTAATGTCATATTCAAAAGTATAAAATAGGGATGAAGGTCAAGAAAATTATGAGACAGGAAAGGTATATAGGTACAATAGAAGAAAAATGGGAGCATTTATCAAAGGAATATGGAAAGCTGCAAACGAAATGATAAGAAAACCATGTATTACAGATGAGGTGACTATGAGAAAGATAGACAGAAGAGGGAAATGTAAGGATGTAATCACAAGAGTTAGGAATAAGGAAGTATAAAGAGTTGAATAATAAACTGATTTGGGAAATATAGTAAAAAGGGCAAGGTATCAAGGACAAAGTGTGAGGTTATGTAATGTTAACAAAGGAAGTGTGAAATGGGTGCACTACATTGAAAGATAAAAGATCTATCAAGAAGTAAGAAGGGAAAATTCATGCAAAAAATCAAAGATAAGGCAGGAACATTAAAAATTGATACAGAGAAGATTAAGAAGAATTGAAGATATACATGTATATACAACTATATGGTGAAGATATTAGGCCAGCAAAGTTATATATAGAAAGAGACGATGACAATAGCTTACGTCCTGGCATAAGAGAACTTGATGGCGAGGACATTAAGTGAATTTTAAAAAATGAGGTTGTGTTGTTAGATAACATTCCTGTGGAACCACAAAAGGGTTAAGGAAAACACCAGAGGAAGAGTTTTATTGGACTAATTAATAGCATTTATTAGGGAGATATTGGGTACAAAGATTTCATCAGGTCAGCATTATTTCCAGTTTCGATAAAGGGATAGACTGCCTAAAGTAAGGTCTACAGAACAATAAATTTGATTTATCCTGCAGATAACATATTAGTACTTCACTAGTAGGATCATCAGTTTAAGGTACAGAAATGGAAGAGATACCCATTACGCTATAGCAGTAATGAGATCACTAACAGAGGCGCTCATTGAATATAAAAAGATATATTTGTATTTTTTGCATTGCCAAGAGGAGTTCCATAGAATGGAAAGTATTACAGAAAATTGGAGGAGTTTGGAAGGATAGGAGATAGCATTGAAGATGCAATTTCAATTGCCAAAGACTTCAAAAAGTAGCACACACCGTACTGGTCTCTTGGGGAAGATGTTTGAAGGAATAAGTAATAATTGTAGAATATCATTTAACAGGCAAGACAACCCCTAAAGTCTTACAAGCAAATAAAATACATCGCGTATCCACCAAAACATATAGGTATTGTACATTTTAAATTTAAACTAAAATAAATTAATTTATCAAATGATTTACAATTAAAGAGTCCTAGAAGAACATTTACTTGAAGATAACCTTGCAAAAAACTGAACATGGTAGTCACTTTGCGGTTTACTGAGTATTATTCCTTTAACCTCAGTTTGAAGTCAAGGAAGTAATTCACTCGAAATTGGAGAAAACGTACTTGGAAGCTACTTGCATAGCTTGCGTAGAGGTGTTTGGGTCTACACCTCACAAATTACAGCACTGATCTCAATTTTTCATCAAACATTTATTTTTGCCATCACTTAAAGCATCTTTTACAAAAAATAAGTACACAGTGGATAATCTCAACAAGAGTAATAATTCTTAATTGTCACCTAGGTGTGCTAGTTCAAGTACTAAATACAAACCAAAATTTGGAAATTGTGGAATAGATATCGCCCATGCACCAATGATCTAAAACTGAGTATGTATTACACATTCTATTTTTGACTAGTTTCTTTGGAACTGATCATATCTGTACATATGTCCAATTCTATCTATACCCAAATCACTGATTCACATAGAGGCTAAAGCAGTGGCCATTAAAGACATCTTACAGAGAACAAAACTGAGATGGACACTTAAAGAATAGGTACACTGCCAAACATAGCAATGCAGACAGTTGCAAAGTAAGTGAACATTAAACACAATGCCTTGGCAAATTAGGCAAGCAAGACCAATGCCGGTTAGACCTAGGCAAACTTTCTGAAACTGGAAAACTATAATGCTTAAATTCCTACTCTATCAGTCCTAACTATATAAATAAATTGAAAGAAACTGCACCTTGATGAATTTTGCATTTTTCATGAATGCATGATTAAGTGATGCAAAAAAATCATAATGAAGATCAAAATGAATAGAATAAAAATTTAAAAAAAACAGATCTAAACAATTACATTGACAATTTTACAACAGAAGCAATAATTTATGACATACAATGAAGAAAATTATGGAGGATTATTAATTTAAGAAAGAAATAAAAACAAGAGCGAGGGAATTCACAGATATACATAAATGTCAACAGAATAAAAATGCGTGTCCGAAAAATATGAAAGAAATGCATTATTGGGGAAATCCAAGCAGAAAGAGGGATTAAAATTTAAGCAGATATGAATGGTGATTCATGCATTGATGAGCTGAAGAAAATTAAAAGAACCAACTCCCTATTCAGTCAAATATTTTGAGAGACCTAACTCCATACCAACACCAGATGAAAATGGCCATGACATTCCAACTGTAATACAACTATCTTATTTATCAAATTCTTTTATTGTTGTGGCCAAATGATATTTACTTAGTCATTTTTGATAACGGAGACTTTGCACTCTTCAGAAGATTACTTAATAATAATTTTTTAATATGGACACCCATGTGAAATGATACAAATTAAAGGCAGATCTCCAAATCTCACGCAATGCCTTTGAAAACCATGCCTGCAAATTATTCCTATTCAATGATACTAATCTTGAAAATGCATAGCTGCAGGAAAATTGGCCAGAATATAAGCAAAAAAAAATCTTAAAAGAGAAAGGAATATAAGCCATACTTTTTTAATTAGAGGCACGACCACTTTAGGAAAGACAGACCTCACACACAGTCGAAACACCAGACTTAGAATATCAACCAGATAATAAAAATATGGAACCATGGTCTCTATACAAAATCGTTAAACACAAACTTTGTCAATGATAGGAAGATAAAAAAATACATTTTGACTTACTTTAAAATACGTATTAAATGGATGCCGTCTTAAACATTCTCAGTAAAATAAACAATTTTGTGAACTAGTAAGTTCATCATTGGACATACTACAACAGGCACACGTGTTTGTGAGAAATTGGGTCAAGAATGGAAAGCTGTCGCTTTGAAACTAAACCACAAACCCCAATAACAATATTGTTTTGAAGGATAAGCATAGAGAAATGATCTCTGATACTTTACACAAATATATTTTTCTCACCTGAAAACTAAATTTTGTGAAATACCAGGAAGTACAACGGCAATGATTGAATGAAACTCAGGGGGCATCAGCTTTCACTTGATACCAACAAAATATTATTCAATTAAATAGATAATAGGAATTGCATATGGCATAAACTGTCATCAATGATCAACAAACTTCTGTAACAATGTTTTCCATAATATCTTGGCACTTTTTCAATGTTCAGTTTTTTGTTTTTAGAAAATCATTATACTTTTCTCACATGTATTTGAACAAGGATATTGAAATTCATACCAAAAGAAACAGCATTTAAATGGTATGAAATGAAAAATCAAAGAGGAACCAATGATGATAGAAATAACATGTTTCTTTATAGAGGAATTCTATCATTTTATCTTGGCCATTAAAATTGAGTTATTATAACTGCAAGCCAAACTGCTAAAAGAAATATTTTGAAAATAGCAGGTTGACGGATCACCCCCAGCTCAAGTTAACTGTTCTTTGAGGCAACATTACATGCAAGGTTTGAATTATATGCATGTGTTGCCTACTTAGGAGAATATATGCTAAACAACAGTAATCCAAGCTACAATCCTTAAAAATACAGATCACAATACATACAACTAAAGGTATAAAGTAATTGAGAAAACCCACTGTGATGATCAATCCCACCAAAAGCATGCATTGAAAAGTGCAGAAAGAAGAAGCACACGCTAGAATATGCAGAAATAAATACCAATGCTGTCAGGCGTAGCACACTAATACTGTTTGGGTGTAGGTTTCATTTACCAGGAAGCAATAGGCTGTGTACATCAACTACTATTTAATTGCTTCCAACCCATTATCAATTGACACGACAATGGGTAATCCAATTAACTTAAATCCATACAATATTCCCTTTAGGAACGATATGCGTCATCCACAACAACAAGAATGTTAAACATTATGCAATCGGTGACAAGTTTACAAACAAAATACCACCTGTAAAAATGGCAATACCACATCTTTTCAAACATAATTAAAATATTATGTAACCATTAATTCTTAAAACTTTTATTAACTGGGGGTACCAATAAAGCTAAAAGCCAACAAAATGACCACGAAACATATTTCTTCACCCATGTGAAGAAAGCCATTAAATATCAAATGCTTTGTGCTTTCCAAAATTTCATGCTATTTGCCAAAGAACGAAAAGCATGAATCTTTAAAAGATGTTGTAAATACTGGATTCTTAGTTGGTGGTGTCTACTTGCATAATTTGGCAAACGTTAGTAGTCCAGTTTTAAGATAACCAGGGTTTGAAACCAAGATGCAAGCCAAACTGAATAACATTCCCTTATTATTCCTGAAACTTCAATGATTTTAATTAATATTCTGTTCGAACTTGCTTTCTCCCATCTATCATTTAATGTACCACAGATTCTTAGCACCTGGCTGACAGCATGTACAACTCTCTGCACCATTACCCAGGATTAGGACTGCACAACTCACAAGAATTAAAGAGCTCACTCTTAATCATGAGCAGGAAGACTAGGTTAGTGAGTGAAGCAGGGTTCTCTCAGGCATAATGATTTACTGAGAGATGATACGATCACAATAACTCTGACAATCAATCCCAATGATAAGCACCGCAAAGGAGCAGTAGTCATAATGAGAACAAAGCAATTTTTAAAGCAAAAATACATGCCTACATAATTACTCACACACATTAATATTTTTGAAAACAATTCACTGGAATTAACTTGAGAAAGAAATGAATACTTCAAGTATTTCAAGTGTCTCACATTGCCTCCACATTGGAAGTGAATCAGCACACAATAATGTTAGTTTGAAAATAATCCAGTCTTCCATATGTGATGGGTTCATTGTGCATGGCTAATCCCTAATCTCTCTTCCCTGCTGTCCAATCCAACTAACTCATGAACTAACCACTCCCACTATTGATGAATACTTCTCAATGAACAATACTACATTTATTTGCACAGCTGGATGGCTACAATTCCACCTAGTCAATTAGAACACATCACGATACCAACCAAAAAAAACTGCATGATTGGGCGATCTGATTCATTCTGTTTTCAATTGAGGAATTAATTTAAATTATAATCTGATAAAATACAGATAAGTAACAGATTCCTTTGTTTGGCAAACCCATCCTTTTAATAAGGACCAATGAATACACAAGTTCCTGATGAACGACAAATGTACTTCCTGGTAAAAACCATGAGAAAGGGAACTTTCTTCGATTTGATGGGTCGAGTATCAAAGTCACCAATGTCATCACCAAGGATGGCGGTCTCATTAAGACCCATAAACTATATAAATAATTCAATGCAACCACTAGCAATATTCCAATTAAAAAAGATAATACTGAATTAAAAAACAACTTCCAAAAACATAAAAAGGGCTGAACAAAATTCCTACCACAAGAAGATTTACCACCTGACAGGATTAGGATTTTCCAACTTGTATTTTTATACTCATATTTAAAAATATGGACAATTAAAAGCAAGAAGTACAATTAATGTAAGCTCATGTAATAAGACATTTTAAAAAAAAAGCATAAACTCATTTGGTGTCAAAATGAAGGCAATGGAGAAGCAGACGGCCACCCCAGAATAAACAAATGCATAGCGAACATAGCTGACTTCTGGTACAAATACACATGAAAGCAAATTTCTCTCTAAACATAAATATTCATTAAATAAAACTCACCACATTATACACTGACTTCTTAGTGCTTACAATATTTATTACACTAAGTTGGTAAATTAAATACCTGTGCACTAAGGAGCCAATGGATATAGTATCAAGTTGTAATTATCAGAAAGAGAGAGAAAAATTCAGGTACCAAAGTAATTTCATTAATTGGCTCAAAATACAAAATAATCAGTGACAAATCCACACATATCAAAAAACTGTAAAATTTCAATTACCAGAGTTTCCACGCAATTTTTACAAAGATATGCATGAACTCTGTGACATATGTATGTCACATAAAAAGGAAATTCACTGCTGCAGGATGAAGCAAATCAAATGTATGCTAGTAAGAAAAGAAGAACAAAAATGGCATTCGGGGAACTGAATTGTATTCCAATTTCGTTTCTTCTAATAAATATAAATCCATAATTGACTATCTTTGGGAAATTCTCCAAGCAATAAGTTTGGAACTAAGTTTCATTAATTTCACCTACGGCGAAAAAAAAAATTAGATAGCACCATTGCTTCAAATACACCAACTCCAACATTTGATAAAATGAGATGGCTGTAATTACAAGCAAATGAGATTATGCAGTCCACAGAGGGCATGCCTAAAAATATATGAGAGAATGAGTGACAAAAATTGACATTCTTTTTTAACCTAAGATGTATATGAAATAAACCACACCCAAAGGAGAAACTGTAATCTGGAATGCAGAATTGAATAATGCATTGAAAAAAAGCATGTCAACCATGAGATGAAAGAGATCAGACCATTGCAGACTAAAATAATGAAAGTTACAACGTATATAAATTCACTCTGCTTTAGGAAGTGAATTTCTACACCAGTATTTGATGGAAAATATACCAACAGATGAGGAAAATTCTCATCTGAGGAGGTTACTTACTACTTAAGCAGGCTAATCGGAAAAAAATATGAGGGAAAAATACATCACCATAGATGGCAAAACAAAACTAGGAGGAACAATTTGTAAAACAGGAAGCAGTGGTAGATCACACAATGCATTCCTAACCTGCACGCAAACATCACAGTTTCACACATCAATAAAGCATGCATTTGTCACCTGAAGCAATATCTTCTCAAAATATTTTACTCTGCCCATAGGCCCAGCACAGAACGACAACACTGTGCCTTAAATCAAAAAGATAAATACTAAAAAAAAATGAGATACAAACAACCTGCAGTTTCCAAATTGACAACTGCAACGCAATAATACCATTGGAGTCAAGAACTCCACAAGATGGACACCTGAACTCATGGCTTTCCCTTGAAATTACCATCTCAGTCTCAAAACTAAGTATGCCAAGGCCCGAGTCTCATAAATTTGAGAAATATTCAAAAGAGACCTGGAGAAAAGAGCAGAAAGCTTGACAATCGCATAGGTAGCGCACAATTTACCTCATCACTGGAGTGCCGTTAACATCTCTTCTGGTCACTTAATGCAATGAATAGTAAATTAACTCTTAAAAAGTTATATGATTGGACCAGATCTCCCCGAAAGAGAAAAATGTTACCTTTTTTTTATGTAACTGAAAGTCGGGAGGCAACAGAGTAAAAAGTGTCAGGAAACAAAATCACGGATGACAAAAATGAAAAATTCATTGAAATTAGTATGAGTGACATTCCTGAATGGCAACCGCATCACAGCAGTGATTCAAGCTCCTGCTGAAAATGGTTCAAATTTAATACCGGCAATCACTATTTACCTTTTAGGCATGTGAATTGCCAAGATGACTTTAAATAAACACCTTCCTGATTATTTGTAAGCCCTGAGGTACAAAGTAGTATGGAATAAATATGTATAATTGTCATTTTCAATTTACCAACGACAGTTTTACATCAGGTCTCTTTGAAAATTTTATGAAAATGTGCTCTTAGCACAATTCAATTTTTGACAGTGAATTGAGACACGTAAACATTTCATTCACTAAAAATTTAGCTCCTTCCGATCAGTCAGACCTAGCATGATAAATTATCAACAACAATAATATTAATCAACAACTGAAATCTTGCTCAACCTTTTCCCAACTCACTGCTCCACCTCTGCCATTTTCTCAATTAATTTTTAATACTGCTGCTCTTCCCTTGCATTCATAGTTAACATAAAAAAGTTTTTGCACAGAAATCATTTAGTCTTGCCAGGTTAAGAAAATGATGAGCAAGAGATTCAATAGGGAAACAATAAAGGACGTAGACAACCTAAATTTCTCACAGGAAGCTTTCCCGTACAGCCAAAACTTCTCAGACTTAAGCAAGAACAGCCAAGTCTTTTCCTCAACGTAGCTCACTGCAACAGATGACCATCATCCTTTTTATTCATCTCTAACTTAATAAAACTGCTTGAGCTGCTCAAAGGTGATGAAGAAAATTATGTTCCAAGGACCCATTCTGAACCATGTAGGCACAAATCCTTTGTAAAGGGCCATGAATCCTTCATTCCGCACGGTCTGTGGTGAATGGAAAACAAATATCATTAATACACATAGAAACTAAAGGAACATGTCACAAATTTATTCGTTGATGTTAAATAACATTGGAAATAATTACTACAACATTTCTTGACATTTTCACACTCCAATGGAAAACTGAAGTTTCCAAGGCTGTATAGAAATCTTAAAGAAGGGGTAAGACAGCATTACAGATCTTTCTAGAGCTGATAAAAGATGTTTGCATACTAAGTATTGGCAGAGCAAATTTGGATTAATTTGCTTGCAAAGAGCATGAAATCAGGGAGGGAGAAGTGAGTGTAATGTAGGATGGCTGAGGGAAGAGTGCATGGAAGGCAGAGCTGCTAAATTATTCACATTAACCCTTGAAGAAGGTGTACCACCAATTACGACATTCCCTGTTTATGAAAATGTTTCCAAACAATGACATATAATGCTCTCAATAATATAAAAATGCCACTATATTTCTTTTGATCATTGCAGTTTTTTACCCATAATTCACATAGAGTACCTATATGCAAGTAAAAAATAATTACACTAGATTAACTCAAATTATAACACATGAAAATATTAGTTTATACTAACATTTATGCATTTAAAAGCTTGCTATCAAGTCTCCAAATACATATCAGCTTTGCATCTTTCGCTTGCGGCCTTGTTCTCACTTTTCCTGCTGCATTTTTAATCAGTTCTCACCATTATTATATTTAGATCTGCAATAAGTACTTTAAGACTAGTATGCAGAGAAACCTTAACATGGAATATATCAATAACACATTGAAATCAGATGCAATCTTTCATTGATTTCATAATATGGACATAGCAACATGTTATTGAATGAAATTTTTTTAACCTCATCACTGACTGTAGTTATCATATTTTTTAAACTACAGTTATCAATATGAAGGTTGGTTTGAAGTGTGAGGATATAGCTCACCAAGTACAATTAATCATAATTAGAAGAAATCTTTATTGGTGGCGATTGAGACCTATGGAGAGTGAAATTCACACCATAACTTAATGACTTCCTTTCCCCGTGCATCCTATGGTTTCTCAGAAAGATCTGATAGCAAAAAAATCACACAGCTTGGGAGAATCTGATGGTGCCCGGAACTGAACCCAGGTCCTTCAGTCAGTGGCCCAGTGATCTATCCGCTGGGATATCACATACCTCATTGTAACATTTCTCTATTCTACGTAAAGAAACTATTACAGAGAAAAAAATAAGAGTAGTTCCAACATATGCTTTTCATAATTTTTCATTGAAAAGAATTATAGGATGCATGAGTAAGGATGCTACAAATAAGAATTTAAAATAACCATATCTGCTGAAAAGTGACTCGCTGAAGTAGCCTTATTCTATATTATGGTTTCAGAAAAATAGATTTGCCAAAGTTCCAATTTTTCTGTATTGATATTTATTTCTTAAAGTATAACTTATATTTCTGTTAATTATTTAATCTTAGTCATAAAATATTCAGTTCTTAGGCCACAATGAAATACATGACACTTTGGCCAGTAGTATTGGATTTTTAGAGAAAATGAAATAGTAAGTACATATTGACATTCCCCATGTGAATGGGGAAAGGTTAGGAAATTATGAAATAAGATTGGCAAGATAAACAGATTTTTGACTATATTCTTTGTACAGAAATAATAAAAGGGGGCATTTATTTTTAATACGCTCAAATCCAACATAATAGCATATGCATGAAAATATATTATTTGCTGATTTTTAACAATCTCATTTTTAATTTGATAAAGGTTGAAAGACCAACCATTTATGGTAGGTTTTGGATGATCATAGAAGACTGAATGTGCCTATATTTCTTAGTCTCAACTACCAAGACAAAACCTGATGCCTCACACCACAATAAACTGTTCTCTAACTCCATATGTGTGTCTCCTTCTTCCTATCATTCTGTCCCATGCGACAATCATTTTCCATCCCCTTCCTTATTTAGCTAACGACCTCCCCTCTGTCATAGTTTTTAGCATTCCTTCCCCAATCAAAATGCTCTACAACCATCTTTCCTGATTCCTTCAGCTTTATCCCAATATCCCTCACCACCACCATACCTAGCACTTCTTTGTTTGGTCTCCTTTCTGTCTATTTCACCTTTTCCGTCCTTCTCCACATCCACATATCATAAACAACACACTTGATATTAAAAACATAAACACAGTAATCAACCCGAAGGTCAGTTAGGTAAGTGATGGTAGAGTTCACCCAGTACTAAGCCCGACGGCATGTGAAATTCACACATAAGCAGGGTAGGGGGGCCAGTTCCTTTCCCTGTGCCGGTTATGGTTTCCCAGGAAGATTTGGTACCTGAAAAATCATATAGCTTGGGTGGAACTGAAGGTGCCCTGAGACTTACCCGGGAATCGGACCCGGGACCCTCCAGTCAGCAGTCGAACGCTCTACCCCCTGGACTACCATGACCCACACACTTGATAATAAGCCCAAAATATTTTCTTCTCGCAATATCCGCCGTTAAAAGTACTCACATGCATCATTTCCTCCATAAGAAGCAAGCAAAAAATGTTCACTTCACAAAAGTCATAAGAAATCCTGATTAAAATAAAATAAAGAAAACTTTTGAGTTCACCCACCTGAAGAAAGCAATCGATGCTCCCCCTGTAAATTCGTGGATGTTCACCTGAGGCAGAAATCAGTTTCTTCTGATTCATCAACCGGGTCTATCAAGAGAGGTTTCAAATTATCAATGTTATTTTGTGATAACCATCATTATAATATGCATTTAATACAATAACACTTTTTTGTGCCAGGATTGTAACAATTGGCGGTAATCCATGACTCTTTGGCAACTTAAACGATTGCTCCAAAAAATTATGGCATTATGTATACTAGACAGAAAATATTACCTAAAAGTAACATTTATGTCATCCAACTTTCATTTATGTTCTGATTAATATTGGAACTCTAAGGAGACAGGAATGTCAAAAGGAATAACAATGACAGAGCAAAGATATCATTAATAAAGATAAGATTGCTATTTACTTCAGGTAATTATGTACTTCACAACATGGTTATATAGTTACAACATTTTGTCAAAATTTTCAGTATTGCCACTATTTATGCAATGAAGTGAATAATGGTAAACACATAACCCATACCACTATGCACAGGAGAGAAAAAATGTTACTCCTAATTATTAACACAAAGAAAACCTAGAACATACCCTTATCACATCCAAGGGCGTAGATGACACTGCACTCCCAAGACTTGCTATCAGGCTTGACCTATGGGGAAATCGGAAGTAAACATCAAATAAACAATGAGAGTATTATTATCATTATAACATGTTACTATAACATTTAGGTAGGTTTTGATGGACACAAAAAACACCCTCCACATTAAACACATTCACAATTGAAGAATGGTTTATTGTAGGATAGGGTGTCAGGGTATGTCTCGTTAGGAAAAGCAAGGAGGGGTACCATTGTTGAGTCTACGTACATCCATGATGCTAGAATACCAGTAAATAGTAAAAATCAATACTTTGAAGTAAGGTCCATGGATTTTCAAAATCTGAATCCCATCCCTCAGATAATTAATTGTAGCCATGAAACCACGTATTTATATTAATCATTTGTTTTAATTACATGAGTGTAAACTTGGCTACAGTCTCATTTCATAATTGTTTGGACCTTCATATGAGGCCTGGAGAACACAAAACGTTTGCCTGGTGCTGACAGAAAGCTCAAGGATTGTTATCATGAATCAGTGCCTTGTCAGCCAAAATCAAATGCTCCTTTTCCCCTAGCCTCACTGGAAGGTTTATTGTAGAAGATCCAAAATAATATTTCAAACTGTACACCAAAATTTTAAGGGTATACCAAACACAAAAAGGACTCACACAAAATGATTTGAAACCGTATCACCAAGAGGCACAGTGAGATGGTGTTTGCAGAAGTCATAAACAGGTAATTCCACACCAGCTATTACTCCTGCCCTCTGTGATGTAGGACCAACACCCTGCAAAAAAACGTCAGCTCAGTGAAAAAAAATTATTTATTCATTACAAGTGCTTGCGGTAGTTGAAGCCACAATTTATTTCACCCATTTATAATTCAGTCAACACCATCATGTTTTCCTCACCCACTCAATTGATTGACTTTTTTTCTGTAAATCACAATTCAGTAAAACACCACAGCAAATGCACTTGCTTCAAGGACATATAGTATCATGGATAATAATATTTCAGAAATAATTACACACACACCGGCACAATTTAACTGGATGCTATCACCCAGGGGTGTGCTGACTGAAATGGAGAAGAGCCATCAGAAGGATGGTCTTGGGTAGCAACAAAATATTTGTTCATCTTACGAAAATTTCCTAGGACTGACTTGACATCAGAACCTCATTGGAATTGTCAGAGGACACAAAAATATTATAATGAGGCAATTTTGTTACCAGTGGTTGAAGATAAAAAATCAACCTTAGGACTGATAACCACTGATGATGTGATCGAATGAGTTCTCACTTGATGCTTCTTTTATGCCATTTTCTTATGCGTTTTATGGGTTCATATCACTAGCAAATGACACTGGGGCTTATTGCGATGCTCTTTAAAAAAGAACTGATGTCAATTGAATTAGTACTCACCCTCCACAACCCACGCACTCCTTCCTGTTGGTAGACACTCACAAAGCATGCCACGAGACTCATTGTCCGTGGATCCCTTGCTGCAGCAACCCCTGCCACTGCAGCTCCAGAAACTCCCCCACCCGGCTGGACAAAGACTGGCCTTGCCTGCATCCTGACTTTAAGTACATCTGTAGGGTTGGCGATGGCACTGGACACTGCCCCCGCTACCACGGCACATGCTATGTCCGTCCTTGTCGACCCATGTGACCTTGGACCACCCACCGTCTTGTTTGCATCCTCGCCCATGATGGCATTCTTGAGTGAGTAGTACGTTCCAAACTTAATTGTTCCATAAGTCGCCTGGCGGAGAACAGCCGGCCAAATTCTGTTCCCGACAAAGGAATCAAGCAAGAAATAAATATTTCAAAACCATTTCAGAGGCAAATTGAATGAGCATACATCAAATTGTAACAGCTACCCTTTCACATTCATTCCAGATGTCTTTCTTTCTAGTTTGACATCAATCTGAGAATGGAAACATCATGAGAGACACATCGTATTTACAACAACATGAACTGTCAACACAAAAGATGACTAATTAAATGAAGAATACAATGTCTCTTTCCACTGTCCTGTCCAAGGAAAGTGGAAAGATACATTGTATTCTTCATTTAATTAACATGAATGTCCACAAAGTTGAGCCGTGAACAATTGAATAAACAAAAGATGACCTTTTTCCATAAGACAGCTAGTCCTTTTTCTCTGCTTTCCTATATAATCATAGTGTGGTTGAGATTTCAGAACAAAACAAGTCAGATTTATTGATGACATTATCTTATACTGAATTAGTTTAGGTGCAGACAAAAAAACAATTGACAAAATACACAAAGGCATGCTTAGCAAAAAATAAATTAAGTTCAAGATTTTCAATTAACAAATAAATTTATTTGTTGCAGATATCTAAAGGAGAACCATGCATGCAGTTAGTTAGTTCATATCTTGAGACACTTCAGATTTATTAAGAATGAAAACTGAAAGGAAAATAATATGTTACGAGGAAAAATAAAATATTACTACGGAATTGAAATAACAAGGGAAGTGAGAGAGGCAGGAATATGTGGGAAAAGTTATGAGGGTGTAAAATAGAATTGGATCTGGTCGAGTGGAGGGCTACAGTTATTAAACAGTCTAATATTTAAAAAAGATTCGATTTGAAGTAACTTCAACTGTTTTTATAAATCACTGAGATATCCAAAATAAACTCCTAAATATTATGCTGATAAAAGGGGAACACTTATGCAACATGGTCATTAAACTATTATTTCACAAACATATACACATTTCCTACCCATAGTATAAAGCACGAGCCCCTTCCTCTCTGGAGATCTGCAGAAATGCATGTATCATGCCACGATATTTAACCTGTGAATTAGCCGCATCTATCTTCTGTCCTTGTATCTGGAGACGTGTCTTGGTGGTGTCAATGGGGAAAGTTCCTAGAACGAACAAGATTATAACAAACTTTCAAAATGACATTCCATTTCAATTGACATTCAAAGTACAAATATTCCTCCTGTAATATTTTAACAGAACTGGTTTTATAACTGGATATTGTCACTTTCATCCATGCCAAATGTTGACAACTTGGAACATCTTTCAATTAATGGACGTTCAATTTGGATGTATCAAATGTTGCTTGAATAAATTTTACGTATGAACAGGTCAAGTGTGAAAATTCACCGAGCTACAAGTGATTTACAAGAACGAAACCAAAAATCTGGAATTATTTAGTCTCGGTTCATGCATAACTGTTCTCGAACTTGGTTCAAAATCTTCACCGAAATTCATATGTGCACTTAAATGAGAATGAAGTATTGGTTTGAATTACAAATGACTTGCAATGTGTTTCAGATTTCTGAAGGAGTGTTTGATTATCAAGAGTTACAACATTATTACACAAGCTACACCAATTCTCATAGATTATAATAGTAAATAAAATCTTACAAAGTATTTTGTGAAATAACAAAGAGCAAAATACATGGAAATCATTCTTCTTACGAATGGTTTCTGGAAGTCAATGTGGAAAATTTGACCTATTTAAAGAAACAAAATTCAGAATTAAGCAATGGCATTTAGTAAGACAGTTCATAAACAGCAAGGCAATGGTGATCTTTCACTACTGCAAGTGTATTCTTTCCGGCAGGACGACTTATTATGTTTCAAATGGACATTTGAGGCCAATTGACAGAATAAAAGTAACCAATAAAAAAATTTACAAACATCAATGAACACGACGGGATACAACCCGCGACCTCTAGGTCTAGTGGTAGGCACTACCCCATCAGCTACACAGACCAACATTTATCACTGGGTATCCTGTAAATATGGAAATAACTCGTTATGCACATCTAAAAACTACTTAACTCTTACATTATTTATTCACCAAAGGAACACCCCTAAGGATCACATCAACAAAAATGTTAAGAGAAACAAGCCATTGAAAAAAAAGTCAACACACACATTAACTGAAAACAAACTACGAAGAAAAACCTCTGCTTTGTCATACACATACCGAATTCCGCAGTGATTGAAGCTAACCCGCCGTACAAAAAAAGCCTCCAGTCCATTCCAGGTGACTTTGACTTGGTGAGAGAGGTTTTGGGGTCGTTGGAAGGGGACGGGGTTGATTTTGCGTCCTGTTTGAGAGCCAGGACTGAAGTTCTGAAACAAAAATAAATGCAAAAATACTTACAGTGTAAGTAATGGCAGGGAGTATTTCAGAAACCAAGAAACAAATAACTATATATAGCTCATTAGATCACGCCAAACTATTGCACCGAAAAAGCAATACGTCAGCACAAAAGTAAAATCCGTTTCGGTAGATACATCAACATAACAAATGTATTAATTGTTGAAGTTTTAAGAGCATGCATAATCACCGAGTATTTCAATTTGAAATTTACACACTGCTACTCTACGAACATCAACTCCCCAGAATTCTGACCGGTTATTTTTAAGGAAAGATAACACGAGGGCTGTAAAAAAATGATTTACACAATAACGCCCTTCCGCTACATTACTTTCAGAACGAATTGCGCACAAAGATAAAACAATTTCACAGACTTACATATTTTCCTTACCACGACTAGAAATAATCACGTTTCCTCATTAGTTAAAAGTCGAACAAAAGAATACGTGGTCAATCGAAAATAAATCGATCGGTGAGGGGCGGGAGAGTTTTAAAATCTCTGTTGGAAGTTCAGTTTAATCCCACTAGATGTAGTAGGCCATTGCGGACAGATTACTTGATATAAATCCCATGCGACCGACCATGCTATCATGATATTTTATTTTTTAAGTAAATATAAATTCAGAAAAAATAATCATCTGGCATGACTGTAAGTTGAAAAACAAAATTATACGGAAGAAAATTTAGCACATAAAATCAAATAAAAATTGTGCATTAGTATTTTGAAAAAATCTTATTAAAAGTTATAATTTATCAGTGAGTAATTAATGCGATGCAAGATCTACGTTCAGCTGCATTTATCTGTATGTGAGATTGTAAATGCCCTAGCTACACCCAAGGACAAAGAGCAATAAAATACCTAACCTGTTCGTTTTGTTTCGAAATGTCCTTTTAAAAAACTCCTTAAATTGTGAACTTCGTCTAGACTTCATAAACTCATATTTAATGTTCGTCATTTTAAGTAGTAGTAGTAGCAGCAGTATTTAGGGGAGGTGACCGACAGCTGAGGTCTTTTGCGCCATAGGGGATGGACAGGAAAGGATGAAGGGTGGAGTCCGGCGTCGGCATTAGCCTACTCTTAACGAAACGCGCCAAGGGGTCCGCAGCTTAACGTCCCATCCGACGGACGGCGTACTCACTCAAAGTGCCCTCCACAAAGCACCTCAAGTAGGGATCGAGGTACCTCTGAAAAATATTCAACACCGCCGGGATTTGAACCCGGGCCTTCTGGATGGGAAGCCAGTACAGTAGGTCATTATAAGATTTAGAGAAAAGGTGAATAGAACTATCAAAAATATAAGGAAGGGATTTGTTAAAACTTATGGGTAAAGTCTCCTTTCCTACGGATATGAGACTTGAACGCTAGGAGAAGCAGAGAAAAGAAGAAGATTGGAGGCGATGGAAATGTGGTGGCACAAAAGGATGACGAAAACAAAATGGATAGACAGAGAAAAAAATTAAGGAGTAGTCCGAAGGGGGTGGTTAAAGAGAGGAACTAATGGAGGTCACCAACAAGAAGTAGAAGGAAACTAGTTGGAGATATCCTGAGGCACGATAGCTTAATGGAGACCATTGTCAGAGGGTGTCTTGAGAGGGGAAGGCCTAGGATGACCTACGAGTAGCCCGAGTGCTGGAGGATATCGGTGAAATGAAAGAATGAACACATTGGCAGATTGAAACAGAATAAGTAGAGCTCTTAAAAACCAATCCAAACTGAGTCCAAACTGATGACTCTTCATAATAATGAAGTCATTGCAAAAAAAAAAAACATTTTAGCTTAGGAAGAAAGGTCTCTCTTATGATACAGAGTGCCCTTTCTTCTTCCAGTTTTCTTTGGGCTCCTTGTCTTTCTCTTCGTCATTCACTCTTTCCTTCCCCAAAGGCACGAATGTAATGAATCCGTTATCGCAATAGAATTTCCAATCTCCTGTCTCTTAGGAATCCGAAGACAAAAAAACACCCTCTAGAGATCCCACTCTTCCGAATGTCCAAATTAGTCTTCACCAACGTTTTTCTTCTAGGAGAAAAAAGATACGTAGAAAGATACAACGAAATCGATCCTTGTATTATGCTATAAGACTATTTGTATCCTGACAGTGAGCTTTGGGTATCAGGATACGCACACATTGTGTATAATTGATACTTTCAGCCAGCCCTGCGCTTTGGCTGATCCGAATTACTGAATGTTCCCTCTTATTGAATCAAAGCTGAATTTTTTCGGACTGCTGGCCCTGTCTGTTTGTAGCTACAAATTATTTTGTTAAATGGCCAGTGCTTAATTTTTGCAGCCAGCCTTTATAATTCTGAAATCAGTAATGACCAAGGATTTGAACATCCGGCCAAGGATTTTATAGCCGACCAAGGCCTTTTTTCGACTCTATAACTTTTTCCTTTGAGAAATGGACATTTATTTAAAACATTATCTTTCGCAAAACTAAAATGATTGAAATAAACGCAAAAAAATTCAGTGTAAAAGTCATTCGCCTTAACCAGGTTTCGAACCCGGTTTATTAGCCTGTGGATGAACTTCAAAGTTCATAGTGATTTTATTGTATGATGTTAATTTTATGAGGCCTAAAATTTGTACTGAATTCACTTGAAATACATCATTAATCTTATGCTTGGCACGTCCTAATTATTACGCAACAATCCCCCTTCCTAAGCCCTTTTCTTCATGACCGCATTGTAATCTCCTTTACGATGTCCACAAATTTTCCTTCCCCTTCTCACAGCTTCCTCAATCCTTCTTTCCCAGACATCCCTCATCAAAAAGTCCTTTGTCAGTACACGTCCAAGCCAGTTCATCTTCCTCTTTATCGAACACGCTTCTCTTTTCACCAATTCTGCTCTCCACCTCCTCAAAACACATTTCATTCCTTTCAGATCCAGATGCTTAAGCATTTCATTCAACTCTATTCTTCGATTTCGCTCTCTTCCATCAGAATCGGGTCGTCTCCCTCTCCTGCCTCCTATAGGTTATACCCTTAACCTTCTGCCAAGTCTTCATCGTAATTTCTTCTTCGTAATTATTGAACAGTGTTGGGAAGAGAAAGTATAACAACATTGACCTTCACTGAGTTTTTGTAGTTATTTATTTTGTGACCCTGCAAGCCACCACTAGTGTGTGTGGCAGGGGGTAAATACACACCAGATTTATTTTGACCCGAATATGACCCGACCTCGGTCGGGCAATGTTTTTTCTGATCCCTTATCGTTCGTGGAAAAAATGACATGATTTTCAACATTACTGCTAAAGAAACGTCCTTCCAATTTTAGTTTTCTTCCTTAAGTCAGTATATAAGAACGAACGAGCAAACCCCCAATGTTGTCGTTCGCGTTAATATATCAAATCCCATACGCATTGACGGCATTTTTTGCAACATCGGATCATGGGTTTTCCGTATGCTTCCTCATATAAAAATCCTTCTAAAAAAGACGACGCCTTTCTATACAAGTCCATCTTAGAGACGATCCATCGATTTTAATCCTATATCCGAAGTAGCATTTGTCATTAAGTAGAAATTAATGCAGTATAAGAATACAAGAAATCACATGTTCACCAAATGTTTTCCAAAGTATTTTACTGAATTCCCAGAATTCTCTCTACTTGCGCTAAGCAACCAGGAATGCCGCAGTTTCCCAGATCAATCCATTTTTTATTATCTTTCCCCTTGATTTAATTGTGCGATGAAATAATCTTATTTATTTAGTCATTAGAATATTCAATTATTTAGGGATTTGATTCGGAAAGCTTCATAAGTTTAATGTTCACGTTTCCATTTATATAGCCATAATTCATCACCATACACAGTTTATTATGCATGACGTAAAAGCATAATACACCACTCTTAAAATTATTACTGAATATGTTCCACCTCCTATTGGAGCTATTGCGCAAGCGTAAATATTCATATAGGGCAGGAACTCGCGGACTTGTAGCGCGTCTTGGCAAGGTGCGTTGTCGTGATGGAGTTGCCACTTAGCGGAGATGTCTTTTCTGGTCCCGATTAGCCTTTTTCGGTGTCTTTCCTGCACATCCACGTAGTAGGTGGCGTTAACTGTCTTTCTTTGAGGAAAAAGCCCTTTATGGACCCTTCACCGTCGAAAAAGACAATGAGGATTGTTTCCATTTTTGATTTGCTCATTCTCACCTTTTTGGGCTTGGGGGACTGGTCGGTGTGTCACTCAGAGCTTCGGCGTTTTGTTTTTGGGTCGTATTAAAAAACCCAGTTTTCATCAGCAGTGATGACGTTGTCCAAATAATCAGGTTCATTTTCAATACGGTGCAAAAGTTCATTTGAAATTTCCGCTCGATCGTCGATTCCAATTTTTTCGTGACATAGCCTGCGCGCAGAGGTTTACAATAACTGACGTCCTGCCACTTCCACAGTTTGGAGAGCACTGAGACCGGTTTCATGGCAAAGCTTAGCGTCCCTCCTACCTACTCCAAGTGGTTTCATTCCACTCCAACAAATAGAAGCGGCGCGAAAAATTCAATTGCATTACTTATGGAACGTACCCTGTATTAGCCTCGCCTAACAAGATAAAACCTGATGCACTACAATGTAATAAACTGTTTTTCAATCCCGCAGCAAAAAAATTATCCATGCCAAAGTTCTCACTAATCTTTTCTTAGCATCCTTAGTTAACGTGCCTGTCATTAATATCCTCCTCTTTGTGAGATCCTATTTGAATTATGCAATTCTTCTTCTTATGCCTCGAATACTTTGACTGTTTTCGACCAGAAGACATCGATACAGGTAAACTGTTGCACCTGCTCTATTTGTAAACTCCTATTTAAAATATTTAATTTAGTTTTACTATTTTTGAAATAGCTATCGCGTTGACTTTCCAATGCGCTCACCAATACTTGCAACCTCTAGGCTGACTCTTTAGCTGAAACTTGATCAGCCACAAACCTAACCGATTTTATGTACTCTCCACCAACTGTCTTTCCTCTCTCCATTTCTTTTCACGTCTATTTCATAAACCGTTTCCTCCAGAATTACATTGAAGATAAAAGGTTATAATGGACACCCTTGTCGTACTCTTCCTAACACTGCCCAGGGTGAAGGAGAATTTTTTCGTTATTATTAAATCTTTCAGATGGGTAAAATGGGATACCGTTGCACAGGCGAGTAGCTGCACTCCGTCTAGTAGAGCTATCTTCGAGTTGGAGATTATACGAGTAAAAAATGGACTCCAGGAAGGCGCCGAAAGAGGAACCATTGGAAATTCCAGGAATAAGCGCAAACAGGGATTCCAGCCAAATATTCAATTCATATAATTTGATGAGAGGCACCCCTCCCACTTCGCGACCCTTCCTCTTCACTTCCGAAGACATTTCTCTTACTTTCACATGCTTTCATTTATTCACCAAGGCAATGCGGTAGCCTATAGTGGGTTTCGTATTCCGCTCTAAGACCGCAGGCGTCTAAACAATAGCCCGCAAGCCGCCGATAAGGAGTGACGTTGGGATTTCAATTACTTAATGGTATATGTAGATTAAAGTTAAATGTTTAAAATCTGGTAACCTACAACCAAGTAACCGAACAGACGTGGATCGGGATGGTGCGGTGGCTAACGTACCGGATTTCAACCCAGAGGGCCCGGGTTCGATTCCCGGCGGCGGCGGTAGATATTTTTCAGTGGTATCTCGATCCCTTCTTGAGGTGCTTTGTGGAGGGCACTTTGACTGAGCACGCCGTCCGTCGGATGGGACGTTAAGCTGCGGACCCCTTGGCGTCTTCGTGAAGAGTAGGCTAATGCAGATTCAGGGTTTCTCTCAACCCTTTATCCTTTCCTTTCCATCCCTAATGGTGAAAATGACCTTTGCTGTCTGTCTCCTCCCCTAAATACTACTACTACCAAACAGACAACTGTGTGTGGGACGTTTCGCTTTTCGTTTGCGCATTACAGCCGTGTAGTTACCCCGTTCATTACGGCTTCATCTTGTTTGAGAAGGAAGGACATTCCCCGAAAATATGCGAAAGCATAGAAATAAATATATGGGAATCAGCGATCTGTTTGATAATCAGCCATGTTACTAAATCCATGTGAGGGGACGAAAGCTATCAGATTGAAAAGATAACCGACATTATCTTCTTTCCTCCCACCCATCTTGGTTCCTTTGATCGTTTGCGCAAAAGATAATGGCGCGTGTTTATTGTTTTTGAATCCCAGGAGGATATTTCATAATGAAATGGGTAATACTCAATTGAATCGATTCGGCGTCTTTCTTGAGTGATGAAAACAGCTGATCTGGATTCAGATGAAATGAAATGTGGCTTATCTCTGAATGCTTTGGGAGTCTACCCTCAAGCGATAATGGAGCCTTTTTTTGTTTTTTTCATGTTCCAATTATTTCAGGTTTAAGGTTACCAAAAACCTCGTATCTCCAGCGCGTTACCCCTTTGTTCTCCGCGTACATAAAGTTACCTCTTTTTTTTCGATGAACTTTCCTGTCTCGTTCCTGACGTGCCGGTATTAATGTTGTACGTGGTCCACAACCTAAATTTAAGATGTTGAATGCGCTCTACAGGAGAATCTTTTTTCTTTCAGGAGATTCGATCATTATCACAAGCGTATGAGAGTTTCACCAAACTTTGTACATAGAGAGTTGGAAATACTGTCAATTATAGGGCACTTTAAAAAATAATTACAACTGAAAGTAACCTATTTTACACGGACTTACGTATTGAGGAATCAATACACGGGAAATTAGTTCATCCTATCATCCTATATCTTATTAATCATAAATACGGAGAACACAGTGGTAAAATTATGACTGAAAAGGTTTAACACTAGATATATGTAGGTCATTCATTAAATATCCAAATTTGGAGCGCAAATATTGTCAGAATGTTTGAATATTGCGGCAATTCAAGCTTAGGAATGCTGCCATGGTTACAAGAGCCGGAATCGTTAAAAAATCTTCCATACGAATTAATATTTACAATGAATAAGTCAATCAAATACTATTCCACATGGAAAGATTGCTGGGACATAAAAATTAATTTCTTAAATAATACTGATATATATGAACCAAATCGTTGAAGAATTTTCAGTCGAATATCTTTGTCATGGGTTGAAGGATTAATTTTAAAACTGAATCTTTATCAATCGAGTATGATGGTAATATAACGACTCAAGAAGTGATGGACGCATCTCCTTCAATGATTTGAGTAAAGCGATGTTCATAGAAATGTGTAGAGTCGCGGTAGTCCAAGGGTAGAGCGTTGGACTACTGACCGGAGGGCCCGGATTCGATTCCCGGGAAAGCCTCTCTGTGCACCCTCAGCTCCACCCAAACTTTGTGATTTTTCGGGTACTAGATCTTCCAGGGAAACCATAGCCGGCACAGGAAAAGGAGCCCCCCCCCCCTACCCTCATGTGTGAATTTCAATTAGTACAGGGCAAAATCCACCATAACCTACCAAACCGGCCTTAGGGTTGATTACTGTGCTTATGTTTTTTATAGAAATTTGTGTCTCTGTACGGTTCAATTATTACTACGAGGCTAGGCTGAAAACTAATGCACACATGCTTGTAGACCACAAAAAAAAATTATCTTTAGAAGCACTCCTGGTGGAATGTGGAAGTAACATTCCCCTCAACATGCATGCGCAGGTTTGAGGTCGTTACATTCATCCAGAGTATTTTGAGAAGCGGAAGTATGGAGACTGATAACCCTATTCATTGTCATTCTCCGACCAGCGAAAGATTTCCGGGGAACTCATCGCATTCCGGGTTTTCCTCTAAATGGTCTAAGATGCGTTTCCATTATTCTAACTGACGTCCTTTGCTCCACAAGAACAGGGTGTCCGATTTCTCCATTAGTTTGGTTTAACTCACCCACATCTAAGTTCATTGTGAATTGAGGGAGAAACAATTTATTATTATGTATAGAACGTGATATTTCAATTATGACCATTACGGTTCCGACGACCCAAAAAATGTGTCCGTTTACAGGGAGTTCAATTTAAAGAATTAACAGAAGCTACAACTTTCTAATGTAAGTGGTTTGTCAAAATGTAAGGAGACTTTAATAACTGACTGTTTTATGTAATTAATATTTAAACATGCTATATACATTTCAGTATTCATTATTTTCGGTTCAATTCTTTCATGTCTAAAACTCTTCCCTCGAAGTGATGAGGGTAAAAAAAGAAACTTTTACCCTTCCACAACAAAGATTTAATACTTCACACGACCATGGTTTCGATGCTGCGCATCATCATTAAGGAACATACATCAACATTTTGCAATTTATATAGTCTGGCTCCAAGAGGGGAGGATGGCAAGGGGGAGTAAGGGAGAGGGGGTAAGTTGAGTGCAGGTGCAGCAACCTATTAGTGGGCTAGGAGAGAGGGAGGGTATGTATTGGAAGGTTTCTGGCTCAAATTTGTGAAAGTTTATATTAATTAAATGATCATTAAATGAAGAACACAATGTAACACTCCACCGTTCTTAGAAATAGCGGCGGAAAAAACGCATTGTGTTCTACATTTATTAAGGGGGTGTGTTTTGTCTACAATGGTTTGACCAGTCGATGGTCATCACTGCCTTGGTGGGGGTGGGGTTGGTGCGGAAAGATATTGGAGTCTTTTAAGAATTTTAGGAGGGGGGAACGGGAGAGGTATAATGCTTCATTGACCATCTCAAACCTATCAGACATAAGGGATTGCCAAATTTCCAACTCCTCCAAAGCATTCAACCTGCGTCCTTTCATTTCAGCGTGAAGAATGTCTGCTGTGAAGTTACTGGTGTGATTTTTATCCAAGAGGTGTTTGGCGAATTGGGATCTGTTGTCCTTCTTTTTGAAGCATTAACGGTGTTCTTTGACCCTAATATCAAATGTCCTCCCCGTCTGTCCAATATAGACGGCGTTGCAGTCCGCACAATCGAGTTTATAAACCCCGCTTTGTTGCATGATGTCAATTTTTTATTTGGGTGAGCCTATTATGCTCTTTTAAAGTATGTGTCTTGTAAAACGCTGTCTTGATTTTGTTTTTGGAGAGTACTTGTCGTGTCCTGATTGAAACGATGCCATTTTCCCAAAATACCACGGTCGAGATTTGTTTTGAAAGAAATTCTCCTTCCGTTTTGCAAACAAAAAAAATACATTTCGCGCGTACCCTCATCTCCCATTTCAGCACACGTGCCTTCTCAAAGTCTTTCATTATTTCTTGGCCTTCAGAAGAAGATTTTTTCCCCACTTTAATTTTAAGACCTCTTGGGTTGCTTTTTTTATTATTCACTTGTTTTGAAGTCTTCGTGGTCAACATAATGTAATATCATTTAACACGAATAGATTTTGGGCAATACCCAGGGAATAGTTACACCACCTTGGCCCCGGCGCCTCGTCCAATGAGTTACCGCAAGCCACCAGGCGCCTCCCCGCTCTGACGCAATCCCTAGAGACCTCGTTCTCGGTCAATAGTGACACGTGGTACTCAAAAGAAGCAATTTAGTTCACGCCATGGCCATCGCGCTGCCTCAGAATGAAAAATGAAAGAACCGTTTCCTCGACCAAATCCATATATCGAAATTAAGAGACCCACGCCTATTCTCATGCTTTGAACGAACAAAATGGGACCATCCAACGATATTTTAATTCGATATTTTAAAGGTGTCTGGACCGATAATCGAATACGTACAGATTTGGACGAAATCCGGCGAATCTATTCCCAAAGACGGTCGATGCGCAAAAAAGGAGGCAAATATCTCTAGGTTAATTTTATCAGTTCTAATGTTTGATATAAAAAAAAAATTTAACCAGTCTTATGGTGGATGCGATATAACCCCATCATCAATTCCACTCTGTGGACCTTTATTTTCGGAGAAAGCAATTATAGATTAAATGAAATTTTTACTTTCAATTGGTTCCCATCAGCGACTGTAATTTTGATAGAAATACAAAAGAAAATTAAAATAAAAAATCATGAATTTTTTTAAACGTGAGGATTCAATGTACTCGAAAAATTTAAATCGACGCAAAAAGTTTAAAATATAATCTCTATGTCCCACAAATTACCGGGGATGTGGTATTAACTCTCCATTATACAGAACTGCTGACATTTAATATTGGTCTTACAGTTCGTAGTTAAGTCGTAAAAACACAGAAAAATCAAAACATCTAATCACCTACAATTTCAGATTTAGTAAAAAAAATTTACTGCAATCCTGGACATAATGATCATACAAAAAGTTAGAATCCGTTCATTAGCGTCATTAACCAACGCATTCGCTCCCTGGTTCTTCAGCGCGAGAACTATCCCAAACTAATATGCCACTATTAAATCCAGTTTGGGACGAGGGTAAATGTAAATAAAATAAAGGTGATATGGAAATCGAGGAAGAGGAAAGCTAAGTTAGAATTAAAATAGGAGTCCAGAAACTAGATCATGTGGAATAGTTCACGTATTTCGGAATTTTACTGGACAAAAATGATCAAAGTAGTAGCGACGAGAAGAATCGCATTAGGCAAAAAAGCTTTCACAAGGAGGAGGGAATTAATGACAGGGACGTCGAGTAAGGAAGTTAAGAAATGGTTCGTTAAATATCTAAGTATGGAGAGTGATTTTGCGCGGCGCGGAAACGTGGTCTTTGAGATCATAGGCTTAGATTTTTGAGGATTTTGAAATATGGATATGGAGCAGGATGAAAAAAAGGAGAAACAAACGAGGAAGTGAGGGTGCATGGTGGGGGAGGAGAGGGGATTGTTGGGAGAAATCCAAAGAAGGCAGGAAAAAGGTGGATGCAGGGAATTTTGAATGGCGATGGAATATTGATTACTGTGATAGAGGGGAGAACGTTAGGTAAGCGAGGAAGGGTTAGGAATAGGAATGGCATATTCGACGGTTAGAAGTAATGAAGTATGAGAAATATAAAAAGGGTTTATTATAGTGCGTGGGGTGCCAGTTTGTGTCTTGTCATGAGAGGAAAAGAAATCTATCATTATTTAGTCTTCGTTTATTCAAAATATACCTTAAAAGGTAACACACGCAAATAATAAAAGTAATGTGAATTAATTATCATGCTATGGGAGCTACATGTCCTATTATTGAATTAAAATATCCCTCATTAATGTTACAATTTTGTGGATATTTTTTCAGGCATTTATATGGAAATGCGGTCCAATTCCAATTAATATGACGTTGTTGATGAAATCTTTACTGGTTATGTCTATTACGGACATTATGCTTGGTGCTGCTGTCGCTAAACTTTGCCTCCAGAGCTCTATCAACTCAATGACCGTAGGAGTGCACTTTGAAAATTTATATTTATAAATATTTATCAAATTTTCAAAAGAGTACAGGTATTTAACTTTCCAGAGTAAATTATTTCATCAACATTAATCACGCATAGTTGCGTGATATTTATAAATAATGCCATCGTATGATTCGACGCCATTGTTGGCCTTAAACGTATGATTTTTGTTATGACGGTCTAATAACTCAAACCTTCAAATGAATGTTTCGTCAACCACCTCATAAAATAACAGAATTTTAATAATAGAGCTAATAGACGATTAAGGAAAGCAACATAGAGAAAATACCGATGTGTGGGGTTCGCACGCTAGGTTGACCGCAGTTCCTAATCTTCCAGATATTCCTTACCTTCATCAACTGTCGTCAATTCAAACATTGATTTAACGGATCCTCAAATCTCCCAGTTTTCTCTTATTTGCTGATGTTGCTGTCTATACCTCACTATTAAAGAGAAACATGCTTAACCTATAGATTATGGTGTAGTACTTTCTTACACTCTTACACATATCCCCGACTTTCTCCTCGGTCTCAATTCTATAATTCATGACCTTAATAACCAGGGTTAGATACAGAGGACGAAGGTGTCAGTGGGCGCGCGCACCCTTGAAGAAATAAACAGAAAAAAATGGAGGTGAAAGTTGGAAAGGAGAAAGGTTTTTTTTTAGAGATTTAAAAGAGCAAATTTTAATTGATTGAAATTGATTCAAATTTGAAATTAATACGTCATAACTGTGCGCAAAATATTCTTCCTCCATCCCGAGCTCTGTAATTTGCATTTCTAATTATTAAATCTAAGAAATTTCCAAAGGGAATTCTTGTTTTTATCATGGTGGACTATACGAGAGCGAATACCGAACCCTTATGTACTCGTATCTCTCTAAATTTGTCAAAAATATCAATATTGCCAGATGTGCTGATATAATGTGGGGTTTAGGGTTATCAACCTAAATGTTTCGCTTTAATTGGGTGACATTTTTTTCCCGGCGGTTTTTCACGAACCAGGCATATCATATCTCTACATCTACATCTACATAATACCCCGCAAGCCGCCGCAAGGGCGTGTGACGGGAGGTGTTAGGTCACCAACCGTAAAAAGGAACAATACCACATGCGAAACAACAACGTGGAAAATTACACCCACAGCAGCGCACACATTCATGCAAAAATCCTTTCATCCAACACTCATGCAAACACATATGGCACAAACCAACAAAAAACTGCACCCCAGGATGCAGCACAAAAGCCATCCAACAACATGCAAGCCAGGACACAACAAGCAAGAATGCGAAACTCCACCACCACATGAATATGCACCACAAAACACTCTACCCCCCGAGGAGACTGTAAAAGGCAGGGAATGCGACCCAACGTTGCAGGTAGCAGGAATTTCCCCCCCGCGGAGATTTTATTTGTAATTCTTCCGACTCTGCCTCAATATTTCCTTAGGATGGGTTGATTCTCTCCACGATTACACCGAGGAATCATCATAGATCTTCAAAACACAAATGCCTAATGATTATCACTACTTTTAGAACACGGATATCTTATTTGTTAAAAAGCACCAATATCTTATTTCCTCAATTGATTGAGAATATTCTTTCATTTATTCCCTATCAAATATATCGATACGATGCTAAAAAATACTCGATTTCGTCGCTGCCACGAATCGTTGAAGACTGGCCAAAACTCGGAATGTTGGTGAACTTGAAACTTCATGTTAATGGGGGGGGAAACGGTGTATTCAATTCCTACAGTATTCCAACTTTTTCTCTGTTTTAAGGATAGTTATAAAGATGTGGTAGAGCTTAAAACACGTAGGCACTCTTTATGAAAGAAGCCATTGACGTCTGCGTCCTGCAAAGGATTCGCATGGCTTCCGCTAGAGTAAGAAGCGTTTTCAGTATTTAGTATGGCTCCGTTTAGTGTATTTTTCAGGACTTTATCATACGTTTTTGCAATTGCTTAATTCAACATATTTACATAAAATTAATGGTCAATTGATTGAGAGACATTCTGGTATTATGGATGTGTACATGAGGCGTCCATTAGTGGATGAAACTGCAGTTCAAAGAAAGCCGAACAACTTCGTGTGACAGCGAACCCAAGAACCCTCGGGACCACGGACCAACCGATTTTTCAAGTGGGCAAAAGATATAATGTCAATAGAAGCATTTTTTGGGGGGCTATGGAATTATGGCGTAGACGTTTTGACGTAGGGCTTACCTCTACGAGATGATTAATTTGATAAGTGGCAGAAATTTCAACTTTCTAGTGTATGTAATTTGTAAAAAAATAATTGGGAAACATTATAGCTTGAGCGGACCTCTAAAACATTTTGGATAGCGATAGCGCGTGCAAAACGGTTCCGAATATATGGTCAGGGACCACTTTAAAAGTAATGTGCATTCTCTGGGAAAATAGAATTATTGATAGTACTTGTAAAAATGCTTGAAATTCTTCAGAATACTCTCCCCCTGAATCAATAAACTTACGGAGACGTGTCTACCACGCCTGGAAGGCATCGTGAAACTCTTCTCTACGGGAATGTCTCTCAGAAACGTTGTAGTAACATGCTACTGGATGTTATCCACGGTCTACTAATGCTTACCTCTCAGGTGTCTCTTCAGTCGGGGAAAGAAAAAAATCGGGACTGTAAGGGGGCTAGGGGACCACCGGGTGCTCCGGGCCAGAAAGTTGTGAACGATGAAGGACGTGTGGCTGGGAGAATTCCCATGGTGGAGCTTGAAAAAGTCGTGCGCCGTGTTACAAATTCGAAAAACACACTTCACACGGAGGTACAACTTTCCGCTCAGACTGGTCGGAGCAAACTGACGACCGGTTGCTTGGGAAGGGAAGACCCCCCCCCACCAGATTTCCCGACCGGTTTTACCGCTTTGCCATGGATAGTCGCGTCACAATAGAAGCATGCGCATTACTTTCATAATGGACTATGCATGTAGTGCCCCTGTTTACTCTAAGTACGCGTATAAATTCAGTTTCTGCAGTAGTACGCCAGTGGTCCAGTTGGAAGCGCTTTCATCTCCATTCCCCCCCTCTCCCGCTTCCTCCGCATGGAGGAGGATTTCACATCATCCACGCGACTCTCCGCATTCACTTGTTCGTAAATCCTTTTACGAGAACGGTTCCCCGTTTTGCAATTAAGCGTTTAGTAATACCACCCACACACACACACACACACACACACACACACACACACACACACACACGTCCCTCCTTTCCATTTTCTACCTCATTAAAATTAAAAAAAAAAATAGAAGGAACGTTCGCGGAGGGCGAAAGGCAATACCCCCCTCTCTCCCGCGTGCTTGCTCCGTAATAGCGACCCACCCCCACCCTATTCGCTCTGTCGAAACGGACGCCTCTCCCCTACAGGTTGCCACACTGCCGCGGAGCAAGGTGTGCGTTGCCCATCGTGACCAAGATAAGAGCCTCGAATGGAGCAGGGGTGTGGGTGGGGAGGAGAAGGACTGGGTGTCTTGACTTGCGAATCTCCCAGTTACGAATCTCACTCCGACTTGGAACGCGTTTATCAACTCTCAACATTGGTTTTTTAATGACCCAAAAGAACTGATTTTGAAACCGCGGCAATCAAACCTAAGTCTGTCGGAGTCGTACTTATTTCAAGATTACCGTCTAGTACTTAGTTATATCAGTAGCCGTGACATGCAGAGTGAAAGATCATCGAAAAGAAACTTGTATGCGTATCGGCCATGGGCGAACAAGCTCATTCAGAAACATAATCACCAAATCAACTTCGGAGAGTCAACAAATTATTAGCCAAAGAAAAGCAATGCCACCGCAAAATCTCCAGGAAAAGACATAAATGGCAAAAAAAACAAGGTCAAACTTCAACCCGGAAGGTGGATTATACCAAAGGTCTTTGATCTGGAAAATGAGTCGGTCAATTAGAACGCCCGGAAAGGTACATTACGATTATCAGCCTGATCAGATCGCCCGAGACAAACCTCAAACATATATAGAGGTAGTAACCACTATATATGTGCTAGCCGAAGCGTTCTCTTTGTTATTTCAATCAAAGAAGGCCCATTTTCAATTTTGTTCAATTGCACCTAGAGACCATTAAGGCGCTAAAAAGTGACGTATTTTTACCGGACTGTTCGCCTCCGTGTATATATATATATAAGGTCGCGGTAGTCCAGGGGATAGAGCGTTGGACTGCTGATCGGAGGGTCCCAGGTTCGATTCCCGGGATAGGCACTCTGGGCACCTGCAGCCCCACCCAAGCTATGTGATTTTTCGGGTACCAGGTCTTCCTGGGAAACCATAACGGGCACAGGGAAAGGAACTGGCCCCCCTACCCTGATGTGTGAATTTTCACACGCCGTATAGGGCTTAGTATTGGGTGATCTCTACCATCACTTACTAAACCGACCTTCGGGTTGATTACTGTGTTTATGGTTTATATATATATATATATAGGCCCTATATATATATATATATATATATATATATATATATAAATATTCTATAAGCCCTATATATATATATATATATATATATATATATATATATATATATATATATAACGATTGTCCGGAAAAACTCATACGAGCGGCACAATAATGGGCTGACACAACATAACACAAATAGAAAAGAATAGACACATATAAAAGAACACTTACACGGTAAATTGTTCGAGCTTTCGGCCCTCTCAGGGGCCTTCTTCAAGAGAGACTCAATTTACCGTGTAAGTGTTCTTTTATATGTGTCTATTCTTTTCTATTTGTGTTATGTTGTGTCAGCCCATTATATATATATATATATATATATATATATATATATATATATATATATATATATATATATATATATATATATGTGTTTGTATATATATATATGTGTGGGTTTGTATATATATGTATATTTTTAACACCTATGTGAAAGTCTCAAGAATGTGAATAATAATGCATATGGAATTAGCACTAATTGACAAAGACAAAAACACCGAAACACAAAAAAAGAAAAGAAACTCACTAGTTTTCGAATTTTCGGTGGTCCGCGCCACCTTCCTCAAGGAAGAGAAGGACAGAACCAAAGCAAAGAAAAAAAAAGATATATGTATATTCTATATATATATATATATATATATATATATATATATATATTTATACATATAATTTAAACGTACATACCTGTACATATAATTTAAACGAAGTAGCGAGGTGACAGAAGGAAATTAATTTTGAGCTGGTTGGCTGGCTACTCATCTATTTCGTATCCGTTACCAACTTTATAGTCACGTCGTCTTGCTATAAAACGCGATTACGAACTGCTTCCTCAAATAGCCATTCAGGGTTTCTGTGCTTTTATGCAGTATATAATTGCATACACATACATTCTTCGTAATGACTGTGGAATAAAATCCTTTCAAACTGAAAAGAACTCTGCCAATTGATTCGATCTGAAGCAGCTTGCTGAAGAGGGAGCGAAACAGATTGCCACCAAAGAAAACGTTTAATATGTGCACCTCAAAAGAAATATAAATGCAACAATAAGACGTCTCGGGACGCCATACGGATTTAATTTGAGTCCAAATTTGGTATGACAGATGAATATAGTGTCCACGTAATACTAAGCCCTATATGGAGTATTTATTTTTTTTAAATTTCTATAGCATTAGCCTGAAAGCATCACTTTTTGGACTTTCATCGGACTATTAATAAAGGACACAATTACAAGCACCCAAGCCCTAATTTGGAGGAAAACCCACCCAGGAGGGAATCGAACCCGCAACCTTTGGGTTGGCAGACGAGGAAGTTAACTCGCCGCCACCGGGTTCAGCAAAAGAAATCTCGAAATCCCGGGAAATGCAAAGATAAACAAGATAAGGAGGGAGTCTAGTTCCTCATTCCCCGTGCTTTTTGTGGGTTTCCAGGAAGATCTGGTATCCGAATATTCACACAGCTTGGGTACAGGGTGGATGGTACCCGGAGGCGTCCACGGGAATCAAACCTGGACCTTTTTGGGCAGTAGCTCAGAACTTTATCCACTGGAATACCACGCCTGATTCGAAATGACGCTCAAAAAATTCACTATACGATCTATTTTCCAAGATCCCACCGGCTCAAGGAATTCGCACAAGATGCAAAACCTGTTTTACCTTTTCTATTCACACTTAAGAGTATACTTCTGAATTTTCTCCGACTCTTTTCCCTCTAGATCTTGCACTTCTGGTATTGTTCTGGCCATTTCCTTGAATACAAACTCTACCCAGACGTTTACGTAGATCAATTCACGGCTCAACTCAATATCAATCTTTATTTCCACATTGCTTCATGTACTGCCCCTCTTTACTGCCCACCTTTCTAAAAATAAAAAAAAGTTTTTATTTTCAAATCAATTTTGATAAATACTTCAATGTTACATCCTGTACTCTACAGCAATGCAACTTTACACAAATATTAGGAGTATGTACTTGGATTTTGCAAACATTAACATGTTCTTGTCAGGGTTGTATATGTCGCATATATATATACATAGATATATATTATATAGATATAAATACAGTCCCTCCCCGGACTACAACCTTGACGTGGTGGAAGGGCTTGTGCGTTCCGATGACCCCTAGAGCTGTGCTGGCGGGAGTAATAAAAATTGCTCTTGGTAGGGTCACCCAAGCCAGATAGGTCGAAGGTTAGGAGCCAGACGAAAGGTAGTCCACGCAGGGTCTGTTCCTCAGTGAGGCGGCTGCAATGGCGTCTGACCCCAGTGGGGCGGCCAGTAAGTGATGGTGTCACGTTAAAAACACTATTGAGGAAGGCAACGGGAAACCACCTCAGTTATCATTCCCAAGAAAAATATGATGGACAATAGAGATATTTTGAGTCCTGGCAACCACGGGGCTCGGCCCAATCGGCCGTTTGTCGTGCCCGGCAGCGGGGGAGGCAAGGCTTCCGCGGTCGTCATCCCACGAAACCCTTGCAAGGGAAAACCAGTAGCAGCAGGACAGAAGACGCAGGAGAAGAAGACCAAATTAGTTAGAATAGGAACGTGGATTGTTAGGACAATGATGAGGACAGGGAAATTGGAGAATGTTAAGCGAGAGATGGAAAGGGGAAATATAGATATTTTAGGTCTATGCGAGGTGAGATGGAAAGATAGCGGGGATTACTGGAGCGATAGGTATAGAATAATATACAGCGGCGGGGACGAGAGCAAACGAGGGGTTGCCATAGTATTAAAGAAGATGTAGGAAGAAGCGTAGTCAACATAGAGCAGGTAACGGACAGATTACTACTAGTAGAGATAAAAGCAGAACCGACGAACTTAGTTATTATTCAGGTATACATGCCACCGAGCAACCATAAGGAAGAAGAGGTCGATAGGATATACGATCAGTTAGAGGACATGATCGCGTGTGTTCCTGCAGGGAAATATTTGATAGTGATGGGGGATTGGAATGCGACGGTAGGCGAAGGAAGAGATGGTGTTGAGGTGGGGGACTACGGTTTAGGCACGAGGAATGACCGCAGGGAGAAAGCAGTTGAGTTCTGCAGGAGACAGGGGTTAGTCATCACCAACACTTGGTTTAGACACCACAAAAGACGCAGGTATACATGGAAAATGCCAGGTGACTCAGGAAGATATCAGCTAGATTATATCCTGGTTAGACACAGGTTTAGGAACAGTGTGATAAATTCCCACACCTTCCCGGGAGCGGATGCGGACTCAGACCACAATTTAGTGGTTATGAAATGTAGCGTACGTTTCAAAAAGATAAGGCAGGGGCGGCGAGTTAGAAAATGGAATGTAGAAGGATTAAATGGGTTGAAAAGGAAGGAATACAAACAGGCGGTAGAGAAAATCATGGAGGATGGTAAAGGGCTTAGTACTATCGAAGAAAAATGGGAAATGATCAAGAAAGGGTTGTCTAAAGCCGCAAAAGACACTATTGGAACTGTTAACGCTAAAAGGACTAGGAAACCATGGATTACGAATGAGATGATTACAAAAATGGATGAGCGGCGAAAATGGAAAAATATAAATACAGAATTAGGCAAAATGAAGTACAAAGAATTGACAATAAATTGAGGCGGGCAACAAATAAAGCAAAGGAAGCATGGTGGAAGACGCAGTGCGAGGATATGGAAAGTCTGCAGAGGAAGGGTGAAATCGGTGCGCTGTACAGCAAAGTTAAATCGTTATCGGGAAGTAAGAAAGGAAGAGCTATGCTAACAGTGAGAGATAAGGCGGGTAAGGTAATAGTTGACGCAGGAAAGATCCAAGAGAGATGGAAGGAGTATATAAAAGAACTGTATAGTAAAGAACTCAGACCAACAAAGTTAGACATTGACAAAGAAAATGACGTAGAGGAAGACAGCTTAGGTCCAGGCATACTAGACAATGAGATAGAAAGGGCGTTAAGGGAGATGAAACTAAATAAGGCCGTGGGGTTAGATAACATTCCCGTGGAACTTTTAAAATGCTTAGGAAAATGTGGGAGGAAGAGGCTATATGGGCTGATCCGTAGTATTTATGAGGGGGAATCTGGCCGGAAGACTTTGTGAGATCAGTTTTAGTTCCTATTCCGAAAAAGGTAAAGGCCACGTCATGTGACGACTATTGGACAATAAGTTTGATATCCCACGCAGCTAAAGTTGTTCTCAGGATCATAAACAAAAGGATAGAGAGTAGGGCAAATGATCACTTAGGGGATGATCAGTTTGGGTTTAGGAAGGGGAGAGGTACGCGTGATGCCATTGCAGTAATGAGATTATTAATCGAGAGGAATATAGAACACAACCAGGAGGTATTTGCCTGTTTCGCAGACTTCGAAAAAGCGTTTGATAGAGTAAATTGGGAAAAACTAATGAGTATATTGCAGAAAATAGGAATAGATTGGAGGGAAAGGAGGCTAAACCGCAACCTGTACATGTCTCAGACTGCTCAGGTGCGGGTGGGAAACGGGGAGTCAGGATGGGCAGTGTTGGGAAGGGGTGTAAGGCAGGGTTGCCCATTATCACCGTTGCTGTTCAACCTGTATGCAGAGGAAATGATCAAAGAGGCATGGGAAGAACTGGAGGTAGGAATGAAAGTGGGCGGGGAATTCGTAAAATCAGTTAGGTTTTCTGATGACCAAGCTTTAGTTTGTCAGTCAGCCAAGGGGCTGCAAGCATTGCTGAGTGAATTGGAAATTCAGTGCGACAGGTATGGGATGAGAATCAATATTAATAAAACAAAGGTTATGCGATTTTCTAGAAAGAAAAAGGCCAAGCTTAACATTAAAATAGGAGGGCAAAAACTAGAGCAGGTAGAACAGTTTACGTATCTCGGTAGTGTTTTAGACCAACAGGGTCAAAGTAGTAATGACGTAAGGAGAAGAATTGCGCTAGGCAAAGAGGTTTTCCCAAGGAGGAGGGAGTTGATGACAGGGACTTTGAGTAAGGATGTTAAGAAAAGACTCGTAAAAACTTTGATATGGAGCGTAGCTATGTACGGTGCGGAAACGTGGTCATTGAAGCAGGAGGATAGACGTAGATTGGAGGCTTTTGAAATGTGGGTGTGGAGAAGAATGGAGAAGGTGAAATGGACAGAGAAGGAAACAAATGAGGAAGTACTTGGTATGGTGGGCGAAGAGAGGGGATTGTTGGGAGCAATCCTATGGAGGCAGGAAAGGTGGATGAAGGGGGTGTTGACCGGCAGTGGGATGTTGAAGACTGTGATAGAGGGTAGAATGTTGGGCAAAAGAGGAAAGGGAAGGAACAGGATAGGGATGTTGGACGGGATGAAGGGAGGAAGAAAGTACTCCAAGATGAAGAGGGACCTGATATAGAGTAGGATGATGGATTTTGTGTTTAGTTAGGAGTAATAAAATGTTTGTTTGTTATTTGTGTCCATCCAAAAACCTACCTCAACCGGTAGATTACCTTAAAAAAATATATATACAGTAATCAACCCGAAGGTCGGGTTGGTAGGTGATGGTAGAGTTCACCCAGTACTAAGCCCGACAGCGTGTGGGTACGGGGGCCAGTTCCTTTCCCTGTGCTGGTTATGGTTTCCCAGGAAGATCTGGTACCCGAAAAATCACGTAACTTGGGTGGAGCAGCAGGTTCCCAAAGTGCCTTGCCCGGGAATCGAACCCGGGACCCGGTCAGCAGTCCAACGATCTACCCACTGGACTACGACGATCCACATAAATATATATATATATATATATATATATATATATATATATATATATATATATATATATATTTCTATATATATAAATATATATGTATATATGTACACACACACATACACACAAATGCAAACATACCTCTACCGCGGCCCACGATATATATATATATATATATATATATATATATATATATATATATATATATATATATATATATGTATATACATATATAAATATACATTATATATATGTATGCATTTATATATACATATATATATGCAAGCATGACATACATTTTGACACGGCCAACTATTTATCCGAAATTTCTTCAATGCATCTTAGTCTAAGAGTTTGATTACAAATTACGTATTGACCGCGGCCTTGTTATAATTTGAATTGACTGCAAGATATTCTCGTTCAGAATCCTGCTTGGAATATTCGTGAAAGTATAATACATTTGAGTGGGATTAACCAATTAGAATTCACGTTCGGAAAACACATGCAGTGATACGCAACTGTTGGAGCGACAATTCATGACGATTATTTGGTTGTTTGGACATCGCTAGGTTGTTTGTTTGAATTCGGTTGTCATGGGTACATCCAAAATAAACTAATCATTTATCGACTTGCCGCCGGCGTGTTATTCTTTCGTCGGGTATTTTCAAGCACCACGGAATTCCATAATCACTTCCGGAGTATTCCAACGGCGGCGACTTGAGGCGGCTTTAAGGATAAGATGTAGAATCTAATTTGTTAAAAAATGTATGACCTCAGACGGAAAGGAGACACCTTCAACTTCTAGGGTGTCCCAATTTTTTCCCCAGACTGGGAGAAGATAGAAAGATTCGGTACATATCAAAATACGTGGGCGTACGTCATCAGTGCAAGACATCGATAATGGCTACTCCGGACAGTTCAAAGGATTTATATAGTTGCCTCTCAAGTGCAAATCTATTACAAGGGATAATATGTCGACGTTTGGTAAACAAGATCAGTGTTTAATTATCAGTTTTCTCCACGATTTATCACCTGTATACAGTTACCATCAGTTGATTGAGAGACATGCGTTATGATCATGTTAAGATATGTTTATAAAATGTGCATTCGTTGCTACGTAACAGTTGAATAAGAAAACCAAAATACGTCGTAACGTGAAAATGAACCAAATATGCCACGGACCATCGGTTTTTCCAGCGGGCAAAAGATACATCTACAGAAACGGTTTCGGTGGTCATGGAACAGCTTCGGCGAGGTGAAACATATGAACTTCTTCTTGGTGATTATGTTGAGAATTTACCGAGGTTTCAACTGTTTCGGGTCGTTAGTTCGATAAAAAAATATCAGGAGTCTTAAGAACTTGTAGGCACCTCTTAGTGTAAATAGTAAATTTATTCGTCTTGGTCACAGTGCTCCATCTTCGTAGTCTATCTAATATTGTAATGTGACATCCTCTGCACGACCTTCACGATTCCTCACACTCGTAGGCACTGTCTAAATTGACATTAACTGACTTAAGGCTGTGATAATATGTACCACAATATCTTTTGATATACTGCTTATGAAATGAACCACTGTGCATTTTTTTGTGAAATTCACTACCGAATTTCAAACGTTTCTCATCCTATTTCAGTCGTGGCTATCTTTTACATCTGATTCGTCATTAAATCGTTTTTTAAATTTCATCTTATTACTTCATTTTCAACTTAAAATCCTCCATATTGTCGCAGGAAAGCAGATACGGACATTGAAAACGTTTTCACGTTCATGAAAATGATCGGCAAAAAAGTATCAGTTCACCGAGCGTCGCTGCTCAGCTGTTTCCTGAGGAGCATTCCGGGAGAGGAAAGAAGGCGGGAGGGACTATTAAATGTTGGGTTATGTTTGAGGAACGGACAGAAGAGAGAAGGCCGAAGGTTATGAAAGCATGAAGGATGGATGGGTGCATTTCCCCCCGGTTGAAGAAATAGACCCCGTCGAGGGTGAAAGTGGCGAAGGGGAAAGAGGGGAGGGGTTGCGGGGGGGGCGTGGGGGGGGGGGATTTAGATGATGCAGTGAAAGTCAGGGCGGCAGGTTCGACGAACCCGCCTAACATGACGGAAGGGGAGGGAAGCGGACATGGAGTCGCTTCTGCTTTCTTCTTTCGATTAAAAAACTTAAGTCGACGAGTCGTGCAGTCTGGTTATATTTCCTACTGGTGCAAGCCGGAGAGGAAGGGAGAGAGATGGTTAGGAAGAGGGCAGAGGTGATCACGCGGGCTCATTATCGGCCCAAGTTTGTATTTTCTCCTCAGTGGTCAGATAGGGAACATTAGTGGTCATTCAATCATCTGGTAGGAAGGGGGTATGCTTGACCATTCTTTTCCACCCGGAAATTTCCACAAATATTTTTTGCTCAAATTTCAGTAAACTCGCTTGAATGCCAGGTGTTGTTTTTTAAATACTAATGGCCTACCGACAGCAGATTCACGTTTTTTTTAACTCAAGAACTTAACTAACGTAACTCGAATTCGACTCGAAATTCACTTAATTTCTCAGTTAAACTTATATAAAAATTTCTAACTCAAATTAGTGCACATAAACTTGACGTAAGCTCAAATTTATGTCAGTTCTCAGGTCAGGTCAATGTGAATATGAGTTCAGCCTCTCTGTTAGAGTATCTCTGAAGCTGGCTGGAGGAGACATCCCATCTATAGCCTCAAGTTTTGATTTCAACCAAAAGTATACATCGGATACATGTAGTATAGTGCCACAGGGGCCATTTTGAGCACATGATTTATTTCTATTACAATGAAATGATAAAACAAATCAATTTTCACATTTACTCTATTAAACCCCCAAAATTATAAAATGACGTGAAAAAATTGAAGTTTTTAATAATTACATTATGATATAAATGTGAAATAGTGTTATCATTTCATTGCTTCAAACGATTATAAGATTTATTTTCGTTTGTTTCTGTCACCATAAAGTGGTTTACATTGTTTGCGTGGGTCATGAAATTTTTGATGACTCATGATGCTGGAGCACGGGCGTGTTGAATGAACACGCGTTTGGTATTCTTGTGAGGGTTCATCCTCGATTCTGTAAGTCTTAAGAATATGAGTCCATCATATTCGACTAATAAAGATCTAGTTTTAGAAATATTTCTTCATTAAACTGAAAGAGAAATATATTCAACGACATAGACTCGATCGATTTAGCTCATTTTACCAGCATTAATTTGGTGAATAATTTTCAAGGCGCGTAAGTAGATGCAATGTGAATGTTCGACTAAGATATTTTGGTTCCATTTTCCATTATTGGTGTAAAAAATCAATAATTTATTCAAAAAATATGAAAATTGATTAAAAAATCTTCTGTATTACAACGAAAACTTCTAAAAAAAACTCCTCAATGCAGTCTGCAAATATAATAACCACGCGGTGACAAAGACGTTCATGTTATCTCGATGACTGTCGCTTTTAAAAATCATATTGGTGTGATAAATAAATATATAAAACCATGGACACAGTAATCAACCCGAAGGTCGGTTTAGTAGGTGATGGTAGAATTCACTCAGTACTAAGCCCAACGGCTTGTGATATTCACACATCAGGGGCCAGTTCCTTTCCCTGTGCCGGTAATGGTTTCCCAGGAAGATCTAGTATCCGAAAAATCACATAGGGCTGGGTGAAGCTACGGGTGCCCAGAGAGGATTGCCCGGGAATCGAACCCTTCCGGTCAGTAGTTCAAAGCTCTACCCCTGGACTACCGCGACCCACTCATAAACAAGTCCCGGTCTAGGAAATATTTTTGCACTTGTGATCTGGTTAATTCCGCCTTCCCCACCTCTATCCCTATTCCTTATATCTATTTCCACGTGAATGAGTATATATATATATATATATATATATATATATATATATATATATATATATATATATAAACTTTGACAGCAACAAACAAATAATATAAGAACACATAAAAAGATCACTCACACGTTATTTCTTGATCATTTCGACGGAATTCAACTCCATCTTCATCAGAAGAAATAGAAGTAATGACAAATTCATTCAATCCTCATGCGCTCCATTTCAAATCAGTAGAAAAAGGTTTTGGAATTGAATCCCAGGAAGTGGGGGTTGTTCAACTTTCTGGAACTGGATAAGTTACGGTTATCCTTTTCAAAACGGGATACATCCGGGTATATTCGCACTTCGTACACTTTCTAATCGCGAGAATTTTCGTAACATCACTGACGCGATTGTTATTTTTATGGATCCGAAGACATCTTACCTGAGAGAAAGAATGTGCGGTCAGCACTCCCCAAAATGCACTCTGGGTGAATTTTTTGTGGGAGAGAGAAGGAAGGATTGAGTGGGTGGGCGGATTGGCTGAACCGAATTTTTCGCTTTTATTCTATATTCGCGCCTTCCTTAACTGCTTCCAACCAGCTGTCGAGGCATTTTTTACTCGAGGATTTACATACGTTTTCATAAGGATGGAATAATATATCTGTTCGCGAACTGCCTTTAGTCGGTAAAAATAATTAAAACGATTGAGTTATTTTTCAATTTCCTATGCTAAAATATTTCTGTAACACAAGCAAGATATTAATATGAAATTCGGTCAAAAATGAAGAAAATTAGTTCGCAAAATCCCCATTAAGATGGCGGTAAATCAGATATTTACTCCTGGTTCACAAAAATGTAATATTAATCCATAAAATTAATCCATGTTTATTATTTTAATAATTAGCTAATTATGTAGCAAACCACTTCGTCATTAGTGCAAATAATTGCGCTAAAAGTCTATGGTTAAAGGGTAATGAATATTCATCCAAATAATTTCAAGTCAAAGAGATTAGTTCCGAAAAAATAGACTAAAACATAAGATGAAGAAAATGTTGTAAAATATTTCGGAGTTTTTTACCTGAAAGTTCGCCCTCCACTGTCGTTTAAGTTCTGTGGTCCAAGCAAGACAATTCCGAATGACTGTTAGATGATTTTAATTGCCAATTTCAATTCGTCAAGGATATCCCTCCCTTTCAGTAATCACTAACGGCTTTAGATTGGAGGACATTTTGTCTTACTCAGAGCGAAGAATAGCGTTTGTTTATTTTTATTATCAAAATCTGCTTCGGTCACTTTTCCCGCGAAAACATTTTTTGAGCGATCAGTTTTGTGGAACATACTGACCGTTGATTCCACGTATCAACATTAGATTGTCTGGCGAATGTTTATCAGACCTATGAAAACTCTTCTCACTTCAAATCAGGAATTACCAATTAGCATCACCTCGTATTAATTCATGTTTAAAATAATAATGAGAAATAAAACAGATCCATAATGAATTGTGCGTAAACTTCTTTTCTCCTGCTGAAATAAAAGAAGTAGCGAAATAGTATACTAAGTAACAAAATTATTAATTTTGCAATGGCAAAATAGAATAACCGCTTTAAGTACTCTCAACAACTTTGAATACTCGTACTATCTGTACTCTGTACTATGATGTAAAACCACAATAAAGGCTTTGGTGATTAAGCATCCTAATTAGAAGTATGTTTTGAATTAAAGTGAGTATCTTTGAGGGAATGTTAACAATGAGAAAGCGGGCGTAACGCGGTCAATGGAGGAAATAAGACGGGAGTCCCTCTAAGCAGGAAGCGATAAGATAAGGAGGCTGAGAGTATCTATTAGAAAGGTAAACGTCACCCAATATAACTTAAGACACCCCAGAAAACATTAGATCTGTGGTTTGGGCCATTCGGATAAGATAAGGGAGACAGCAACGCAAATAGATTCAGGGTACCTTTTTTTTCTCTCGCAAAATTCGTGACCTGAACAAACTAGACCACGAATTAACTCATGATGAACGAATAGAGCCCGATGAAGCTAGCTGCGAACCATTGACCTCGAACGCATAATTATCCAGTAACCGAAGACTCGTGGTCTAAAACGCCACACGCCTTCCTGGGCGTCTTAAAGGGTGCGGAGTACATGCTTATTTAGTTTAATTATTTTATAAATTGGAATTATCTTTGTGAAAAAACTAATGGTCATAATAAATAAAGCATCAACGTGGGGGAAACATGTTCATAACATAGATAGTTAAGTATTTCAAATGCTACGACAACTAAAATATTATCTTGATCTAATCTCTTTTACATCACATACAAGATAGCCTTATTATCATTTTTTACCACTCATAGATTGTTGGTCTTTGGTGAATGAAAATATTGCAGGGCACTTATTGTTAAAATTAGGAAAACTTACGAATGCAATAATAAGGCATAATTTAACCCTTAACCTTGTATCATAAATGGAACAAGGAGGTCCTTACTGGTTTCAGCTGAATATGTTACAGATTATCACGCATGCTTAATACGCATATGTGGAGGAATTGGTTGAAGAGGCGTGGGTGGAACTGGCGATGGGAATGATAACCGGTGGGGAATTCATGAATCGGTTAGGTCTTCGGATGTTCAAGTTCCCGTTACCCAGTCAGCCAGGAGGCTGCAAGCATTCCTAAGTGCATTGGTAAGCCAGTGCGATAGATATGCTATGAGAATAAATGTAAACAAAACAATGGTTATGTGGATCAAGAGAAAGAGAAGAGGTAAGTTTAATATTAAAATACGAGTTCATGAACTAGAGCAGGTGGGGCAGTTGATCGATCTTTGAAACGTTCTGGACCAAAATTTAAAAAAATAATACGGATATAAGAAGATGAACTGCGTTAGGTAAAGAATCTTTCTCAAGAGTTGATGACAGGGGCGTTGAGCAAGAATTTTCAGATAAGACTCAGGCTTAAAACTGATATGAAGTTAAGTACGGCTTAGAAGAATTGGTCGTTGAAGCAAGCTGATGATAAAAGTACATAGATTGGAGGGTTTTGAAATTTGGGCTCGGAGAGGAATGGAAAAGCTGAAATGGACAGAAGTGAAAACAAACGAGGAAGTGCTAGGCATGATGAGAGGGGAGGAGAGAGGAAAAGCAAAGTAAGGGCGAGAAATAGGATAGGCACGTAGGATGGAATGAAGGGAGGAAGCAAGTATGCGGAATGGAAGAGGGGCTTAATTTACTCGTAGTGCCGGGTGCCAGGTTGTGTCATGGTTGGGCAGACAAGTACTTGTAAATGTATCTCCGTCCATAAAAAAACCTCTTAAAACGGTATACTGCCAAATTATATTCATATTAAAAATAACTCAGCGTATAAATTATATATTTGACTTCTTACGTTTAAGTTACTGATATATGGGATTACTTATTTACCGGCAGAATACATTCGCTTTCCCAAAGGCATGGAAGTTGAACGACTGGCATT
The DNA here is from genome assembly GCF_022747635.1 of Hetaerina americana. NCBI lineage: Eukaryota > Metazoa > Arthropoda > Insecta > Odonata > Calopterygidae > Hetaerina > Hetaerina americana. Next base: position 1,550,755 of record NW_027287217.1, on the reverse strand, counting down.
AAGGTACATTAATAAAAATGTCCATATCGAATGCTTGGTTTAGGTAGATTGTAAAATGTATTGCGATTTTGTCTTGGGAATGGGCTACCCAATAATATGAGGGCAATTACATCTGAAATGCCTATTAAAAAAAGGCTCTAAAGCAATATGTAAAGATAAAGCAATGCAGCTTTTTGCAAAAATAGAATACATGACAAGGTTATATGATACTGTTTAAATTGTATATGCTTTGAAAATGTTGTTTAATTCTTTAATGTTATTGCTATGTTCATCTAAACGGTACATTTAATTTATCCCATTGGTTTGATCTAAATTTTTTATAAGGGGAATACATTATTATAAAGGAATAATTCTTAACACTTACTCAGTTGAACCTCGATCCTGTCTTGTCAATAATAGTTTAACCTAAAAATGCACATTATTGGTATTCAATACATTCATTGCATACGCCTGGCTTTTTCTGGAGTTCCGACGCTCAAAAAGCGGAGAACACGGTTTTGCCGCAGTTTCTCCGACATCAAATGTAAACAAGATAACTTGAATCGACAATTTGAGTATTTTGATTGGACTTAATGCAAAAAAGTTTCAAAAAGTTCATTTCCCTTCAAATTTACTCGCAAAGACTTCCAAATGCTATGACTTCAGGAAACTCATAAAATAAATTTTCGCAAGCAGGAATGGTAATGCAGTAGTTTCACTTCTAAGTATTCTGAGAAAACCGCTAATTCCCAGAAAGAAAATTGCTGCTTCATCCTTAAGGAGGTGCTATCTTGTATGAATTACGCGCTAGGAAACACAAATCTACAAATCGAAGTTTCCCTTCTCCAAATTGTATGCCAAACATGATATGAAAAATTATAAATATGGCAAAGGCAAAATTGAGCACAAATAATCATAAAAGATGTGTTTGAAAATACATGGGACATGTCACGGGATTTGTGTTACACAAATAATTTCAATGCTACTTTATTAATACGTACAAAATTTCCCATTTATGCAACCCAGGAAAACTATTTAATTTTGTCTATTTCATTGGAAGTAATTTATCAGGCTTATCTGGCATTAGCTTTTACGTTTTCCAATGATGCATAATCAATATAACTATCAAAGGTAGGTTTTAGAAATCACTAATCAATTAAAATATTATTTATTGAAAATGGGGTGGTGATCTTCGGACTAATCTTTAGTTTCCCCGAAATTAAAATCATCTTTAAATCTTCATACCTTACTCCTTAAGTTTTATTCTGTTTCTTCCTCTTCCCCTCTTTCCCCTGGATACATTCAGCACCCCACTTCATCCCAACATCTTACATATATATTTTATTTTTTACCTTATTCGAATGCCAATGTCTTGATGCAAACAAAATCAGCAAGAGTGGACTTAAAGTAATTGTTAATGGAATGACTCACTTAAATTACCAGGAAAATCAAAAGATAATAAGTAGAAGTAAACATGGTTTGTTTCCAAAATAAGTAGAATGATTTTTTATTTGTTCCATTTTATAGACGTTATCGATATGCCTCGGGGGCAGATAGTGAAGAGAACGTACCCTCCGTGCAGCTAAAACACTTAAAAGTGCTGTCTTCCTTTATAAAAGCTTGTCTTGCCTGCCTTCTTTGTGTAAGAAGAGGATCTCAACGTAATTCCTCACGACATTCCCGTCACGCTCAGTCACTTATTGAAGCATTTTTTGACAAACCTAAGGTTGTAGGGGGTTCTCCCAAGAACTTATCTAATTCCTTAATCAACGTTTTCTCTCATGGGTACCAAATATTTGCAACGTATTCCAAATCTGGCCTAACTACAGCGGAGTAATATCTCTTCCTTACCTTTTAAAGCCCGTCCAATGAAACCTACATACTATTTAGGCTTATCATCATAATCCTTCTGATGGTGTACCTCAGGTAAGATATAATTGTGAGCGTAACACCCAAGTATTTCACATTTTCCGAGATGCTTCTTTCTCTCCGGTGAATTATATATGTTCACAATACTACATTCAGGCAGCTGAAACGGAAGTTCGGACCCGATGATTCGTTTTCACGGCGGCCCAGGGAGATAGCTTTCTTTGCCAATGAGTCTTGTTGACTTTACGTTTGCGGTGCGGTCTGTATTTCGACAATTTCCGCGAGTGAATCAGCAAAGCTCCAACGTTTCCTCGTAGGCGTCCTTCCTTCATTTCGGGTGCGAAGAAAGTGAGGAACTCCAGGAAACAGTAGGGGAGTATGTTCGCGGAAGGAAGAGGGAGGTGTGGGTGAATGCCATTCGGAGAAAGTAATTCGTATGTAAACACACACATAAGCGCACACTCAGTCTAGCATTCCCCGCATCTTCAATTCGGTCTAAGATAAGCAATCCGGCGAAAACCGTGATTCCACGCAGATAAGAATGGACTGCAATATAGGAGATGCGAAACGTTTTCAAATCACCGATTTAATGCGTGAGGACAAATATAATTAAAATCCCAGACATACATTTTCTAATTATTTCACACGATCATGAGAGTGACTTAAATTTAAACACATTCGTAAACAATACGAACAATATTCAGTAAACAGCAACGGAAGAGGGTAAACAATGTACTAGAAACGACACGAAATGAAAGAAGCATGGAAGAAATCTTCGAAGTCTATTTCCAACGTTGAGGGCGTAGAACTATTTCACAGTTCCACAGTAGCTGCAAAATAAAAACAAGAAGTAATAAATGGAGTGCTTCTATTGGTCGACATGGGAGAAGATAAACCTTTACTGATCGATTGAATTTGGTATATGCATAAACAAAGTCAAAGCTCGAGGAATGCGATGGATGCGAGATCAAGGAAAGTGGGTGTGAATGGAAAGAGTAGGAAGAAGGGGATAAGGTGACCTGCAGAGGTGCCAACCCTTGCTGCGATACCCTTGCTGTGACGTCCACGGTGTGTTCTTACATCCCTACGTTCTTTTTGCATTCTTAAGTACCTATATTTAGCGCTAACCGTCATTTAAGGACGTTTTACACCATTCGTATTTCTGTTAGTGGAATCAGGATTTTAAATATTGGATATATTCATGATCAGTACAAAATCTCGAATGAATCTTTTGGCCTGATCCAACTCTCCTTCCGACTTACGATTGTGCGCATGCGCAAACGCTTCGTTTCGCTGATGGTAGCGCTTACGGTTGAATTCAAATTAATATTTGGTAGTCATCATGACAAATTCCATCCATAATTCTGACGAGGAAATGGCTGTCGTATTCGGGACAATGTTAATTGGCAAACGATAACGATAACTTCGGACGAAAAATAGAAATTTGAACAAAGAATTAGACGTTTCTGATGAAAAAAGAAAAAAATGGATTCCTACAAAATTAATGTTGATCCCACCGCAACCATAATTTGTCTCTGGAAACAGGCCCCCTCCTCATCTGTGATTGGTAGTTGGATGCACGAAACCGATAGAAAATAGTTCTCTCATTTTTGTTGGCAGTACTGAAAATCGAATTCAACTCCTCTATTGAAAGCGATTTCTCATTTTAAGGGTCCCGAGTTCCTTGTTGGAATAAGCATCGCTTTAAAGCGGTCTTTTAGAAGGCGATAAGAGAGAAACAGAGGTGGAATTCCCTCCCTGTGACGCCTACCGGACGTCAATGCGCTGGTTTACGAGCCCCACGAGGAGTCGTATAATTAGACGTTAAAAGGCGGGGAAGGATCCCAACGCGGAGAATCGACGTAACTTCCGTCTCCAACGAACGAAATTCCGCTGAAAGCGTCTTAGAGGTATCGGGCTCTCCAGCCCACTCCCCGAAGTGCTGCTGAGTGCGGCCCACGTAGACGCAATTCTCGGTAATAATAAGTCGGGTGAGGTATTCCTAATACAAATTTGATTTCATTCACAATTGGCGTCCCAAACTCCTTCCCCGTTTTATTTATCGTGCTTTGGTTCCATCGATTTATACAGGGAAATAAGGAGCCAACTAGATCGCGAGCTACTCTCTAGAGACTTAGACAATATCTCAGAATGGTGTAATAAATGGGGATTAACACTTAATACAGATAAATGCGCAGTTTTGAAATTTTGGAACTAAGGAAGCGAGGAACAGGATATAAACTACAAAATAGAGGGTTCAGTACTGACTACGGTCGATCAAGTTAAATATTTGGGGGTTGTTCTAACACCACGCCTTTCATGGGGAAAAACATCCCCCGCCACACGCCCTTGCGGCGGATTGCGGGGTATTAAGTATATGTGGATATCGATGGTTTATTCAGAGATTATGGTTTACTCATTTGGGTAGGGGATTATATCAATATTTTTAATCATATATTTTTTATTCAAAAAAGAATTTGTTTGAGAAATAATATTCTAATGGATATATGATCATTATCTATCGTTATCTATGGAGTTGAGATAGGTGTCTGCAAGATATTCAATAATTTGTGCGGTCTAATAGAGTTCTTTCTTGGGAAACCGCTGCCGTCGCAATGAAAGGAACTGGCCTTCTTGCGACGATGTGTGAGTTTTACATGCTAGACGGGGCTTGGCATCAGGAGAGCTATACCCTCACCTATCAAACGAAACTTAGACAAGTTGATCACTGTGGATGGCTATGGTTTTTCGAAATGGACACTTGAAGCCCTTCGCTTCTGAATGATACTTACCTGGAAAAAGATAACCTTGGTCGATGACGACATTTCAGTCGATCAGTTTTTAATATGGGACGAAAAGCATTCAATGTTTAGCCAGGTAGCATTGAAAGGGAAAATTTCGTTATAAATGTCTTAGCACGATAAAATAACGAAATTTTATTCTGCCAAATGCAGATATTTTGTTTTTTAAGAACCGCATAAATAAATTAATATGGAGACCTCGTTCTATTTTTCAATTTCTCTAAGGAATTGTGTTTTCATTTATTGTAATATTTCTTCTGGCTACGCATGTACCTATGTATTATATAAGCTTATTAAATTCATATCTATTTCAAAGGTGATCTCACCACAGAAAAAACCATATGGGTAGGCATAACTTAAAGCTTTCAAATACTGAGCCTTCCTGTAAACAATCGACCGATTCACGATCGGTATTTAACAATCTGATGGCTATTAGAGTCTATGCACGTTATCGGGTTTTCGAAACGTTGAAAGGCCGTAGAAGCTCAAAATCCCAGCTAATACTGTGGAATTTTTCATTTTTAACTATTCATTTTGTGTTGTAAGCAAATAAATAAATCTAAATGTATTAATAAGGAGGGAACGAGATCGGTATGCACACGTTAGTTTTACTTTTGCCATAATAACAATTCAATTAGTCTCCATGTTGCTTGGTATGGGCATTTTTATTTTTATTCGTCCATTTTGCATCTCCCCGCTGTCGCTCAATATTCCGAGTGTCTGTTCCTGATGAGGCCTCTACAAAGTTGTAATTTTGGCTAAAATTTCTAGACCCGAGCCTGCATTCATGGTACTCCTCATACGAAGTATCCAACGATACGAGCAATTAATTGTTCGAGGAAGCACGTGATACTCAACCGATTTCGGAGCTGTTGGTACTGGCAACAATCCCAGACTATCATGATAAGCGAATAATTGTGTATCATTCACGTCATTGCTTGCATCAGTAACTGATGCAATCTTTTCTTGCGTAGAGAATTGCGTTATCAGATAGTGAAACCTGTAACGTAAGATCAGCAGAACGTTTAACTTCAGAAGGGCTGGTTCGATTAATGATGCTACAAGAGAATTGCTATGAGTCACGTGGGCGAAAAAGGCAATAAACACGGAGTTCCTATGAAAGATAGAAGAACAGAGCAGCCCTATGGGAACCATTGCAGCCAAAGGAGTAATACGTGGATAGTGCGATGTGATAGAAAGACTATTAGGAAGGTACAAAAATTTCGATTTCACTTAGTTTCAACCAATCGGTTAAGAGAGGTAGACTACAGCACCAAGAGATCCAGGGACTCTTTTTTTACTTGTACAATTCACGAACACTCCAAAATAAAAGCTAAAAAAGAAAATCCGACGGCGATTGAACCTAGCTGCAAACCAATAGCCTCGGGTACTTATCCAATTAATTACTGAAGGCCTTTGACGTGACTCCCACTGCCACGCACCTTCTGGGTGGCTTGCAGGAAATGATGTAGACGAGCTTCTTAAATCCAAAGTCCTAGGATCAATTTTTTTAATTTAATGATTGAATAATTTAGGAAATGAATTTACATGGTTAAATTCCAAAAATGCTGTTATTTCATTTTTAAAAAGAGGAGGAATAATTTATTTAAACATTTGTTTTGAAATCAGCTTATAATTAAGGATATGTATATATATATATATATATATATATATATATATATATATATATATATATATATATATATATATGAGGAAAGCAACGGCGTGTGTCGTGCCCGGCGGCGGGGGAGGCAAGGCTTCAGCGGTCGTCCTCCCAAGAAACCCTTGCAAGGGAAAACCAGTAGCAGCAGGACAGAAGACGCAGGAGAAGAAGACCAAATTAGTTAAAATAGGAACGTGGATTGTTAGGACAATGATGAGGACATGGAAATTGGAGAATGTTAAGCGAGAGATGGAAAGGGGAAATATAGATATTTTAGGTCTATGCGAGGTGAGATGGAAAGATAGCGGGGATTACTGGAGCGATAGGTATAGAATAATATACAGCGGCGGGGACGAGAGCAAACGAGGGGTTGCCATAGTATTAAAGAAGATGTAGGAAGAAGCGTAGTCAACATAGAGCAGGTAACGGACAGATTACTACTAGTAGAGATAAAAGCAGAACCGACGAACTTGGTTATTATTCAGGTATACATGCCACCGAGCAATCATAAGGAAGAAGAGGTCGATAGGATATACTATCAGTTAGAGGGCATAATCGCGTGTGTTCCTGCAGGGAAACATTTGATAGTGATGGGGGATTGGAATGCGACGGTAGGCGAAGGAAGAGATGGTGTTGAGGTGGGGGACTACGGTTTAGGCACGAGGAATGACCGCAGGGAGAAAGCAGTTGAGTTCTGCAGGAGACAGGGGCTAGTCATCACCAACACTTGGTTTAGACACCACAAAAGACGCAGGTATACATGGAAAATGCCAGGTGACTCAGAAAGGTATCAGCTAGATTATATTCTGGTTAGACACAGGTTTAGGAACAGTGTGTTAAATTCGCACAGCTTCCCGGGAGCGGATGCGGACTCTGACCACAATTTATTTGGTATGAAATGTAGCGTCCGTTTCAAAAAGATAAGGCAGGGGCGGCGAGTCAGAAAATGGAATGTAGAAGCATTAAATGGTTTGAAAAGGAAGGAATACAAACCGGGGGAGAGGAAATCATGGAGGATGGTAAAGAGCTATGTGCTATCGAAGAAAATGGAAAAGTATCAAGAAAGGGTTGTTTAAAGCCGCAAAAGACACTATTGGAACCGTTAATGCTAAAAGGACTAGGAAGCCATGGATCACGGATGAGATGAATTCAAAGATGGATGAGAGGCGAAAATGGAAGTATGTAAATACAGAATTAGGCAAAATAAGTACAAAGAATTGAACAATAAATTCAGGCGAGCAACAAATAAAGCAAAAGAAGCATGGTGGAAGACGCAGTGCGAGGATATGGAAAGTCTGCAGAGGAAGGGTGAAATCGGTGCGGAAAAATCCAAGAGAGATGGAAGGAATATATAGAAGAACTGTATAGTAAAGAGCTTAGACCAACAAAGTTAGACATAGAAAAGGAACATGACGTAGAGGAAGATAGCTTAGGTCCAGGCATACTAGACAATGAGATAGAAAGGGCATTAAGGGAGATGAAACTAAATAAGGCCGTGGGGGTGGATAACATTCCCGCGGAACTTTTAAAATGCTTAGGAAAATGTGGGAGGAAGAGGCTACATGGGCTGATCCGTAGTATTTATGAGGAGGGAATCTGGCCGGAAGACTTTGTGTGATCAGTTTTAGTTCCTATTCCGAAAAAGGTAAAGGCTACATCAGGTGAGGACTACAGGACGATAAGTTTGATATCCCACGCAGCTAAAGTTGTTCTCAGGATCATAAACAAAAGGATAGAGAGTAGGGCAAATGATTACTTAGGGGATGATCAGTTTGGGTTTAGGAAGGTGAGAGGTACGCGTGATGCCATTGCAGTAATGAGATTATTAATCGAGAGGAATATAGAACACAACCAGGAGGTATTTGCCTGTTTCGCAGACTTCGAAAAAGCGTTTGATAGAGTAAATTGGGAAAAACTAATGAGTATATTGCGGAAAATAGGAATAGATTGGAGGGAAAGGAGGCTAAACCGCAACCTGTACATGTCTCAGACTGCTCAGGTGCGGGTGGGAAACGGGGAGTCAGGATGGGCAGTGTTGGGAAGGGGTGTAAGGCAGGGTTGCCCATTATCACCGTTGCTGTTCAACCTGTATGCAGAGGAAATGATCAAAGAGGCATGGGAAGAACTGGAGGTAGGAATGAAAGTGGGCGGGGAATTCGTAAAATCAGTTAGGTTTTCTGATGACCAAGCTTTAGTTTGTCAGTCAGCCAAGGGGCTGCAAGCATTGCTGAGTGAATTGGAAATTCAGTGCGACAGGTATGGGATGAGAATCAATATTAATAAAACAAAGGTTATGCGATTTTCTAGAAAGAAAAAGGCCAAGCTTAACATTAAAATAGGAGGGCAAAAACTAGAGCAGGTAGAACAGTTTACGTATCTCGGTAGTGTTTTGGACCAACACGGTCAAAGTAGTAGGGACGTAAGGAGAAGAATTGCGCTAGGCAAAGAGGCTTTCACAAGGAGGAGGGAGTTGATAACGGGGACGTTGAGTAAGGATGTTAAGAAAAGACTCGTAAAAACTTTGATATGCTAATAGCGTAGCTATGTACGGCGCGGAAACGTGGTCGTCGAAGCAGGAGGATAGACGTAGATTGGAGGCTTTTGAAATGTGGGTGTGGAGAAGAATGGAGAAGGTGAAATGGACAGAGAAGAAAACAAATGAGGAAGTACTTGGTATGGTGGGCGAAGAGAGGGGTTTATTGTGAGATATGGAGGCAGGAAAAGTGGATGAAGGGGGTATTGACCGGCAGTGGGATGTTGAAGACTAATATAGGGGAGAATGTTGGGCAAAAGAGGAAAGTGAAGGAACAGGATAGGGGTGTTGGACGGGATGAAGGGAGGAAGAAAGTACTCCAAGATGAAGAGGGACCTGATATAGATTAGGATGATGGATTTTGTGTTTTCTTAGGAGTAATAAAATGTTTGTTTGGTAGTTGTGTCCATCCAAAAACCTGCCTTAACCGGTAGATTACCTTAAAAAAAAATATATATATATATATATATACAGTAACACACAATATAGAAACACAAAAAAAGAAGAACACTCACACGTTATTTCTTGATATTTCGACGGAAACAATCCGTCTTCCTCTGAAGATATTACTTCTATATCTTCAGAGGAAGACGGATTGTTTCCGTCGAAATATCAAGAAATAACGTGTGAGTGTTCTTCTTTTTTTGTGTTTCTATATTGTGTGTTACTGTGTATTGTACTATTCGGCACTTCTGTGTTACGTCTACGAAAGCATATATATATATATATATATATATATATATATATATATATATATATATATATATATGGGTCACGGTAGTCCAGTGGGTAGTGTTGGACTGCTGACCGGAGGATCGTGGGTTCGATTCCCGGGCAAGGCACTTTGGGCACCTGCAGCTTCACCCAAGCTATGAGATCTTCCTGGGAAACTACAACTGGCACAGGGAGAGGAACTCGCCCTCCTACCCAGATGTGTGAATTTCACACACCTTCGGGCTTAGTACTGGGTAAATTCTATCATCACCCACCAAACCGACCTAAGGGTTGATTACTGTATTTATGGTTTTTCATTATAAATATATACATGTATGTCAAAATTGTCATCCACCGATTAACGTTATAATATATATATATATATATATATATATATATATATATATATATATATATATATATATATATATATATATATATATATATATATATATATATATATATATATATATATATATATATATATATATACATATATAAAACGTTAATCGGCGGATGACATTTTTGAGGAAAAGTTTACTTCCACCAAGAAAGTGATCCGAAACGTTTCAATTTCTGCACTGCGCGTATTTTTTATATCACTTCCGTGCCTCAGTATTTGAAATCCGATCTTTTTTTATTGTGCACCACCGTCAGCCAGCGTTTTTCCTAGTTATTAGTCGTCTTTTTAACCCACTTATAATTATTTGAATTGAATTTAATTACTAACGCGAGAATTGATATTAATCATATATGAAACCAACCAATGAGTGAATAAATATGAACAAACCGTTAGTAGCTGTCCAATCGGTGCCCATTGTCACACCTATTAAGCATTGTCGCACTATTGTATTATGCTAAAGTGCATGCTCCCCTTGCATCCGGATTATGGTTTTGGAGAATTCATCCATTTCTTCTAAGGTCCTGCTTTTATAAAAGCAAGCCAGAAAAGCTTTGAGTTGGGTATCTAATTGTGTTCCCGGTAAACCACTTTTTATCTCATAAAATGTTCTTTATTTATTGACATTCTAACCTGTGACCTGTTTGTGAAAGGTCAACAGCGTCCTTTACTTTTAAAAGCTTTAAGTACTCATAATTATCACACCAGTGAGAAAATGACATCCATTGCCATCATTATTCACGCTCCTTCTGCCTAAAAGAACCATGTCACTGAGCATTTGTTATGTTCTATCAGATTCCTCTACATATCCGAATAAAGGTAGTGGAATTTGTAGATGATCAAGCAGTACCGGAGTTGCTCTATTCAGAAGAGGAACTAAAATTAATGATTGAGAGTATTGTAAGAATGGGAAGGACTAAAGCATTCATTGAATCATCTATACAAGGAAAAATAATTGACCAAGTGAAATCGTTTCAAGATTTTGGAAAGTTAAGTGATTTGGAATGGAATCTTTACCAAGGGAATAAGGAAGAGGATATCTATGGGTGTAGAAATTCTTTCGAAAGGGTTAAAGAATTACTTAGATTAAATAGAATTCTAATATAACTGAGAAAAATATATGCAAAATGGTTTGTTCGGAACGTGGTGCTTTACAGCTGCGAAACACAAACGGTTGAAAAGTGAGAGTACTTGAAAAGTCTTGAAATACGGTTAAGGAGAAGAATACTTAACGAAGACTGAGAAATGAGTATTTCCCGGGATTGGGGGATGATAAATTGCTCACTAAGAAGAGTCGTAGATGGAATACTTGAAGGAAAGAGTTGTAGGGGAAGAAGTAGGGTTTGATAGTTTGTAGAAATAAGAGATGGCAGAAGTTGAGTCAATGAAAGAGAAACTCAGGATCGATAGCGATAGAGGTCATCGCAACCCGTCCTCCCTCAATAACCGATTAAGCCCTTACTTTCTTCGAACGCTGGGTTGTACGTTCGCGTCAAGGGCAATCCTGCGAAAGGAGGAAGGAAGAAGTTCCCCGGCGATGACGGAGGGGCGGGAGAAAGCTCGGGAAGGGGAGTGAAGTGGAGTTTATTTCTAAAGACTCCCTGAGTTTCCAAATTATCTCTCTGTCTCACACCACCACGTGGCGAGCCGCTTCTCCGCGATGATCTCCGGCCGGCCCTGCACCGTCTTATCATCCGCTCAGCATAACGAAAGCAATATAAATAATATTATTAACCAAAGCCTCCTTCCCGACCCCCCCCCCCTCTTCCTCAATCTTCGGAAAATGGCGCAAGACCTGAAGAACTTGGTTGGAGGATAACCTGCCCTATTTAATTCAGCTCAATTCTCGAGATATTCCCTATTTCTTCCGTCTCCTTGGGGCGGAGAAAAGCAAGGAGAGCATTTCGAATGATGGAAGGCTTTGGGCCATTAGCAACCGTTCTCATTTTGGCATTTCTGGATCGAGAGATTTGATGTGGATGACATTTTTTGGTTTTCGTGCGACATTTCATGAGAAGTTTCGAACTTACGATGCAACCGACTAGAACAGGCGGAAGTGAAAGCGATGTCGTTGCGCAAGTAAGTCCAAAGTGCAGGTTGGTCGATTACCGGAGGTGCAAGGCTGAGATGAAAGGATAATTGAATCCTTCATGTTTCATAGAGAACCGGATATGAAACAAAAGTCTGTGCTTTCACAGCGTTGATTACCGTCGATTTCTCACCACTGGTTTTCAATCAGATCTCCAAGTTCTGCAAGCAATCTTTTTCCCGGTTTATAACGGATCACGAAATTTCATAGCATTAGCCTTTTATAGAATACCATTGATACATCATTTACTCTCAATTCCAATCAATAGGTGCTGAGATAAAGTGAGGTTCTCAGATTTCTCAGGTCATAATCGTAGGTAACCAATCAGCCGATGGGTTTGTAACAGCTCTGTAATCGGTATCCTGTTCTAATCAACCAATCTCTTAATTCCTCCTTCACATTAGGATGTCAGAATGGTGCAATTACTGGAAACTTATGCTAAACTCAAGTAAGTCCAGTGTTACGTCTATTTCCCTGCATAATCCTCTTTTTAAATTCATCTACACCGTTGATTTCATGCCACGGAATCATGTGTTCTCAATGAAGCATCTTGGCGTATTAAAAGATAGTAAACTATAATTATCAACCCACATCAAGGTTATGAAAAATACCCCCACACTACAATCGTAATTTTGTTCTTCCAAATATTTCGTGTTCATCTCCCATTTGAGTAGTGTCGGTTCCATCAAACCTAAAAAAAATCAACACTGTAACTAGTTTATTTGCTGAAGCAGTGAAGCAAAAGAGTCCTACATTTTTGCAGCATGTCCACTGATGCAATTCCCTCCTCACTTTCTATCTGTAATATTCCCAATTCCAGGCTTGAAACAGGTTCAAAGTTTATTCATAACAATCCTTAATCGAAAGCCCTGAACTATGATACTTTCTCTGATTAATTTGAAAGTACTGTCTCGGCCCGCCTGTAACACTTCTTAATATAAACGCACTCACTTCATCATTCGATTGTCACTCGCTAAACGCTTGTCCTAAATTCACTTCCTCCTGACTGCATCAATCCTTTTCCCGTATCCTTAAACACGTTTTCCAATCCAAGCCCATTCTCATCTCTCCGCGTAAGTAATCAGAGCTTTCTCTTTCAACAATTTTTATTATTTTGTTAGCATTTTTTTGTTGATGTGTTTACATACATTCTATGTTTTTTTACAGGTACCACTAAAAATTGGCCATATTGTTGTGTGTGAGCATTTTTCCCAAATAAATAATTTGATAAACTTAACAGTTTTAGGCTTAACTAGGTGGAATTCCTTAATAATGAGGGTAGAGAAAAAAAACTTTGCCATTCCACATAAAAAGGTTTAAAATATTTCACGATCATGGTTTCATTGCTGGGCGTCATCATCACCTGACGATGACGCGCAGCATTGAAGCCATGGTCATGAACCTTTTCATGTGGAATAGAAAAGTTTTTTTCTCTACAATTATAAAGAATTTGATCCTCGCACCGGCATTTTCCAGCTTCTGCCTCTCGTAGTTCATCCTTGGACTTTCTCAGCAATTCTGTCTCCCTGTATTTCCTTCTATGCAGCAAAGTATCGAGCCTCAAGATGTCTCCACTTAGTTTCCCTAGTCTCTTATCTCTTCATCTACTCTTCGAAATTTTTCTTCACTCTTTGATTGCCAGCGTTCTTCTCTTACACTATGTCCCCATCGCCTCTAAATCTTCCTTCCTCAGCTATCCTTCTCGTTCACATCTCAAATCCTTGGGACAGTAGATTCCATTTATACGCAATGCTGAATCGCTTCCTAGTGTTTATGCTAAAGCTAACTTCCATTGGTTTTCTCTAAGAGAAAGACAATATTTGACGTTTCCATTCTTCTTAATTTAGCGCACACGCTTCTTATTCATCTAGCCCTGATCTTACAAAATCGCCATATTAGAAAAATTCATACCATTTATACCGCCAATTCATAAGCAATAAATATTTAGTAAGTAGAGGGAAAAATGCCTCGTTAATTTCACTCTATAATTCATTATTCGGGTTCCAACGCATTATATCATCTCGATGTGATGCGTACTAATGTGAGAAGGTGACACAAACCTACCATGATACGAGGGTAACCCCAGAAGTACCCGACCCAACAAAGAAAGCACAAAAATTTCCGAAATAAATGTATTTATTTTTCAGTATAATCTCCTTTCAGCTCTATACACTTTTCCCAGCGATGTTCAGTAAGTTTGATACCCTCTTTATAATATGAACTGTCTCGCTCCTCAAAATAACCATTAACTGCCGACATTGCTTCTTCACGGTTGCAAAATCTTTGACCATCGAGCCATTTTTTCATATTTGCGAACAGAAAATAATCCGAGGGGGCTAAATCTGACGAATAGGGTGCATGAAGTAGCAATTGAAACTTTAATTTTATGAATTTTGGCCATAGTGATAGCGGATTCGTGAGCTGGTGCATTGTCTTGATGAAACAACACTTTCTTCTTAGCCAAATGCGGCCACTTTCGCTTAATTTCTTCGCTCAAACGTTGCAATAAGTTCGCATAATACACACCGTTGATAGTTTTTCCTTTTCCAACATATGTATTCAATGAAAATTATCCCTCGCGCATCCCAAAAAACCGACGCCATGACTTTGCCTTCAGATGAAACGGTCTTCGCCTTCTCTGGAGGCGGTTTTCCCTTTTGAATCGATTGTTTTGATTGTTCTTTTGTCTCGGGTGTGAAGTAATGGACCCATGTTTCATCCATGGTTATGAAACGGCCGAAAAATTCTGCTTTGCTGCTGTGGAATTTTGCTAAACATTCAACTGAAAGATCTTCATGAGACTGGTTTTGCTCGAGTGTGAGCAAACGCAACATGTTTTAACATGACATAATGTGCAGAAACCAAGGTCGCGTGAGTTATAACGAAGTGAAATAAAAGGAAGTAAACAAATCATTTTCTTTTTTCAACCAAAAACTGGAGAAATTTTCCACATTAAAGCACGTTTATGTACATCTCAAAAGATAAATATAAACTTTGCGGCAAATTATTCATACTGGCCACCAAATAGTATGGAATTGTCATCACGAGCCCTGAAATCGTTCAACGGCTGAGAAAACTGGGACGGATTTATTTATCCGACCTATTCAATCAAGTTTGTTTGAAGAGGGACTGGATATGTTCGCAGTTAAAATACGCTTTTACTCTTTATGAATAAAGAAACTAGATGGATGCAACTTGGAATGTACGGGATTCGTAAAGCTGGTGTTAGATTGGTAAGCGTTTTCAATAATCAAAATTGCGTCGTTTGGTGTACAGTTACAACGTGTGATCTTGAATTAAAAAATAAAAAATTGACAATTTTCCACAAAATATTTTGTGGAAAATTGCCAATTTTTAATTAATTATGATATTGCACCTTATCACGCCTGAAACCTTTCTTTTTATGTGTAATCATTAGTTTTATCCACTTGTGTAGTTCAAAGCTCTATCGAAGTTCATCGTCAATTGAGTGAGAGGCATACGGTAATTTGGTGCTTTGGATATGTTTATATTATCTGAGCTCGTGGGTGTGTGGCAACTGAAATAAGGTCGCTCGTTTGACTACGACCCCAATAACCATTGGCAACGGACCAGTTAGTTTTTCCAGTGGGCAAAGGGAACTGATTCCACAGAATCGTTATCGGCCGTGAAATCATGGCGTCGACGCTGTAAAAAGAAGTGTAAGCTTACTGTGAGATTGCCAGGAAAAATATGAAAAACTTCAAAACCTGAACGTTCTGAATAATTCTGCACCGGGGGTAACTTAGAATGGTATGACGTAATAGCTTTGGGTATAAGACTTTTTAAAAAATGATATTCCGAAGTTCGCTAATCTGCCAGTTGGAAATTTGCATGCAATAGACTTCTCCTTTTCTCGCCCGACTCTTGCGTTCGGTTTTACCGGAGGGTGATTCATAATGATTGTGTTCATAATTCGTATGTTGCACAAAACCCCTGAATCACGGGATTTTTGGGAAAGTGAGATTCGAGGAAATACACTGGCGGGAACGATGGGATTCGTCCTGCCTAATACGCACCAGTTCACGGTCGGTGTGAAAACTACGTGACTTGTTTCCGTGAGACGTCGAGCTGTTAATTTGTCATAAGTCGCGGCTTTGATAGTAGCAGAAGTGATCTGGCTTACGAAATAAATAAAATAACAATGGAATGGAATTTCGTTAAGTTACCCTTTCATGCTAATATATTTTCATTAATATTTCATAGTCTTATGACGCAAAAGATAAACAAAATATGTATATTTTTCAATCTAAGTCTTTATATAAGATTCCAAATTTACTAGTGGACTTTCTTACCTAGTCGTTCACTTAATTGATCACGAATGCAGTTCCTCAATGGCAGCTGAGTTTCGAACGATGTCAATAAATAAAAACATCATGATTATCAGTTTTATGTCGATGTGCAAAAATCAGTGATTGCAATATTTCTCATTTTAGTCATTCTTTAGATTTAAAAGAAGGTTATTATCCTATTACAGGGTGCGGCACTTAAATCCGGACGAATTTCAACTTAAATTTCCAGCCATATCGTAGTTCCACTGGATTTCGCGATTGGCGTTCTTGAAAGCTATAGGCATCTAGTAAATAGTCATAGCCTCAAAATGGCCGAGATGTTACATACACGTGCGGAGAACAATCGAAGAGCTGCTATTATGTGTATTCGTTTATAGAACATCTCTCGAGAGAACCTAATAAAAGATTTTGTCGACGGCATCATAACAATAAGGTGAGTCAAGTGAATGCTTTTGCATTTGTAGCTATGATTTTGAATTTTTTTTTTGTAGCTATGATTTTGAAATGTATTGCCGCAGTCCTTCTGTACGTTATTACGATATCCATGGCTTGAAGAGTGGCCCACTGTTGGTAGCACTATTCTAGATAGTAATGATAAGTGCAAAAGTGATTAAAAGATGATTTTAAATACACTCTAAAAAAGCGCATTGTTCTCACATCCGTTTAATGAACAATGAAAAGCGATGAAACATAGCTGAATTGGCAAAAAAAATGTTTATTATGGTATGTACATGAATCATCCAAGTAGTGATGCATGTCCTTCGAACAGGTTAGGCACAATAATTTGCAGCAATTAAAGGTAAGAATTGTCTAACGGTATCTGTGGACATTCAAAGCGCTGGAATACTTAATTTTAACGCAATGGACACTAAATACGGAAGTGATCTAAATTTGAGCCTTTTTTTATGCAATGAATCACAAAATAATAAATCATTTCATAATTAAATTTCAAGGTTCCAATTCTACTCCCCCTCGTATTTTCCGGATGGAGTTATGGTGTCGATTCCATCGATATTTAAGGTGCGAACTTCAAATCAACTTGGAATTAGGGGGCAAGGTTTTATATTTTGATTTGGTTCTATACATGTGAAATTCAATTCGAGTTTTAAAAATCCATACCGTTATAGGGGAAGGAAACAGCTCTCCACTGATACAAGGTACGGATTAAAGTCCAAACTGATATTCCAGCGGCAATTATTCCAGATTCGGTGGAATTAATTCTTTTGGCATTTTCTCTAGCCTTGAATCGTTTAAGAAAAAATATACTTGAGACGAGAGGGTGAGGAGTTTCAGAGCAGTACGTGACGTCAATGGTGGGGACTCCTTACCTCACCTTAAAGGAAATACCTTCCAGGAACTTTATTACTTTTTAAAAAAGTTTGATGTTGCCTCTGATTTCAAGTAGGTTTTATATCATCAGTCAACAAGACTTACGAGAGTGAAACGTGACGTCCCGATTTCTCTTTACGGATACTACAGGGGAATTTGTGTTGACGTAGTTGAAGTAGCGGGGTTCGTGGCAGTTTCTAGAGGCAGCATTTTTATTTATGTATTTGATAGTTTCTCCGTTTGATGCTTGAAGAGAATAACAGTAAACAAGTTGTCTGCTTATAATTAAAATTTTTTACGTTATCTTTGCTTAGGAGTTGGAAACTCTGCCAAATGTTTCTTTTATTTAATTTATTTCTTCAGTTTACTTATATGATGGTAGAAATCCGAGAATGCTCGAATAGTTATTACAAGTTTTAGCAACTGGACGAAAGGGCAATAGTATTTCGCAAACTCGATACTAGCGCCTTTAGCGGTCAATATAAAAAATAAGATAACCGTTAAAGATAACGTAAACTTTAGTTTTTTGATTTACCGTATTTTAATTATAATGCACTAGTTTTCTCATTCTTTCTTTGAAAAAAATTTTTTGCTATGAATACGCGATAAATGCGATACGTTTTCGCGATTATTCAGCTTATTTATAGCCGTAATTTTGGCGCATAATTATCTTAGTCCTTAAACAATTTTGGAACTGCCACCAAAACACACATTAATGTCACGTGACCGCGTTGTTTGTCGTTTTCTCTCCCTCTCTCTGAGCAATTGGCTACGCACTCTACCTTTTCTAACTCTATGGAAATAACTATTACCTCCACTAATGCTAACTAACATATTAAACGACCATTCCTACCGCTGATTTCGACGACTGACTCCGAAACAGCGCTCACATTAAAAGTCAAGATTCGAAACGTGTTGAGGAACAGTCGAGAGGCAAACGGTTGGGTTCTTCAAGATAAACGTCTTGCCAGCGGGCCACGGAAAATCATTTGGGAAGGATGGAGCGATCACTTTAATGGCGATCCGTTTTCTATTTGCCTTGGCGCATTTATGCGATCAGTGAACGAAAAAAAAGAGTGCGATGAGGCGGAGCTGACGCAATTCCATTTCAAGGGCAAATACATTTTTGAATTGTGTGGGAGGGGGGGTGGCGGGAGGAAACGGAAATGAAAGTGAAGGCGCGGTGGGCGAGCAGTGGGGTGGAGGAGGTGGGGCGAGCTCCCTGGCCTCAAAAAATAAAACAAAAGCCTCGCGCGTTGCGTTAAAAGGATACGTGGGGGGGAGGGAGTGTAATCGCGCAGGGGATCGCGCGCGCTTTTGAAAATGCCTCTGAATGGTGCGACGGGCCGCTCGCGAACAAAAGTGTCATTACCGGGATTATGAATCGGGCACACGGGCCACATATCTTTTAAGAGGTTAGGAGGGGCGCGTCCTCCTTTCCCCCGAGGTGACCTTCTGCATTACTCCGAACAGCAGACAAACGGCGTGCGCTGCCGGTCAGCATTGGAAGATTGTGAGGAAATCGTAATGTTACTCAGTTTCTTTCATGGGCGGCACATATATACAGGAAGTGCTAAGAAGGTGAAGGTTTGAATGCAGAGTTTTGCTTTCCGCTCGCGCGAAAGACAGTAATGGAGTGCTCCACACTATGTTAAACCACCGTTTCGTGCCGACGAGTGGAACGAAAGGTGTGTGATTCGTCGCAGTAAACTGTTTTTTTCCTGCCTTAAATGATCGGTTACGAGTGAGACAGCCAAGTTAGTTCGGTTATTCTTGAGTGCTTTTTATGCTATAAGATGCTAAGAAGATAGCTTTGATTAAGAAATCCCCATCAAGTCGGTGGAATATTTTGAACACTACTAGGAAGAAACAAAGAACAGTAGGAGGGAAATTCTTAGAGTTGGTCGTCATATGAGAGAAGTATCGGACACAGACAAAATTTTTCCGACACTGGGTATTCTAAGATCGATAGTCAACAAATTTGTCGATATTCTTCCTTCGGGAGTCTTGTATTACATGATCCGTGCAATGAGTGTCGGGACTGGTTCCAAAAATCAAAATTTATTTCAGTTACCATTGCAATAAATTAATAATCTTCAAAACACATTCCTCCTGAATCGATACACTTTAGTTCGGCGCGTCTGACACTCGTCAAAAGCCCGCTGGAAGTCAGTATCCAGAATACTGTTGAGAGCCTTTGTCCTCGCCGCATGAACCGCCTGGAGTCGAACCGATCTGAGCTCCCTTTTTATTCGCGGAAACAAGAAAAAGTCGTGTGGAGCCAGGTCGGGGCTCTAGGGGGGGGGGGAGTGAGACGAATTTCGTCCTTGCGAAATTGCCACCCGCGACAGTTTTTGTTCCTCGCTCAAGACTTTCGGCACCAGCTTCGCGCACACTTTCCTCATCGCAAGATCCTCGGTTACAGTGGTGTGGACGGTTCCGACTGAAATGCCGGTCTCCTCAATGATAAGGGCGATGCCTAAATGCCTGTCATAGTCCAAAACTTTTTTCACTTTGGCCACCTGAGCATCGGTTCGAGCGGTCGTCGGGCGTCCGACGCGGTGCTCGTCTTGGACGAGCTCCCGGCCTTCCTCAAACATTTTGTGTCACTCATCTTGTGCGGCTTAGGCATCCCAATAAGTCTGTTTAGTGAGTTTAAGGGTCTCTGACGCGGATTTCCCGAGTTTAACACAAAGCTTCCCAGCGCAGCGTTGCTCGACGGTGCGCTCCATGCTGGCGCGACGACAACACAAATAATCACACGTCACAAAAATCCACCTCCTGTCTCAACGCATGCCTGGAGTCGACTGAACTGTGCGCCTGAGTGGTGGGGAACCCCTCTACCGAGCCGAACGGTCGGAGCCTATCCACCGCTGTTGAGTCTACAGCGAACCAGTCATGATACTTATTGTGCCGACCCTATATGTATGAAAACATACCGCGACAATCGATGTACGCTGTGATCAGCCAATGGTTAGCTTGGTTTTAAACTATTTACACAGCAACGAATAAAAAAAGTTGTTTACCATAGAAATAGCCTTGACTACTTCAATATTTAGTAGGAAACTGTAGTTGACGGATAGTGCCATGATTTATCTGTTAAAGTTTGAAAATATTCTATACTTTACTGGGGCGATGGTCGAAAACATACATCTGGGAATAGGAAACGTCGACATTGTTCACGATCTTGCTTCGGAAGTGGGAATTTTTGCTTGGCGACCGTCACTGTAAATCTTCAAATTCCCCGGCGTATAATAGTTGAGGTATGGGAATTTTTCAGATAGCATCAGCCCAATGGCCACAGACACTAAGAAGAGCACTGCTCTGAAAAAAATAAGTATGTCGCAAGAAAAAGGGAATTGATGGCAGGTTTTCCAAGAAAAATACGTGTAGAAAGACTAGAAAGGAGTTTAATAAGAAGCATAGCGACTAATGGATAAACATCCAGGTCTTTGTTATAAAGTTGGAGCGTAGTTTTTTGGAAGCTAGCGAGATGTGGTCGTTGATAGGAATGGAGAAAGCA
Source organism: Hetaerina americana (assembly GCF_022747635.1). Taxonomy (NCBI): domain Eukaryota; kingdom Metazoa; phylum Arthropoda; class Insecta; order Odonata; family Calopterygidae; genus Hetaerina; species Hetaerina americana. The sequence goes on along the minus strand of NW_027287217.1, from coordinate 1,529,545 downwards.
ATTTGGATAGATAGGAAACCTAATGACAACATTTTAAAAATGGCGCAAAAAAGAGGAAGTGGTCGGATAAAATTAGAAGAATGGAGAGGAAATGGGCGGAGCAAATATTGATAGGATTTTGACGGTCATGACAGAGAGGTGAAAATATTAGGCAAGAAGAGGAAGGAAGTGAATAGGCTTCTAACGGGGTGAAGGCAGACAGAAGATGCGAAGAAAATGATAAAATGCAAACAAGAGGAGTCCACTTGGCATGTGGTTAACATCAGATAAAAATTTTAGAAAACCAACCTTAGAAGATAAATATTGTTAATGATGATTTTTTCCCTTCTACTGTATACTAGGATCAGAGAATATTATCTCCTAGGATGTACCATTTCTGTCATATCTTGCTCTTGAGCAGGAAGTGGTTGGAAATTATATTACAATTATCTAAAGTCAGTAGACTCGAAACAGTAAAAACAAATTTGATGCTATATTGAAATTTGTACAGTAAAAAGTGCATACAAACGTGAAATATCATTCACAAAAGGAGTTCTCCTCGTCACAGTACCTCTCAAACCCCTTCTCTGGCAATTTTTAAAATTTTTCAAGAAGATTAGACTTAACAAGGAAAAATGAGAGCTGGCATTTTTTAACGCAAAGCGGGGTTCCATTTACTGATTTGTATCATCACACACCATAGCATTGTCTTGCTATCGCGTGAAATGGCTTATTTTAGCAAAGACTTTTTTACTTTTAGTGACAATATGTTTTCTTCATGCAATCGTCAGTGCAACCGAAAAAGGAACGAGCGAAGATGGAGTTAAGAAAGAAGTCGTCGTAAGCCAACACAAATATTCCACGAACTTTATTTACTTGGTAGCCATGGTATTTTTTGTTTATTTACTGAGATTTGGGTTATGCCGATGGAATTCGTTTTACTGCTTTTCTCCAAAGTTGCAAAGGATGAGTCTATCGTATTTCTTATGGGAATTTTATAGGACGTTATGGATATTACGAAGGACGTGTCAATTCCTAACGAAATAGTTTCTTATAGGTATTCTTTTTACCATCAAATTGAAAAGTTTGAAAGTATTCTGTGCATCGATGGAATCTTACAACACAATGCATAAATCGGTAAGTGATTTCCCATATTACTATTTGTGTTAGTTAGAATTGATTTACTCGTACATATATTTCCTTTTCGGGCCTGACGCATTCTATTGTTTTTTTATCTCAATCATGATCCCCTTCCTGATTCATTTGTGACTGAAGACGGTGCAGAATCGATTTTCTCTTTCCGTTTTCTATGGACAACGCTTAAGTTATGTATGATGCTTCAATATTCTCTTCTTCAAATCTGTTTTCTCTTTTATTTTGCTTGGTGATGGAGTTTGTTTGGTTTGTTACTTAATGTAAACGGATGACTTTTTGTATTACGTATGACGGCTAGGTTATAATTTAAATAATTGTGTCAACAGCAAAGAATCGTGAAATAGGTACATGGAAACCTGGTCCAAAGCCGTGGAAAAAGCGGGCACTAGACTATCAATGCAATAAAGTAAGCTAAATAATTCAAGCAGTATGGATTGAGTGTATTATTATTAAGCCAAAATGCAAATATTTCTTTTGAATGTTTGTCTCAGTTTGTGTTTATGTTTACCTTTGGTAGTTATTTAACATTTAATTGGATATGGTTATTTTCCATTGTCATGTTATGAAGAAAGAATAGCAGCTCCTTCGTTAATAGAGAAGGATGGACACATGCGTTTAAGAAATAATGTTTGTGAAAGAAGCATGATTTTTTTCTTATTGTTACTTAACGTAACTTAACATAATGCTTAACAGTAGGAATTTACCAAAATCTGCCGCTAATTGCTTGCTTGCTTATATAAAAATAATAAGTGATTAAGGGAATACCTCGGCAGGGGGGGCGAGAGCGGGATAGCAGACTTCAGCAAAACATTCTTTTGAAGTCCCCCTTTCGTTACGGTAATTTTCAAACGTTGATAAAAAAAATTGATCCACAAAAAGTTTTAAGGGAGAATTTAATGAGCGGCGAGGTGTTATGACTCATTTTGAAATCGGCCGTTGTATTTCGCAGATAGCTAATTCCTCAAATCTGTGCGTGAAAAAATTCTGGCCCCGAAACATGTTACCCGAGCACTTCAGCTGTCGTCGGAGGAAATGATTGCTTGCTTTGTGCGTGTTCAAACTTTTACGGGCAGTTATCTTACATTTTTCATGGCTCGAAAGTTGAAAAAGATATGAAAGGTTCTCCTTCGCAAAACGAGTCCACCCGCATGGCATAGTTAGAAATGCCCACCCATGTTCCCTTTCAAATCAAGGGCTACTCTACGTAGTTTGAATTGAAAAAATAAGGCCTAAAACTTTTCATTCGGGATTAAATCATTAATCACACATATTGCTTGGGGTTTGGTGCACATAAAAAGTGCTTTCGACACGCGTGTATGGAGGCGATTATGAGGAGAAAGAGGTATGCGAACGAAGGAGTTAGGCGCGTGCCAGGAGGTGAGAGGAAGTTGATGGGTGGGGAGGTTCGACGGTAGGGAAAGTGAATTGACGGGTTCAAAGGCCGAGCTGGATACTGAAGGTCGTGCTTAAATATTGGGCAGGACGGGAAAGAGGGAGAATAGGAAAAAATGGTTTTTGGGCTTGATTTTGGGCCCATAGAATATTTGAAGAACTGCAGAAGAATACGTATACTGTAAGGCAATTAATCATCAGTTTAGTAAGTAACCCAATGAATACAATAACCAGAATGAAACGGAGAAAACAATTTTAAACTCATACTTTGTAGAGTTTGTATACTGTATGAATATATACTATACTAGTATGTATTTATACTGAACTAGCCGACTCAAGGACTCCTTCCCACGGACAATACGGGACAGCAACTGCAGGGTTATAGATAGCAAAAATTCCACTTGCCACCCTCAGCGTCTAAAAAATAATTAGTTCTACTTAAATGCATGCTCTTCCACTAACCTTATTTGTTTTGTTATAATTACCCATTCTTTCCGAATGACCTCATTTGTGTTCTGTTCATCTGTTTTTAACTCTCCCTTTCAATCCCTCGTCCCTCTCCGCGGAGGGAAATTCCTGCTACCTGCAACGTTGGGTCGCATTCCCTGTCTTTTACAGTCTCTTCGGGGGGCAGAGTGTTTTGTGGTGCATGTTCATGTGGTAGTGATGTTTCACATTCTTGCTTGTTGCGTCCTGGCTTGCGTGTTGTTGGATGGCTTTCGTGCTGCATCCTGGGGTGCAGTATGTGTTTGCATGAGTGTTGGATGAAGGGATTTTTGCATGAGTGTGTGCGCTGCTGTGGGTGTAATTTTCCATGTTGTTGTTTTGCAAGTGGTATTGTTCCTTTTTACGGTTGGTGACCTAACACCCCCCGCCACATGCCCTTGCGGTGGCTTGCGTGGTATTATGTAGATGTAGATGTATATTTACACAGTACCCAAGGTGTGAGGCAGGGAGGTAAGTCTTAGTATATGCGATAGTCATTTTGATGTATGAAAGTAATTTTGACAATTATCGCATTAACTATAGTAATGAAATCGGGTTGCTCTATTGTTATTAGTGTCCAAAATAGTGTGTGTTATTATCAGTGAGATTCCTTGACTAAGGTCCAAGACAAGGAATAGCGAGATTCCTTGACCAAGTAAGAACTCCATCAAATGCATTTTTCAAATTTTGGAACTGCCTCGCTTGGGACCTACGTTGGATTGCAAAACGTACGGTTTTTTTCTTGCCAGAGTTAATGTGTGAAATGGGCTTTAATCTGACAAATAGACCAAATTTCCAATTACTGTACCCTCGTTTTATTATTCGCGATGATTTAATTAATTAAGCCATAGTCCTGTCTCTTGTAAACTGAAATTAAGAGATGAATTTTGCCTCAACTTATGCTATCGCGACATCTTGTGACAGTACCCAGTTTAATGCGTTCTCTGTCAAGTTAATTTTTTTAATGCAAAACTTCGGAAAACAGGGTCTTGGTTCATTGAGACTCTATATATCAAGAAATAGCATAACCTTATTTTCAAGAGTGGTTATGCTCATACTGATTTCGAATATAGGATTAGGCCGTTAACGAATTCTTCAATTAGGTGCCGCAAATACTCTGTTACCTTAGTAGGGAAGATTTCATCTTAATGAGAACATGCCCGAATTCTTTAGGTAACAATTAGCCGCTGACTTAATGATATACTCTTACTGTTGTCATGGAAGTGAGTGTCTTGTCTTGCGACGCCATCTTGTTTCACTGCTACTCTTCCCTTTGCACTTCAATTGCTAGTGACTTTCAACGGTTGTAAAAAGTGGCATAATCCGTTAAAGTACGGAACATGGCGCCGAAGACAATGCATTACTGGCAAAGGTACTGCGTTAAAGATTTATCTGACAGGAGAAGTTCCAAAAACCACGAACAAAAAATATAACTGCTTACAATTGGATATTATTTGTTACCCTTTCATGCTTCGTAGTTACCCTCGAATGAACTCGAATTTCAAATAAATCCTCCCTGAAGTCAGTTCTTAAAAAAATTACCAAAGTGGAATCTTCCCAATTGCTATTTATTTTTCTATTACGATTCACCTGTTAAAAGGCGAACAACCATCTACCGAAAAAATTAATAGAGATATATTACCAGTTGCGTGGACTCCCTCTTTCTGTCCTACAATTATTTCCTTAAGTTTTTGGTCATCACACTTGCCTTCTAAAAATAATATTTTCTTTCTTTCTCTCTCACCTGATATTCTTCCTTCCATTACAGCCTCTAACATCCATTTGTGCCTCTAAATATCTCCTCCGCCCAGTATCATCCTTCTTCAGACTTCCCCTAGCGACTCCATCTTTTCTATCATCATACATCAACGACTTAAGCCGATAGCCTTCCTCTCTTACCAAATTATATTTTCACTTCTCCAATGGGGAAGATATAAAATATCCTGTTAACTAAATGGATTCGAACACGGATAAGGACAACATCTAAAGGGGCTGGGGAGATTTCATCATTATATGTGAGCAAAAATAATTTTATGTACTTTTTTCCTAGTAAGGGTTTTGAAGCCCTGTCAAATTGGAAATAAATCGCACTATACTACTTCGAGAATGAGAAACATCAAACAGTAAATCATTGCATCATTTCAAGGAGCGCAGGGACTCACAATTAATTTATCGCGTCTAAATAAAGTACCAAGTTCCTTCGAAACTAAGTGGTATTCCATCGCAATTTAATGATTCAGATAAATATTTATAAGGCAACCAAAATAAAATTATGCGGCGACGTTTATGTTGGACAGACGCTTCGAAATATTGATACTCGGACGAAATAACTCAGAGGTTAAGAGTAACTTTGCCAAATATTTTTATCATCACCTCAGTGATGGGAGGATCATATATTTTTTTAAATAACTACTGAGGTGATTTTAAAAATATATGATTGAACTGTCCCATTAAATGAAGTGCTACAGAACAGATAGAGAAGAACCAATGACCCTCACCCTCGTCCTATCATGATTCTCCCATCCTTCAAACTGTGACGAAATTGCAATTATATGGATTGACATTATTACTGCCCTAGGTCCATATGGCTCCTGATACTCATAATTATTTTAATTGCACTGCATTCCAATTCTTAGTATAAAAATTACGGTTAATTTGGAATTACTAAAAATACACAACGTTTAAATTGTATAAAAATAACAACTTACAACAAGAAATGGACATGAACGTAATAAAATTTACAATTAATTAGAGCTACTCCCTTCCAGTATTATAATTATCATTCTGTAACATTTATGTCAGAGAGTGGCAATTATTCAGACACAATGGCGTCAAATAGATTTATTTTAAAATTAGCAATGGTCTGTCACATTTTTTAGCCATCTATTAATGAATTTCCTTTTCGAGAGGTCGTTGCCGTGAAACGTTTATAGCGTATTTCCGAATGATGTCGAATTTGCAGCGTTCAGTAATATAACTAAGTAAATCCATTTGTCTAACCACCTTCGTCCCCTCCTGCTATCCTTGAACTTTCTCTTCTTTTTCCCTTCCCCCCATATCACTAAGCTGTCTGATAAGTGAATCGCTCATCTGTTTTACTGCACCTGAAGATCTTGCGATACTTTTCCAATTTGAGATCTACCTCCCGTAAACCTCTGGTGGAGAAATAAAAAGACTAACAGTGGTAAGCTTTCACTACGCAAGTTTGGGTTTTGTGTTTATTTTCTCTCTTTAAAATTCCCATAATATGTGCTGACGCGATTTACTGGACGACCTACATGTATTTCAACATTAGTGGTTTGGTACAACACATACCAAGAAGTGTGTACCAAAATAATTGAGAGCAAAGGTCAAATACTTGGCACTGAAACAGGTAAAGGTAAACGAAACGAGGTTGCCATGGAAACTAAATTACCGGAATTGACCGATAGTGACGTAGCAATCAAAAAGAATAGTAATCACTACAATTGGGGAACAACTACCGTGGCCTTCAGATTTAAAGAAGAATATTGACTATTGATAGGATTTTTAGCAAATATCTTCCCTCAACTTCGCAAATTAATGATATGCCAAGGTTATATAATGTTTAGGTTAATAAAAGTCTTAAAGACTGTTTTAGTAGCCTAGACAACTCATTATGTGATAGCAGATTACCATTGGGCATTTGTAAGAATATGAAATTATGGGGGTACATCACATACAGTAAGGGTACAGATTACATTTAGTCACTGAAACTCCGGTTGTGCGAAATTATTTCATCTGTTATATGTACCTTTGTAAAACTTTTTTCAAACATTAAATATCATATTTACCTTAACATTTAAATTTTTATAGTACCGAAAATATTCCTCGAGGGTGGGTCGCGTCCACTGCCCCTCCCTTTGTTCCGCACAAACGAGGGCATTGGTAAAGAGGAGGTCACAGAGCGAATGAGGGATGGCGGTGGATGGTGTTGACTAAATATGTCAGGGGGCGAGTGATCGTATCCAATCTTGGTGTTGGGGGTTGAGGACTATTTGAAGTTTGCTGCGACGCTCAGTTGAGAAACCAAACCGGCGACACAAGAGACATCTAGGAAGAATGACCCTTTAACTTAAGCAATCCAGGAAGCTATTAAGATCCCCCTCTCTGTTCTCACAGTCAATTGGAGAAAGGACACCAACTCTTTTCGTTACGTTTACGGCGGTGATTGTCCCACACTTATCACGACAACCTGATGTAATTCGCAATCAAGGCTCGAGTTTTATCAATGTATTGGTTCTAGAAAAAAAACTCGTCTACGATATTACTCTGGTGTTCTTAGTAGCGAAGATACGTGTTTTTATACCGAACTGAGAATTGGTATACTTTTTTATAGCACTAAGAAGGAAAATCGTCCTTCCCACTCTATGTGAGGGTGGGAGATCCCCGTACCCACCCTCACCCCACCAAATTCCCACTTCCTCTAAGTTCTCTGAACGCCTACTTGTCGGCTGACAGATACACAGTAAAGAAGGGACGATAGAGAGGAAGAGTAGGAGAGCGAAGATGCTTTAGGGCCCAAAGTAATCAACAGGGGCTTTGAACACAGACGACGCTATATCCATTAAAAGAGAACTACGGTGAGAAATAATTTTATGGGAAATACTAACAATATTTTGAGAATTTACCAAGATATAGGCAGCTCATTTCGCAAATTTTCACAATTCAATTCGTTTTCAATTACAACAACCTTAATTTACAAAAATAAAAGAACTATTGGTAATTGCGGTACAAAAAATCATTAGCATATGCTTTTCACTGATACTGAGCTCCTAGTACTTAGATGTATAAAATCTCGAGCTGACCTTCTCGATTGCAATTGGGACAGGTCCTCTTTACCAACATAGTCTTACCTTCAAAGGTATCTTTCCTTGTCGGACAAGCTTTGCGTATTTCAGTAGTACTTATAATTCTTAGGGGATGCGGCGGGCGATTGAGCTAATTTGCGCCATTGTGGATATGTGGGTAATTGGATAGGAATATGTTTGTCCAGGGAATAGGAGAAGAATGGATGAAAAGAGATGGAAACCCGGCGTCGGTGTTTGCCTATTCTAATAAAGAAAGGCGGCGAAGGGTCAATCACCTCCCACCCGACGGACGGAGTATTCAAATTAAAGTTCTCTCCCAAGAGAGCATCCCTCGTAGGCATCGGAATACCATGAAAAATATTCTGCTACGACCGGGATTCGAACCCGGGTCTTCGGGTGTGGGAAGCGGAACATTAGTCATCGCACCATCCTTACCCTCCAGACGTATTGAGTCTCGGAGAACATCCTCGGTTTACGCAACAGCTTCAAAAGAGGGGAAGAAGGCCCTGTAATTATCTTTTTTCTTAAACGGGAGGCCCCGCCTTTTTCCCTTCCCATTCACGGGCTCGCTGCGGGGCGTCTGATCGGTATCTGTCCCCGAGGGAGGACCGATGAGTAGGAGAGAGGGTGGGGAGGAGGGAGACCCGGAAACCCTGATCTGATGAAAGAGAAATGAAAAGCACGAAAGGATGGAGGGGTCTGTCAAGTCTGGGATGAGCGGGTGGGGGATGGGCGGGAAATGGCCCACATCTCTTTCGCCTCGGTGACCTCAATCGGACCATTGTTGTGCTGCGTCATGACGACGGTCAGAGCTATTTTTCGGCGTCGTGGGGGCAGCCGAGATAGAGGGCGTGGACGAGAAAGATTCCCATTACAAAAGTGGACGACGCAGTCGAGGAGTAATGGGCCAGTTTCGACCTCAATTGCCGTGAATTTAATGGTTTTTATCGACCACAGGAGAGAAAAACTGTATTAACTCGATAAATATTCTGAATGATACAAGTATACAAGTATATTATTTCCAACAATATGGGAGAACAATTTTCCCATTTCGCTAAGAACCAATTCACATAATAGCTCAATTTATGCATATATATATATATATATATATATATATATATATATATATATAAATGTATTCATATTATATATATAATATGTATGTTCCTTCACATGATTATAAAACGCAGGAATTATGGGGTATAATATACGAGGTCTGTTCAAAAAGTATGGCGACTTTTGTGTTTTTTTCAAAAATTATGTATTTATTCATGAATATCGCGGGGGCGGGTGGACTCTACCATCACCTACCACACCGACCTTTGGGTCGATTACTGTGTAAATGGTTTTCAACTATCAAGATAATCTTACATTTTATGGAAATATAATTTATTATTATTAGGTAATCTACCGGTTAAGGCAGGTTTTTGGATGAACACAACTACCAAAAAAATATTTTGTGACTCCTATCAAAACACAAAATCCAACAACCTAGTCTGAATCAGGTCCCTCTTTATCTCTGAGTAATTCCTTCATCCCGTCCAACGTCCCTATCCTGTTCCCTCCCTTTCCGCATTTGCCTAACATTCTCCCCTCTATTGCAGTCTTCAACATCCCACAGCCAATCAATACGCCCGTCATCCATTTTTCCTGCCTCCATAGGATTTCTTCCAACAAACCCCTCTCTTCGCCAACCATACCAAGTACTTCGTCATTTGTTTTCTTCTCGGTCCATTTCCCCTTCTCTATTACCCAAGCCATAAAATTATTTTTGTGGCCACTGGAATGGTAGTATTTGTCTTCGGAAATGTGCAGTTAAATTAGTGTAGATTAGTATTTGAATTAAAATATCTGTACAAAATTTTGAAAGCAGTCATCTTTTTTTCACTATCCAATGATGTTGGCCTATTTAAGATATTCCTTGGTGGTCGTTGTAATACATTTCCTGTGTTATATCCTTCCGTTACTTCCCCAACACACCCAACAGGTAAGCCAAATCCATCCAGTGCTTCTTTTCCTTGTGGTGCTCCAAATTATAATTTCCTCCTTAAATCTACTCTATGCTTCCTCATTTCTCTCTTTTACTATTCATTTGATCTCCAACGTCCGTCTCCAGCAGAAGATTTCGAAGTTTCCTGTTTCCTCTCGAGCCCGCCTCCAAAATGGTCCGCGTGCCAGTTTTCCTCAATCAGTGTGATTGAAAAACCCTACTTCCTTTAGTGCAGTTGATTCTTTCTTGAATGTTGCAGCTGCGTCTTTATCCCATGAGCGTGGTGACGTTAATACTTACGGGATTAACATTTGAAAAATCCGTAAGTGTTTTGAATGCGTTGAAATCGCAACACAATCATTAGGCTAGGAATGGAATGGGGACCGCTTTGTGACCAAGAATGTAATGGGCGCGATCGGAGAAATTAAATATAAATACCTTGATTGTATTTATGACCCGGAAGGTATAATCCTCACACTCCAACATATCAGTAACCCATTCTCATAGGGTGAAATGAGACACTGTCGGGTCAGTGGTTTCTCAATGAATCCTAACGATTACGTATATTTCTCTAATTAATCATCAGCTTAGAGGAGAATGGTATGTAGTGAAGGGAATATTTCAATGGAGGTCATTCCGTACGTTTGCAGCAAATGATGTTCAAACCGAAGAATTTTCAACGTTTTATCGAAGGACAAAGAATTCTTCGAAGTCATTCCATTCTGTGTGAAAACAATGTTTTACTCAAAAAGCTGCAATATCCATGGCCTAATTAGGACCAAATCAATTATGTAATTAGATTGCCGGGATAAATCGTTTAATTTCACTTTGCAAAGTCCTCCCGAACAATAAGGAAACTTTGTTTTCTTCATTATTTATCCGCCCCTTTTTCTTCAAATGAAATATTAGACCTGATTCTCTATACTCCTATGAAAAGATTTAGAAAGGCGGGGCTGATACTGAAATACTAAATAATATGTAATAACCATGACCTACTTCTAAATAAAATCACCCATCTGGAATCGTAAAAGAATTTACTAAATCTTCTCTTCAAGAGAGGTTATAGACACCTGTCGGTTTATCTTGGGGTTATCTGGTAAACGCATTCCTCGTCAAGTTAAAAGGTATCGGCCAGCGTGCCCCAAGGATCAATCCTTGGTCTGGGTTTTTCTTTATCTGTATCAAGGATTTCTTTCAAAGGTCATAAGAAGTAATGTGCAAGCTATATTCTGTGGATATCATTTCAGTCTTATATAGCAACAATCTCGATCGTATTATTTTTTAAACGGAGTTAAAAACATACTTTGATGAAGTGAGTGATGCCAAATGACAATGTTAGCGTGTAGCACGAAAATCTTTGCCGATTCATTTTGCACAAGAATATCTACCATGGAAACCTGGAGTGAACATTATATTTGCAATCAAAACCTTTTTCTCGGTCCCAGCTTTACTCTTTCAAGAGTTGAGAGCCGCAAGATGATCGCGTATTGAGAAAATTAAGCTACATTTGGTGGACCGCATATGATAAATTAGTCAGTATCCTCGAATACTCACAGAATATTCTACTTTCTGGAATCGTGTCCAGTCAAAGTGTTTATCATTCATACCTTGGAATTTTCACATTTTAGCATATTAATCTACATAGTTTTAAGCATAAAGCTGTTATATTAAGGAAAAATTAGATTTGTTATTACCCCTTTGACGTATAAATTCTTGAATATTCTGTACCATCCCTGTGTCAGGCATTCAAATTTTTGTTCAAAATGTTTTGACGCGTATTAATACAAAAATAAATTAATAACTGATAGAAATAATTCTGATGTTAAAACAAAAAAAGCATTAACAGAGATGCATGTACGGAGTGTGCCCCTTATGTCCCCCGCCACACGCCCTTGCGTAGATAAAGATAACTTGACCATAACCCAAAGTTAACTCTTCCGAGGGATGAGAGCTCATCACGTGATTCTAAAATAACTCGTGATGTGAAATGTTGGCCAAAATAATTATTTGCAGCAAAAATACAGCATTTCTGGTCTTTCCTAATTTATTTATTTTTTAACGTATTCGACCTCCGAGCAGTTACTACAAAATGCCGTATTTGAGCAAATTTGATGACGCATAACAGAGCGAGGAGATTGAATTTAATATCAAGGTGAAAGTAAGTCAGAATTTTTCATGCGCAAAGATACTCTCGCCCTGAAAAAAACCTCCGATTGCTTTAACAAATCAATCAAGAGCATTATCATCTTTGATCCTTTTCCAATCGCGATCAGCTCGCTCTATTGCGTGAGAAGTCAACTACCACAAATCGTGCGGCTTCCGTCCTTGATTGACCAACTATTGACCATAGATATAAATTTGGTAACATTAATTAATAATTCGTTCGTGTCCGCTCAATCCTTGAGAAAAACTGAAAGTACCCCTTAGAAGGGGATGGAGTATCGTCTACTCAGGAGGTCACCACACACATGGCGTCGAGATATTAAAGACTGTATTCCTTTGGCGTTTCTACCAAGATTCTTTCTTTCTTAAGAGAGATGAGATCTTAAATGTCGCGCTCTCATTTCTTAATTTCCAACGAATACTTGTGATGTAATGTTGGACCCGCAGGTGTGACTGCAAGGTGACACATTGCCGACGTATCTACTCATCCGTCAAGGCCGTCAAATTACCATCACAATGTACGTACAATTTCACTTTACGAAATCAAATTGGGAAACATATCTCAAGGCGTGGCAATGTAGGGCGGAGGGGGAGTGGAGATGTAATTTTATTCGTGGACTCAATTTGATTGGAAAAATGAAATCAATACCATTATATGATTTAGCGACCGTCCTGACTTCAGCCGATAGAACTTTGCTCTTAAGCTACTATCCGGATAAATTCACCTTCAAAATCTTTCCTTCACGCCGTAAAATCACGGAAAGGAAAACAAACGAAGGATTTCTAGTAATGTCGGGGGAGAAGAAGAGGATTGTTGCGGCAAACATTCAAATAAGGCAGGAAAAATGGATGTAGGGCGTATTAAGTGGCAATGAAATGTTGGAGACGTAGGAAGAGAAAGGAATGGTGGGTAAGCGGGGTCGAGGCAGAAAAATAATAGCCATGTTGGACGGAATGAAGTCAGGCAGGAAGTGTGGGAAGTTAAAGAAAGGTTTACTGCAATGGAGATTTTAGAATATTTTTACATCTGCATTGTACCCTACAAGCTACCGCTAGGGTGTTTCAGGAGGTGATCCAGCATAAGGCATTTAATATCAAAATTTAAGTTTTTCTCAATCGTTAGTTACCAATAAATATGTAAAATAATTCAAGTAATGTAGATAATGAGAGCTACCTTCCATTGACTGCGGCATCTAAGTGAGATTTACTTCTCTAAGCATATGAGACGAGCTGGTAGTAATAAAAATGTCAATAACTAAAGATAGATGAGATAATGACAATATCTAGGCTAGGCTACTTAACTAGGCTGCTTGGAATGAAAAAAGAAAAAAATACTTTCCCTCTCATAGCGCGGTCACTTGCAGTTTTTCCGATCCCTTATGGTTCTTGAGTAAAACAGCATCTTCAATCTTTCAATGCTACACTTGGATCCCTCTAATATTTTAGTTACTCTAATTTATTTATCATTATACTTGATGGAGCTGAGAAATGCGGCAATGCTTAGGCAGATGGTTCAAAGAACACCTACCTTTGCCGGTAGATCACTCTCAATAATAATGCATGTAATATCCCCCAAACAAAAAACCAACTGGCGAATCCACGGACAATTTTTTTCGCAAAGCCTGCTCACGCACTTCACGGAGAACGGCTATATACATACTAATTTATGACAGCAAACTAGCTATAACAGCCGAAATGCGGATTTGGTAATCGACCTACGAGAGCTCATCAGATAGCTGCCCTTTTATCGTTATCCGCAGACTTGGTCCACCTCTTTTCCTCCATGGGACTTGAGATAAAACCTGTTCATGGGCTAGAAGCTTACAATGACGTGAGCGGTGGCGTCATCTGGATTGGCGCCTGAACTCGAATGTTAGGGAACCCATCTGACCTCGGAAAATTCCATCCCCATCAAGCGTCGTTTATTTTAAGACCGGCTGGATAATTCAACCTAATGGCATGTTGGAGAACAGGGAAACGCCGCGTTTGGCACAGCAGCGGGGTTATTTTGCCTCCGTTGACTCGATATTGCGCAAGCTCATCCCCACAAAGTGTTTCCCGGAAGAAGGAAGCATCGCGTCAAACTGGACATTCTGTCCCCTGCGTGGCGTGTGAAACGTTCCGGCCGCAGCATAAGCACGTCAAGAACCCTCTATTAACTCAAAAATCTTTTTTTTTCATCGGAAACGTTACTCCTGAGTCAATCAACCCTGCTTCCTAACTACGAAATATTACATGAGTCATATTTTGATTCGCGGTCGCGTTTTTATCCGGCTTCATTTATTTCTTGCTACTGCACGTGGGGCTTATTAAGAAAAAATCGATGTTGTCGAGTGTCTGCAGAGACGAAGTTTGATGGTGTAGCAGTTCATTTGATTCGCTATTTCGTGATTAATATGCTATGCCTAATTCATAAAATCAGTTACGTTCGGATGACCACAATTTAGGTATTTACTTAGTTTTAGTAAGTTAGCTTATTCAGATAAGGGGTTGAAAACATTACTGAGCAATTTGAAACTGTCTATGGCATTGGTATGGGATGAATACGAATTTCTAGAACAAAAAATAGTTTACCTATCTCGGAAATATTTTAAACCGAAACAGTCAAAGTAATAAGAACGTACAGCGTGGTTTTGTATGGCTCGGAAACATGGTCATTGAAACAGGGTGGTAGGATATGGTGGGTAGGAGAGAGGATCGTCGTGAGAAATTGGAAAGATGCATGAAAAATGGATGCAGATCATTTTGATTAGCAATGGAATTTGAATCTTGTAATACACATAGGAGAGTAGTAGGAAAGCAATAAAGGAATAGAAATAGTACAGTCATGTTGGACGGAATGGAGGGAGGAAGCATGCAAATTTGAAGAGGGTTTCTTGTATTGTTGGGTGTCAGTTTGCGTTTGGTTGGGAGAGGCAAGGAATTGTATTGCTGTACCATTGTACAGGATGTGCCCATCCACCTACCTACCTCAACCGGAGGAACACCAAAAACAATAAACATTTTATGTACCTGCTGATTCGATACTCGGATATACGACTTTAAATCTGACATCGAATAAATTCGATTATTTCGATGGAATCGTTCTAATTGGACTATAGTAATAAACAAAGTTTGAGCAGAGCTCCTCTTGTTCAAAGAGACGGAGAGAAAGTACCAACAACACAGTCATGTGACATTGGTATGTTTTGACCGAGGTTACAAAATTACTCCTGTACAAAAGAGATTTTAAACCATTATATAGATTACGAATCAACCTAATCTTCGAGAAAGCATTAGTAATTTTTCGCTAAAATTGTCTCTATCGAAAGAAAGCTTCAACTAGTCAACAGGATCTTCGGTTACAATGGTGTGGACGGTTCCGACTGAAAGGCCGGTCTCCTCAATGATATGGGCGATGGTTAAACGTCTGTCAGAGTCCACAAATTTTTTCACTTTGGCCACCTGAGCATCGGTTCGTGCGGTCGTCGGGCGCCCGACTCGGTGCTCGTCTTGGACGAGCTCCCGGCCTTCCTCAAACATTTTGTAGCACTCAAAAACTCTTGTACGGCTTAAGGCATCATCCCCATAAGCCTGTTTAATGAGTTCAAGGGTCTCCGACGCGGATTTCCCGAGTTTAACGCAAAACTTCACAGCGTAGCGTTGCTCGACGGTGCGCTCCATGCTGGCGCGACGACACCACAAATAATCACACATCACAAAAATCCACCTACTGTCTCAACGCATGCCCGGAGGCGACTGAACTAAAGTGCGCCTCAGTGGTGGGGGACCCCTCTACCGAGCCGAACGGTCGGAGCCCTATCCACCGCTGTTGATTCTACAGTGAACCAGTCACGATACTTATTGTACCGACCCTGTAGTATAATAGCAATACTGTGACACTCTAAACTTAGTTTCACGCGGCGCTCAGCGGGTATCTTATTTTGTCGTTATTATATCGACCACTCCGGTACTGGTATCGGATATGCGAAATGCTGTCCACTCATCCTGTCGCTGACACTATTAATACACGTATAAGTTCAGTCATGCATTCTTTGGTATCAATAATCATAAAAGTAAACCTAAGAATTGAATTAAGTAAAGCATAGATATTTGCCAGAGTTACCTACCATTGGAGGCGCAGGTCAAGCAAATACTGTGCTCTTCAACGAGGATGTTGTTGCCACGGGTGTCATCAATCACACTCCAACTTTCTTAACTTCATGAGTAAAGAGCGTAAGTAATCAAGCATTAAATCCAATTAATTAATAATCAGCTCTTAATAAAATTCTCCACGATTCTGCTGATTTTCAGCGTTATTTTTCAAGGTTGAATATTTAATCTGTAGGTAGCTATAAAATACAAGATCCGCCCATGAAGGTAAGCATCTCGAGTTCGAGTCAAAACAACCTGATTGGTTAAGAGCAAACTCCTTCGCACGTTCGACACTTGATATAAATGTTCACATGCTTCCGATCAACTAGATTCGGATCATTTAAAGTATTTCAAAGACTCAGTAGTAAATATTTCAAAGGGTAGTGTCGTTTTAGTTTCAGATTCGCATTTACCGTTTTACAAGTTACGTTCAAGTTTTAAAATGTTCTAATTTATTTATGACGGACTAGTGACACTAAAAAAATGAAAATTTTACTAATATTCACTATTATTTTACTGTAGATTGATTATATCGTTAACACCATGATTATATGGAGGCCTAAGACATTTCTGTGGAATGGGTCCCTTTAGCTCACGATAAAAACCAGGTGACCCGTGGTCAAGAGGCTTCTTTGGTTCGCTGTATTGCAAGTCTTCTTTTTGAACTGTCAAGCACCCACAACCTCATATTCTATGCACACATCCTTAACAACAAAAACCCGCATTTCTCTCACACTAAGTTTGCCATGGGTTTTGTTGGGTGTGTTAAACAACGCAAGAGAAGGCAACGAATGATTACGCGCTGTTTTTGCACACTAAATGACGCCATTTGAAGTATTGCAAACGCTTCTCACTATAGTGGAAGCAATACAGAGTCTATGCACTGTACAGTGCAGCCATCTATGTCTTGTAATTATAAACATTTCCCGCGAATTTTAAGTTCGATTTAATCTTTCTATCTTTAGGTGACCTTGGAAATTGTAAAAACCTCGTATGTAGTAGTCTGTTGTAACTCACACAAGCGAATTGCTTATAGCATAACATGCTTTTCAAAGTGAAATAAACCAGGAGGCTCTGTTTTTTTCAGGGTCTTTTCCCTGTTACGTCCAGTGGCTATTCGTGAAACCCAAATATCCGATTACAAAATAAGAATTCGCGTCATAAACCCGGAGGTTAACCGACAGATTCGAATATCACGATTACAGGGATGTGATGGCTCTTGCTTTCCGCTAAATATCCCCACCCGAATCGTCTTTACAAGAATAATAGTAATTTTTGATAAAATATTTTCCACCGCACCCTTGTTTATTTATGCCGACTCAACTGGTATTGATTGCCTTAATTTAAAAACGATGACGCAGTTCGGAGAATTGGGGCTGCTGTGAACCTGTTCAAACGATTGAGCCTCAATCCAACCGGATAATTGGCAATTAAAGGTTCCATTTGAGTTTCAAATTTAGGCTCTGGTTTTTTTCGCTTGAATAAGGTAGAGATAGGTCTACGCCTTATTAATGACTTCATGATTCAATAAAAAAAATACAGAGTTCCATTTTTTTCGTTAGTTTGTTTTCCCTTTAATCCAGTGCGATATGTTTTATTATGATTGTGTTCATTTTAGTGCATTGCTGTTTATAATTTTATTTTTGTCACATGAATTTATCCATCAGTCTTGTATTGGAACTTATGACGGCAGTGAGATTATGAAAAATTGAGATTACAAAAGATTTTAACCCTTCGTAATGACTAAATCTAGGACTGGCATAGGAAATACATGTATTCATAGTCTATTTCAAATTCTGAGAAGCAGTCCTAATTTTTTTTTAATTTTTAAAAAACGTTGCTGTGTTAGTTTATATTTTACCTTATATCTGGATTATTTTTATTTTGGTGAAAAAATTTAATTTTTCCCAAGCCATTGCTTCCTTCGTTTACGTGATTAGATTATATTCTTTCTCGATTATAAAACTTTTATTGATTGGGCTGAAGTTTCTCTCTACGGTGCCCATGGTAAAAATAAAACATTTATATCTATTCTGATTAAAACGACTCCTAGATGGAATATCTCGCCATTTTCTATAAACTATTTCCATTTTTTGTAATTGTGATGCTCTACTTTCAAATAAATAACGAAGAGGAATTTTCAGTGTTTCGGAATCTGTTTTTAAATCGTTTAGTCATCAAAATAATACCTTAGACCATCAAGAAATCTTATGCGTCTCCATCTTTTCTTCATCAAGTAGTTTAGACGTTCCAAGAAATTGCGCATATATTAACCCCAAGAACTTTACAGTTTTTTTCAGCTTGTGATCGGAACCGAAGGCGAATATTTTGCAAACGTGGAGGATCGTAGAACACCTTGAACGCCTGGCCGCGTATAGCTGAGTTCATGGGGAATGGAACAAGGTAGAGTTCTTTGACATCTCTGTTCTCAAGGAGAACCCGCTATACCGAAGCCATGAATTCTAGGCATTTATACCCGGGTTAGCGCTAGGGTGGGGGTTGAATAAGGCAATCGCTGATTGGCTGCCCCTTTTTCCTCTTCCAACCCGCCGAGAACCGGCTTCGCAGCGTCGCCGAAGGAGTGTGAATCTTCGGCCGCGATTAAAGTTTTCCTTCACTAAGCTTGCATCCAGAGGTTTCTCCATGATCCGATTACGTCCCTCCAGAAATAAAACGGGTTTTATTTCATTCATGTTAATCACCGCGTTAAAAATCTGCTGGCCCACTTTTTGTGAAATTACTTAAGGTCACTGAAGCCTCAAGGTCCCTTATTCCTGATATTCTGAAATTTACAATGGGCTGGAATTATTAAAAAAAGGGGCTCTCTGAGCTATTTTTACGTATTTCATCTTTCCTTAAATATGGTGATATTAAAATGGGGTCAAAGGAGCTAATCTCTTCCTATGCCAAAGCAAAATATCATTTGATCAAATTTGTGTATGCATATATGTCTATGTATGTGTATATATATGTCTATGTATGTGCATATATATATATATATATATATATATATATATACACACACACACATATATATATATATATGTATGTGTGTGTGTGTAGAAATATATATATAATACATACATATACATGTTTTAAGAAGTAGAGGCTAGAAAATCCACCCGGCAGTGGAATGATCCGGTGTTCAAGTCCCGATCGAGGAAATATTTTTGCCCTCTTGATTTGCTCGATTCCGCCTTACCCACCTCTCCTGTGCTTGTCCATATTGTGTGTTCCTATCCCTTTTCCTTATATCTATTTCCATGCAAATGAATATTTGTTCGTCATATGGCGGGATTTCGTGTTTGAATGTGTGTGTGTGTGTGTATATATATATATATATATATATATATATATATATATATATATATATATATATATATATATATATATAAAATATATATATATTATATATATATATGTGTGTGTGTGTGTGGGTTGCGGTAGTCCAGAGGGTAGGCCGCTGGACCGCTGACCGGAGGGGCCCGGGTTCGATTCCCGGGCAAGGCACCTGCAGCTCCATTCAAGCGGAGTGGGGTTTTTCGGGTACCAGATCTTCCGGGGACCGCAACCGGCACAGGGGAAGGAACTGGCCCCCCTACCCTGATGTGTGAATTTCACACGCCGTCGGGCTTGGTTCTGGGTGAACTATACCATCACCTACCAAACCGACCTCTTTGCACAACATATTTCTTCCACATTATCTTTATATATAATGTATAATTATTATTTTTTATATTTTACCGGGTGAGGTAGGCTTAGACGGACATAGCTTCTTAAATTGTACAATAATAGATTTAGTTGCCTCTTTGGGCACAAATACAACCTGACATTTGGCACTACAGTAAGTTCCTCTTAAACTGCGCATACTTCTTTCCTGCTTTCATTCCATCAAAATTGCCCATTCTACTTCAAGCCTTTCCTCGCTTGGCTAGCGTTTCTACTCTTTATTACAGTCCTAAAAACATCGCTAATCGAATGGCGCCACATTCATTTTTCCTACCTCCTTTTGATTTGTTCCCAACAATTCCCTCTCCCCCCCCCTATAACTCGCCAATGCACTATGCCCAGGCTATGACGGAATATAATTTTTACCCATTTATTACAATCACTTATCTATGCTTATTGTTACTAATGATCACTCTTTTTTCCTGGGCCCCTCAGTCTTCGGCAACAAGTTTGCATCCAGAAGAGAAACCACCGTTACCAATATTTTAAATATGCAGCCATATATATTTTAAAGACTTTTCATTTAATTTCCCTCGTGCGCCATCGTTTTAAAGTTGAAGACCAGAATCTGTCCAGTAAATATGTATAATAATGTAAAGATTAATCTTCCTAGCAAATTAAACTGAAAAATACTCGTAGGCATTCAACACTTTAGATGAGAACTATTTGCGCTAATGGATCAGTGCAAGTACTCATGGAGTTATTATGACTGAAGTTATAAGCAGGGAAAGTAATTCCACTAAGTCGTCTTTAAGGCCGACCAAAACTTGCATTTTGTGAGAAGGATCATGAATACAAGTACAGACGAAGTTAATATGCTAATAAGACCTTGCCACATTTGTATGGCATCCGTGTGAAATGGTCAAATAAATAAGCTCCTTTTACATTGAGTAGAAAGGAAGACAGCTCGGTATGTGATGAACAGATATAGTATGGAGGAGAGTGTTTCTGAAATGCTAAACCTAATTGAGATGAAAAGACTTCACCGAAAGAAGATAAGCAAATAGATTAGTGGGCACGTATCGGATAGGGGATACAAGTATGGGACAGAACGCACAGGAAGATCATGGATGGGGGTTAGGATGATCAACCTACATAGGAAAGAATGGCCATGCACATAAAATTAAAAGGAAAAAGCAAAGGATAACTGTATGGTTAGATCAAATACACAGTAGATATTACCGCAGTAGTACCAGATAACGATGGACTATGTTGGAATAACCTATACCTCTCCTTAAGAGAGGTATAGGTTATTCCAAGTATATATATATATATATATATATATATATATATATATATATATATATATATATATATATATATATATATATACGCATCATCTATGTGTATATATATATATATATATATATATATATATACAAAGATGATTTCGTCGACGTAACACGGAAGTGTTGAATAATAAATTGGACAGCAACAAACAATATAGAAACACAGAAAAAGATCACTCACACGTTATTTCTTGATCATTTCGACGGAATTCTGCTCCGTCTTCATCTGAAGATATGTTGCTGTCCTATTTTATATATATATATATATATATATATATATATATATATATATATATATATATATATATATATATATATATATAAAAGTTCTGTCCCTCTCTTCCTTGATAAAGGTGGCAACGACCACCGAAAATTCGAAAAATAGTGAGTCTCTTTTTTTGTGTGTTTCTGTGTTTTTGTCTGAGTCCACTAGTGCTAAGTGTTATACATTATTATTCACGTCCGTGAGACTTTCAAAAAGCGTTATATATATATATATATATGTATATATGTATATATGTATGTATATATGTATGTATATATATATATATATATGTATATATGTATATATGTATGTATATATGTATGTATATATATATATATATATATATATATATATATATATATATATATATATATATATGTGTGTGTGTGTGTGTGTGTGTGTGTGTTTTTGTGTGAAAAATCCATATGGCACTATCTCTGAGCATAGGAATACATCTTTGAATAGGAGAAAAAAATTACAAAAAGCTGAGAGATATTTAAATTACAATTGTCACTAGCACTAACCAAAAAATAAATATTGCTCTTAAATACTTATCTATTTAAGTACATAAATGTATGTGCTCCAATTAATATTGATTAAGACTGAATTTATCGTGAATATGCTTCATAAAAACAACTTTTCGAAGAAATTCATTCAAAAACTATAATAAGTTCAGTAAGAGCAATCATAGCGCCATACATCTCTAACCTTGCAAAAATTACTACGAATATTCCATCCCAATACTCGGTCACAGCAGCCATGTTTCACAAACAGGAACTAGTACACAAGCAATTTAAATGAACACAGGAACAAACCACCAATGACGCATTTACCAATACCCGCCACTTCACACAATTCAATACAAGAATAGCATCATTAGTCCATAGACTTCCGTGGACGTCACCTTGAAATTCAATCTCGACGACTTTCATCTCGCGTTTGATCATGCACAGATATTCAGCAATGTCGTTGTCACAACTTCCACTCGCCAACTTGTCGTTCATTTGGTGAAATCGCAAATGTTTCTAAAATAATGAACGCGAATACATTATAAGGGGATGTAGGGGATAATCCAAGATTTGATCGACATGCAAGCTGCACACCGCAAATGACCAAATGCAACAGTTGTCGTTAATCAATCAGGCAATGAAAAATTTGGTCCAAAACTATTCACATAACAACGTATCCATAGCAGCGATAGCAGAAGCAAGACAATTTTTTTGAATTTAAGATACAAGTATTTGGCTTATTTTCAGCATATTTTTTAACTGAAAATTATAGGCTCAGCGATGTCTGCTTTGTCATTTAAAAATCAAAGATTCTTGGGGCCTCGGTGGATGGTTTATCTTAAAACCCGAGTGAACCCTCGTGTAAAATCTCTAAGAGAACACGCCACCTGCGTGTTAAAAACCTAAGATATTTGGTTTCTTAGGTACCAAGATCACGTCGATGTGAAAATTATGTGCCTCTGGACTTTGATAATGTTTCCACCGAACTCTTTCGATGGTATTATAATAAATTACACTTCTTTAAGCTGAAAATAGTGATGTTCGGAAAACGATGTAAAAAATAAACGGGTTTTGAATGTTGTTTTAAGGGCATTTCAAATGCCATTTTAGTCTATTTTTGATATTTTATCAAACCCTGAAGTGTGGATAATTGTGTGAATTGTTATAATTACTTTCGGGTGAAAAGTTAGACTACAACAAAATAACGGGCTCAGATTACCTGGAGAAGTACTGAAAAATATAGGCGATACGAAAAAAGAATAATTGTTAAAGATGATTTACGAATGTTACGAAACAGGAAAGGTACCTGAATATTTTTCCAATCCCCAAAAAAGGTCAACGGACAGTTCCCGTAAATGATTGTATTAAATATAATGTAAAACGGAATAAAAGGAAAAATCGACTAAAATTTAACAGATGATCAATTTGGATTCAGGACAGGAAGGGGAGTCAGAGAAGTGAAATTTGGCACAACGACAGATTTCAGAGAGGAGGATAGAGATCAATAGGAAGACTTATGTGAGTTTTATAAATTTAGAAAAGGCATTTGACAAAGTTGACTAGAGACAATATTGACGAAAAACGAACTAATTTTGAAAGATTGAAGAATGGTATTTAATTTTTACAAGGCAAAGAAAACCGAACTTGATATAAATGGATGCAGGAAAGTAGCAAAAATAATAAGAGGTATGAAGACAAGGTTGTTTCCTAACCTGCTTAATTTATTCATCGAGGAAGTGATTACAAAAATGAAATAAAATACTAAAGGTATTAACATTAATGGAAGAAGAATTTATAGTATCAGCTTTGCTGATGATATAGCAATAATTGCAATCTCTGAAAAGGACATGAATAAGATGCATAAAGTAATGTCCAGAGACGTTGAGGATTTGAATAAACAAGAAGACCAAGGTGGTAATGGTAATAGAACAGAGAAAAGGAATTGTCAAAACTGACATAAAAATATGCAGCATTACCTTGGATCAAGTTGAACATTTGTGCTACCTGGGCACTATTATTAACAAGAAAATACATGTGAGATTGAGATTGAAAGAAGAATAACCTAGGCAAAACAAAATCAATTTACTTGTCAAAAACCATGTTGACCTAGAAACCAGAAAAAAAAGTCCATGAAAACGTTCGTTTTGAGTGTATCGTCATATGGATGTGAGCCTTGGGCATTCAGAGAAGTGGAAAGGAAAAAGCTTGAGGCAATTAAAATGTAGACTTGGAGAAAACTAACAAAAACAAGCTGGGTAGAAAGAAAAAGTGTTAGAATATATTTGATTAGTGCTCGATTGTTGCTGTTTAATAGCAGTCAAATATAAAATTATGCATGCATGCTTGTATGCAACAATTAATCTTTTTGCACGCATGGTTGGTGCCCTAACACCCTCCGCCACACGCCCATGCGGCGGATTGAGTAGACGTGAACGAAGAAGTACTCGTATGTTAAAGAATGGTTGAAGAAAGAAGCCTATGGAGGTCACTATCAAGTAGAAGAGGGAAATTAATTGGATATATTCTGAGGCACGATAGCTTAATGATGACTATTGCTTTAGGTTGAAATTAGAGGCGAAGACTTAGAGATGAAGGCCTAGGATGAATAGTGAGAAGCTGAGTGTTGGATAGTGTCGGTACAAGCTGCTACGAGGGAATGAACAGTTTGGTGGATTGTAACAGAATATAAAGATTGGAGAACTACCACAAATTAATTTTGAACTTTATGACCTCCGATATATGAGAACCTCATTTCATCTCAGCACTTTTAAATAAGTAAGAATAAATGGCATATGCCAGGTTATCTATTGACCGTGAGATCACACTGAAATTATAAGATTTTGACTCAATTGCCGTGATTTTAGAAAATCAATTGAAATATTTGGAACAAACTTATAAGAAATTTACGAATAGTAATGTGTGATTAAAAATTACCACTTTTATGTTTGAAAGCATCAAATGTCACTGAAATAGAAAATCTATTTGGAATAATTGGAATGAATGGTTACGTTTTTCAAATGAATGACTGATAAAGCTAACCTCAAAATGTAGATTTTAACCCTTATATTTGTAGAAATACGTTTTTTATGGAACATTTTAGCCAAATTTCATTAAAAATCTACCAAAGAAACGAAGTCCCTCGCGTAACTGAAGAGCTTCAACTTCAACATTTTACCATGCTAGGGTGATGGGCAGGAGAAAAGATAAAGAACACGAAGAATTAAGTGTTTCTTAATTGTTATTTACCAATATACGTCCGTGTAAAATATTCCATTTAATGGCGATACTTAGAAACACAGGTGCGAGTACTAGATGTGAAACATTTCTTTCAGAATATTATATACATGCTGCCAGAAACAAGAAGGACAATGACTTAAATTAGACAGGATAATGATGAAAAATGATACTTAGAATAAGAAATATGTTTTGTCCCATCGCCGGCTGCTTGCAGTTATTATGCTCTCTTATCATCCGCGGGAATAATAGCATTTTAAATCTGTCAGTTCTATATTTGATCCCTAATCTTATTGTCATGATCTCGCCTACCGTAGTACGATGGGGCTAACAATACATTTACAACATCATCGCTGAAGACACCTGCTTCCAACTTATGCAAGTGATTTTATCTGTAATCTAACCTTCACTCCGTTAGTTCTTTCCAACCTAGTTCCTCTTAATATCTAGATGCGCTACTCACTTTATCATACCAACGTTTTGCAAATCTAGGTTCCTCTACACTGCACGCGATACAAATGAATAATCAATCCATCCATCATGGTGATGCCATTTACTAGCGGCATATTTCATGTGAGGTTTAACCAGCGAAAAAAACCATAGCTCTTTTAATCTCTCGTCATATTTCTCAAATACTTTCATTATTACTTCTAATTTTATGTTATTTTGTCCAAATTTTTCCGTTCATGTTTCACCCAGGAGAAGTAGTAAGGGTAAAGTCTAAATATTTAATCGCGTATAAACTTACTGTTCTAATAGTTTTGATGCTAAAGGCGCTCAGGGAAGAGCTACTCCATTTCTATACATACATCATTGCATAGTTTTTAAAATTTAATTTGAATTCCCGTGCGTCGAAACAAGCTTTGTATTGCACTAAGGTTATCTGCTAATTATATTTCATTCTCAGTGCTGCAGATATCTCTATAAACCACTCAGTCGTCAGTAAATAAGCGATTTTTACTATTTTAATCTATTTAAATCTATCTGTACTTTTTCAAAGACTGGCCATTATAAACGGGGTCTTCAACACTTAGCTTGCCATGTCAGTGGCACATCCGTATGGACACAAATGTTGAAATTGCTCCACAGTCTACTTGACCACCAGTTAATGGACAACAGAAGTCACTTAGGAATAATAAGAATATTAAGTATAAAAGGAGAAGAAATATTTATTGCTAAGCAATTCAACCAACCATAAACATCATCATCAAGTCATCAATGCGGACTAATAAAAACGCCGGATATATAATTATCAATTAGGTTCATAATGATTGGATGTGTACAATGTTTACCATCATAAATGCGTGGAAAGTAAGAAAGGACAATAAGGTAAATAAAGAAATAAATAAGTACTACGCATAGCGCACATGATAGTATATACAAACGATAACACAATTGAAAATAGTCATTTCATTTGAAAACTAAATAAAATTCATACATTTTATCTTTATTCAAGTGGATTTGATAAGGTAGTGGGCGTAGGATATTCCAAAACATGGCATGTATCATATATTAATAAAAATAGGAGAAATAGAGCAATTATAAATGACAGATCTTAAGTGCAACTTGAGTACATACGTCCCAATAGGAGAAAATTACATAGTAACTATTGGACTCTCATTTACAAGAAATTTCGTTGATATATATTCCAGAGATTTCTTTAAAATACGGGAAACAATTCCTAGTTTTTAAAATTATTCGACCGAATATTCTTTATTTTGCGAGACTTGGTATAGAAAAGTTATCTCATAGTCTTGTGGCGTGGTATTACTAGGTTTTTATTATTCCTCATCTACTTAATTTTCTTTAGTGAATATACTACAAATGGTTATATATTTAGCATTAGTCCGAAAACAGCACTTTTGAACTTTAAATCTAACTTTCAACTACGATATACGTATATGACAATAGACACAATTACAAACACCCAAGCCCTAGGTGGAGAAAAACCCATCTAGGCCGGAATAAAACATGCGACCTCTGATTTGGCAGGCGCGGACGTTACCGCGCTGCCACCATTGGTGGAATATGGTTCTATTTTTTCGACACGATTATTTTTCATGAATGAATATGCCCATTAATGCTCAAACTAAATTCTAAATGTTTGAGGTTTGTTAAAAAAATATTTTAGATGGAAGAAATATCTTCCAAAAATTAGGAATTCTCGCTGTGGATAGGTTGTATAGATATGCCATCATAATACGAAACTATCTTTATGACGAATATAAAATACCAGATTTTAATAAAAAGGAATTACAATTAAGAGACAATATTAAGTGTATAACAAAATTTTTATACAAATCAGGGTAAAGAAAATTGGCGGTTACTGTAACTCTAATTTTTAATTAAACACCTAAATATTTAAGAATATTGCAGTCAGTAAATGCTGTAAAAGGGAGAGTACAAGATTTGCTATTATACAGATTAGTGCATGAAACAAAGCGTGACACAATATATGTAGCTTTATAATTGCAACACTTTAAGCTATTATTTTTGTTTAACTGGCATCTACTGCCAAGCCAGAACTGATTGGCTTAGCAGGACCAGAGAAAGTATTCCACTATAAATTTTTAATTTATACTACTATTGTATGTATATTAGGAAGATCATATCACTATGTTACATAATATAGATCTGTAAGTGTATGTTGTAATGATTGTCTTAATTCTTTGTATGTGCATCATATTTGATGAAGATTATACTACAATTGTAAAATTGAATTAATGAATATAAACAAAGAAAACTCGAGTACGAGTCTTTCTTTTTAGTATGGATAAAGAAAACTCATTCAAGGTGTAAAAGAAAATTAAACTCTTCTCCTTCAAGAGAACGTGAACTTTTCGCGATTGATAAGATATAGGACCAGTACTAATAGGGTGTGCCAAAATGAATTCGAACGTACAGCTCGTCTTCATTGCGGGGAATATTCGCGTGCACGCAGTCACACCCGCTGGGGAAACCAAGTCCGCAGCAATACAAATGCACCCTTCGCGCCAAATCCTCCTGCAACCCCTCCCCCCCAACCCTCCTTTCGCGAACGCGTGGATTCGTGTCAAGGCTCCCTCCCCTCCACCCCCATTCCCACCCCACCCCCAACAACCCTCAAAGGTGGTGTGGAAGGAGGAGGCCGGCCCCCGCGAGGAGAATGGGCGGGGGATCTGGGTCGCGAGGAAACACCTTCCTTCCTTCCACCTTGGGAGGCGGGAATGTGGAGTGGAGCGGGGAGAGGGGCGCTCTGGGTGGGGAGGGAATGAGGGATGAGCCCAACGGGGCCAAGAGACGTAAGCCACCACCGTGTTTCTCAAACACCCACCTACTTCTAAGACTATCACTATTAATACGGTAATATACCGATTGAGGGAAGACATTGGACGGTCCCACAGACCAACCACCGCCACACTTCTCTATGCTTCATCTAAGATGCCAATATTTGGACATTCTACACAAAAATAAACTCTCCTTCTATTCCGTACTAATGTTACCCTTCCCACAGTTCCTCCCAACACACCTTTTCCTTCCCTCCTCCTTTCCCACCGAAAATTCTCCCTTTTATGCATCGCAATCTTCAAAATCCCATCGCCAATCAAAATACTCTGCCTCCTTTGGATTTCTCCAAATAACACTTTTCTTTCTTCCAAGCATGCCTTACAGTATATTCATCATTAAAAATTGCTCGGCTATTAAAAATTACTAAGAATGGTGGGCAATGATTATGAGAACAACAGGAAGTTATTTGGTAGTCTACTATTTAAGGTAGGGTTTTGGATGAACACAAACTTAGAACCCTTAAATTTCTGCATCTCTTAGCCTCACTGAAGACAAAACCAGACACTCCACACCCTTCTATAAACCCTTATTTAGTGCTGATTACTCCCTCCCTCCATTCATTTCCAACATGTCTATCGTTTTCCATACCCTTCCTTGCTTAACTGACATTCTCCCCTCTATCTCAGTCGTCAACATCCCCTTGCAAATCAGAATGCTCTGCGTCCAATTTCTGCTGACTACTTTAGATTTTTCCCGACCACCCTCTCTCCACCCCAACATGCCTCGAACGTCTTCGTTTGTTTTACTCTCAGTCAGGTTTACCTTTTCATTCCTTCTCCGATACCACATTTCAGAATGCCCCTACCAATGTCCATCGCCTTTCTTCAACGACCACATTTACGCACAAAACAAAAACCACGCTAATAATTTTCATCTTTTCTTGACATCATTACTCAACGTCCTTGCCGCCAACAATCTCCTTCAGAAAACCACTTTCCTAAACGCAGTTCATCTCCTTATGTCCGCTCTACTTCGATCATCTTCTTCCAAAACAATTACAAGATAGTTAAAAATTGTCCATCTACTCCAGTTTATACCCCCTAAGTAAAGCGTTTAACGTAAAGTTCCGATTTCTCAAAACATCATAAACTTCATATGATATATGATTTTTCTATGCCCATTAAATATTTTTTTAAGATTCAAGCCTTAACTGCAACCCTTTTATCCCCTGAGTTCATGAATTCCTCACTCTCTTTCATTAATATATCCAGCTCATCCCATCCCTACTCCTTAGATTGCGTTATGGGTAATGCTATTCATTGTTTTATCACTTAATTCCCTTATTTGCGTCTGTCCTGAATGAGAATTAGCTGTATTAGCTTAGTTACAAGTCGTGTAATTCGTGTCAATGCTATAGGTGTATGAGTGCAATTCAGCGAGCGACGTGTGCAATAAACTCATTGCTCTAAAGTATCTCTCATGGCCTCGCAATAGACCCATTTCACGCTGATATAGATACTCTTTATACTATTTCATTTTTAAACTCGCATACTCCATGTTTCATATATTGCGATTTTCATGTTTTATATGATTTAAGTAAAACAAATAAGCATATAGTAACCATGGTCACGTGTGTTGCGCATTTAAAAATTCAAAAGAAGAAAGTTAAGCCACGAACGTCAAACATTTCTACCTTTTATTCCCTTTGGCAGATATATCCGTTGGAAGAAATATACGGTGACTACGGTGAGGTACGGTACTAAGTGAGAGCAAGCTTATGTCCTCTAAAACCATCTTACCAAAAGTTCATATTTTTTAAATCAATTTCTCGAAGAGTTTACGTAAATTTTGGACACACAATACGTTGGCGGTATACTTAATTAAAATATATGCAACTGAGCTGATCTCTTAAACAGTCAGTCCCAGCGAATCAATTAAAAAAATCCCCGAATCGATTATTTGTTTTCAAATCGTTGACGTAGAGCGCAAATCACTTCTCATCACCATAATGCATCACAAAATGCCAAGAGATCACTCATACTGGCGATCAATGAGGAACGATCACATTTGTATAGATGTTTCTTTGCATACGATCACATTACGCGAAAAATTCCGCGACGAAACGATGACTGCATCCATCAAGGTCACGTTGAGACGAGGGCCTCTCTTGTCTGAAGGAGGAGGTTGGGAGAAGGGGAGGGGGATGAATTTAGAATGGGGGGGGGAAATTGGGAATCGATTACATCACAAGGAGGGATGAGGGGAAGGTTGTAAAAAAATGGTGAACGAGATATACTAATTCGGCGAGGACTACCTTACGAGTTCGAACAGCGGCGTTTTTCTGGAGCTGGGTATATGTTAATACGATGAGTTAAAAATTTAATTTTTCACTCATTTTATTGAGGCAGATAAACAATTAGAAAAAAATTTAACTACCACTTGGAACGTGTAAAATAATCTGTCAGACGATGACTAATTCGTCGGACGAAATGGTTTCCAATTCAAGTAACAATAATGTTACGTTGATATCAATGTTATGTGTTAGGAGAGAGATTGAGAAGACTTTTACACTTCTACCTTGTTAAGTCTCATGCCACTAAGGTTCAACTTCTATTTTGATTCATTTTTTAAATTTTGAAACTAAAAACTTTTTTACATGAATTACCGCCGTGGCTAATATGAGGTGCCTTCATGTCCTAAATTCCAATAATTTTTCCTGTAAAATTATTCACATGTAGACCAGAAGGTTGAAAATAATGTTACTTTTAAACATAAACTTCCTGTAGAGATTTACATTTTTTACAACGTCGATTTAATGATTCATGATCGCCGAGACCGCTTTTGTAAAATTGGTTCCTTTTACCCCTGGAAAAACCGGCTGATCCGTGGCCCCGAGACTCCTTTGGTTTGTCGTCAAACATTGGGCCATCGGATCATATTTGAACTGCCCTGCACCCACGGACATGCACACATACGTATGCATAAAACTGCAGCATCACATTTCTCTCACACTCAATTGACGATGAATTTTAATGAGTGCCTCGAGCCTCGTAGGTGGAAAAATAACGCTTAAATACCCGCAGACCTTGCACACCGAACGGCACGATTTTAAGTACTGAAAAACACTTCTCACTCTAGCGGCAGCTGTACGAACCCTGTGCACTCCACGGAGAAGCCATCTATTTCTTGTGTTTTATAAATAGAGCCTGCATAATTTAATCTCAATTGTATATTTTTTTCGCTACAGCAAGTCCCGATAGAATAATTGGATGGCCGTTAAGCTAGAAAGCATTTCTTAGATTTAGGTGAGGCGGAAGTAGAGCCTCTAAATACCAGTTTATTCATATTTATTTTCTCTCATAGGGTGCTTTCCGTCTGGCGAAGTAACTTCGCAGCTTAAGCGAGTCAGATATGATCTGAATTACGTGCATTCCTCGAAGAATCATTGTTCAACCGACCGCTTGGCTATCGGCCAGTAGAAGTGTCTCCATTGTTTTAATCTCTTAATTTCAAGTGCATACCCATTAAGACCCAACTCATTTACGCAAGAGTTTAGTTGCGAAGTTTTTATTGAAAATTGAAAGAGAGATTTATTTGAGTTTTTTTTTTGATCTTTAACTTTCTCCTACTGGTTATCTTATCTTTATACAAATCGTCCAGACAATCCCAAAGTCCTTCCTTTCTCCTGGTTTTATTTACCATCCGCATCCATTAAAAAAATAAACAATTATAATTATGAAGAGTTCCTGGTTTGACGGTTATGGTGGGGGTAAATAATGGACAAAGAAGCTCACTAATTCTTCTTCTCAAAACCTCTCCTAAGGCTAAAACTCACAGCATGACTATACTATAAGCACAATCAGGACTTAATCTATACTTCTAACATAGGCCAAGGCGGAAAGAACAGCATTCATATCGTACAGATTGTTCGTAGTGTACAGCAGTGTACCATAATGATGAAATAAGAAAAATATTCTGAATATAAATTTTTTATTAATGCAAAATATTAAAATAAAAAAATGCATTATCACAGCACCAAAAATGTTTAAGCTAACATAAGGAAGCGCCTGTGAACTTATCGAATATCTCATCACTATCGCATCTCTAATGCTTCGGAAACGACTTAATTTTTTTAATATACTGCGGGGAATGTCTTCAAAGTTACTTATACGGAGTCATACGCTGATAAGAATTGAAATGCATACATTTCGCAGGTAAAATAATTCGTCTTGACTGGGAATCGAACTCGGATCCTCGCCATTGAATCACATTGTCAGTGAACGCCTATTGTAAGCTAAACGAGTTAAAGAACTCGGCCTTATATCGAGAGACGTGGGTTCAAATCCCATTCAAAGCGAATTATTTTTCTCTGTGACATTAATGCATTTAAATCTTGATTTTAGTTTTTTTAACCTCTGATCTCTGTCAAATATTATGGGAGCAAAAAAGTCAGAAGTTCAGTTAATGTTCTTAACGATTTCTTTTTTTTTGACGGCGGCGAGATAAGAATTCGATCGGTTGTGTACTTGAAAATGTCTCGGAAACAACGAAGCCCTGCGTCCTATGCCCCACACACCTTCAAGCCTAAACGCTTTCTTTACCTCGATATCATACTACGTTTGACTTGATCTTTCCTAATGACACAAAACACAAGTTCGTGATCATCTCCTTTTCGTTAATTTCCTCTTTCAGGAAAACGACAGCCGTTTCCTCTGTTCAAATAATTTCGTTATATTTCTTCTCAAGTATCCCACACAGCACGAGTTCGTCCATTGCAAGTACAACGCATGACCACCCAGGAAATCCATGATATTCATTGTACATAGAAATTGCTGACAATAGATACAAAAACGTCCTCCACTATTCATGCACCAGTATTCGCATACGAGTATATAATTCATATCCATTGTATGTAGCCTACATAAAAAGCAGAGCTTCTTCACATCAATCATCCATGGTCTATATGCTTTTGATTAAGAAAATCTTTAGAAAAAACACACCATAATTGACGTTTTATTATTAAATTTCTTTAAATATAATTTTAAAAAGAGTTACTTCAGATTTTTTAGGTATATAAACAAAAACATGTATCCCCTACGTATCCAGGGATATTTGTTGATGATTATGAATACATGGATATGCAGGTACAACGTACATCTATCAGATATTATAGTTTGAATGTGTGAGTGTTGATATCCATTGATCATCAATTGTTTCTGTGTGGGGTGGTAAACAATACAAGCAGGGCCTGTTATATTTTCGTTTTTTTCCATCAACGATTCAATTATTAGTGCATATCTCTATTAACAATGCCAATTTACAGCCGCTTAAGAAAAAACAATATCCCGTTGACATAACACGACTTGTTGATTTCAGCTGTCGACCACAAATGACACGATTATCAAGAGAACTGCATGGACAACGTTGAGTGCTTAAATAATGAAATACTTACAAGAACTGCAGAGGAACGTGTAAGTACAGTTATGCGAAAAAATTAAGATGATGTGCGCTATGGGAATATGACTTAGGAATTGAAAACTAATCAGAGGAAATTTTTTTTTGAGGAATTACTTCATGGATGGGGGAAGTCACAAATGTAACTTGTTAAGTCTCTATGTATCGTATCATAAACCATTTGTCACCCAACTAGCAACGCACCTTTAGATGCCATCGGCTACATTGCAACAGAAATAAAGTCCTCGGTTGCAATGCACACATCGGTGCGGGAGTTGATGGGGAAGGTTACTAAGAGGGGAGTTGTTCTGATAGAGACGGAGGGGGAAGAAAATCAGATGAAGTAGGACGAGGAAATAAGTGGATATTTTGAATGTGGGAGGGAGAAAGTAAAAGGAATTCGTCAGTAAAATTTCATAATTTGAAATATAGAAATTTCGTGTGCCAATTAAACCAAAGTTCGGAGTGAAGAAACCATGGAGATGTAAATATCAAACTCGAAAAATCAACTGGGGAAAGTACACATGATGTAAGGACCGGTGCAACGTAAATGGAGGATATTATAGACACTAAGGAAAGCGTACAATCCCACACACAGAGCAATGAAATCCATGCCACAGAATCAATATGGACAAGGTTATCGAAAAGTGCGGATTTCCGCGGTATTTAAGCGGGTATTTCCGGGTATTGCTTAAAAAAGTAGTGGGAGGGCAAAAAAAATGGTTTAAACGAGAAGCAATCCACGACTCGATCATAAAGTTCAAAGGACTGACTTACTCCACTTTCTCTTCCCGCGTTCCCTGTGCGCGCCAAGTGCTATCGACGAGGTTGCAAAGAGCCTTTCACGCTGCGTTATTACATAAGCCTACCAGAAATGGCTGGCGTCGTGTGCAGCGAAAAAGATTGCCGGCCGACAGTTCAAACGCAAAATTCGAATAATTTATCGGTCTGCTATTTCAATGGGGACCACGAGCGATTGTTGCAGTCAAGTCAGAACCCAATTGTTGAGCCGCCATGCTTGTGGTTTTAAGCGGGAACGGAACAATGGCGATGCAATCGAGAATGCAGGGGAACGAGCCATTATAAAATCATGGATTCCTTTCATTTCGTAACCCACGTTTCGTTCAGACTCTTAACCTTTTCCATTCCACCACTCCGATGCTACTGGTTTTCCTTCCTTACCGAATACTATTCTCCCAGCCGGTACTCCGACATTTATACCCAATTGACCCTCTGAAAAATCTCGAATGGGTTCTTTCGAGGGAGAGATGATCTTACAAAACGGAGGGAGTTGTTGACAGGCTCCTAAAAATGTTCAAGTAAGCATAAAAGTTATTTATCTGTGAGTGTAATTATACTGCCATACACGTACCTTAATTGATATAAGAAATTCTACCAGAGGTGAAATAAATACTAAAGGATAAGAAAATTGATTATTAATTTTCTTGGTAGTCTACCGTTTAAAATTATAGGTTCTGATTGGACACAAACTCTAGGTTGGTTGGACACAAACTCAACATCACATCACATTTCTCAGCCACGCCCAAGACATAAACTGACACCCAAACGCTTAAATAAACCCTTCTTCATATCCGCGAACATTGTAACTCCCTTCATTTCGTCCAATATGTCTATCTTCTCCCTCTTTTGTCTAACGTTCTTCCTTCTGTATCACAGTATTCTTCAACATCCTATCGCAAGCCAATATGCTTCGCATCCATCTTTCCTGCCTCCTTCAGATGTCTCACGATAATCGCCTCTCCTCCCCCACCATGCATAGTACTTCCTCGTTTATTTTTCTTTTGGTCCATTCCAGCTTTTTTATCTTCCGCAATTACATTCCAAAAGTCTCCAATCTGCGCCTATCATCATGCGTCAACGACCATGTTTCCGCCCCGAACAAAACCACACTCCATATGAAATTTTTCATTAATTTTCTTTATATCCTTATTCAAGGTCCAACTCTTCAACTGTTTACCCATCTTGGAAGTGTTTTGGATAAATATTGTCTAAATGATAGTGGCATAAGGTGAAGAATTACGTTTAGCAATGAGGGGCAGTTGAATAAAAACCGAACATCCGCTACCACATGACCGTGGAATGGTATTACTCAAAAGCAATGACCAAAAGCGTTGATACATTCATCCACTTGGAGACGAGACGCTCAATTCCAGTTTTGTACACGGGTATACATACGATTTTACCGGAACTTGTGTGAACAGCAGCTTTGGATTTCTTTGGTGGGGGAGGATTGGGATGTTTTCATTGTTGGTTTTTGCCCAGGCTCAAAATGGTGACACCACTCTTCGTCCTCTGTGACGATGCGGGACAGGAACGTTTATTCTCCTTCGTGGTGCCACTGAAGATGGCTCACACGTGACGCGATTCTGTCAATCTTTTGTCCCTCCGTCAGTTGATACACTGCGCGGAAGCTTTTTGGAAATGCAAGTGATCTTTGATAACGGTATGCACGGATCCATGGCTAATGCCCACATGAACACGATTTCTTTCCCCGCGATTCGTCGGTCTTACCGGATGAGGCAATCAATCCACCCGATATCGCATCATGGGTAATGGTTCGATGGGCCTGGCCCAGGGCCTGTCCCAGGGCCTGTCACCTTGCAGTGATGTACGCCCCTCCCGGAATCTCCTATGCCACTCATGCGCACTCGTTAGGGACATGAAGTGTTCTCTATACGTAGCAGACTACCGGCAATGGTCAATTTCGCGTACTCTAACACCCTCAGTGACCAGAAAACGAACCACACCTCTCTGCTCTTCTTTACTTGCCTCAATTTCTAAAGCTGGAAGAACACACAAGGCCAGTCCGTACACCAACAAGGACATAACCCAACTACTGCGGGCACCTGTGAGTTGTCACTATGCAGTTCTCCTTCCACAGCGATGGCACTATCGATACGTAGCAACGGTGTTGCAACCTTCCGCGCAGACTGTACGTGTGTGTGTGTTTTAAGGCGAGTGTTCAGTTTTTAATTGACCGCTCCTCATGCATATATTCTCACGCATGCATAGATATTTTTCGTTGAACGGAATTTTAAGAAAACCTCGTGTAGTGGGGGACCCTGTCAAACGTGTGTAGTGTGGGACCCTCCCGCTACCTGCAGCGTTGGTTCATATTCTCTACCTGTGTCCTTGGGGAATAGACCGTTGTACGTATGTTGCATGCCCATATGGTAGTGGAATTTCGCCTTTTAGCCTTGCAAATTCTAGATTGCACGTTATTGAATAAATTTTTCACTGTATCCTAAGGCGCAATTCTTTGTGAGATGATAGTGTATGAATTTGTATGCGTGTAAAATGAAAGGATTTTTGTATGAATGCGTATTTTGTATATGGTGTTGTTCCCTTACCTAACGCCCCCCCGCCAAACGCCCTTGCGGCGGCTTGTGGGGTATTATATAGATGTAGATGTGTAAGCGGATACAATGCACATACGCATATAAGGTGCAAAATTTATTTCTCCTTCGATTGCCTTTGCCGCATATTATCTCAAAAACTCTGGTGAACCAAGTAATGTTCACCTGGAGAATTCCCGTTGATGACATACGTTGTACGTGTTTTTCTAATTTATTTATCCTAATGCATATTTGTAGCTAAATGTAATGTAACGTAATGTAATGTGTAGCTAAACTCTTTCCCAAGAGTATAGCTATACATTTACGCAAGTTGACCGAAGCTTTTAGATCTCGAAACGTCTCTAAATGCTTCTTCTTCCTCGTGCTCGTAGGTATATTATTTAAAGAAAAGAAGACGGCATAAGAAACATTTCAATTGCGTAATGCTTGTTTTCTCAGACAGTACTATTTTTTCAAAACTCATTAGTAATCATCAAAACAAAGGCAAAACGTCAACAGAATATTTTTAGAAGATATGTAAAGAATAGGAAATTTAATTTTGACTACATTATATTTCGTATTCGTTGCAAATAATGACAAAAAAAGAGATGATTGCAGCTTGTCGTTTATATGTATTTGATCCAGAATTGGAACAGATACTTGCAAATACATTGTCCCCTCAAAGGTGTGTGTTAGAGCACCACACTTTCAAGCAGAAATATTAGTTATGTGCGAAATGCATTTGATGAATTTGAGTACATGTATGTGTAAGATAATGGACGAAAACACTTTTGCATTTGCACATATGCATGCGTCGCGTAATAAGAAGGGTGTTTGAAAAAATCATTATATTTTAGTCCCTACGCCAATATAAAATGCAGGGGTTGTATTCGGGCGTTTGTGTTTGATTTTGTTATGACCGCGCATCGTTCGAGGGAAGAACGAGTACTTAAACTTGTATCTAACGTTGTTTAATTCTCTTGTATTTATCCCCGTGGACAAATATTTTCCCGAATATTTATTGAAAGAATACTGTTTAGTAAGAAATCACCCAGACAAGTTCGAAAAGCCTGTCGATTTCTCTCACATTCCTTAATGTCTTAGTTTTCCCAGTCGATCGACTAGACGTGAGCTACCGTCCTTGGTTCAGCGTGAATTCCCTGTCGACGGTGACCTCTCGCATTTAAATCCTCCTACCTTTAAAAGTTCCATTCATTTAAATGAGTGCATGAAGGAGATCACGGTGCACACGTGTGGTGCGACCAAATGTTCCGAGTTAATGGAAAAACACTTGGCGTGAATTGACGACGTCAGAAAAACAAATCTCTCAACTACGCGAGAATGACATTCAGTCCTAGGAAAAAAGAATGACGGAATAAACATAGAAGCAAAAAATGAAAAATATAAACAAATGAGTAAGATCAGAATACGAAGGATTCTTCTCCAGCACCAACCAACGTAAATGCGCTTTTTAAAAGCGATAAAAGAAATGAATGTAATAATATGAATGGAATAAAGATGAATGGGGTGGAAATTAAAATGCTCCATTTTGCAGGCGATATCGGAATGGAAGAAGGTGGCCGTAAGGCGCCCTGTGACGCAATGTGATGTGTTCTGTGATGATGTAATATTATAATATGAAATTTGATTGGAAGAAAAATGAAATTAAACAATGACGACAATAGATTTGACGCACAAGTTATTTTTATTGAAATGGGAGAACTAAGGGCGTCGACATAATTTTGCCGGCGGTTTTTCCACGACTCAAAGG
The DNA here is from genome assembly GCF_022747635.1 of Hetaerina americana. NCBI lineage: Eukaryota > Metazoa > Arthropoda > Insecta > Odonata > Calopterygidae > Hetaerina > Hetaerina americana. The sequence goes on along the minus strand of NW_027287217.1, from coordinate 1,490,543 downwards.
CACCCTGGTAGACGGATTCCGGAATGTCCTTAAGGGTACTCGTGCGAGCTTCTTTTGACGGCACTTAGGGTCTCATGGTGGTGTCCTTTGAGGGAGGATTTTCCTTTTGAGAATAAGAAACAGTCTGCTGGTGCCGAGTTGGGACTGTAAGGGGGTTGGGAAATCGTCGCGACTACGTAACAGAAGGTCTTCACAAGTAGAAACACGACTCTACTCTTGGTCGTCCGTCAAGATCTTCGGGACGAGTTTAGTGCAGATTTTTCGCGTCGCCAACTTTTCAGTGGTAATGGTGTGAACTGTCATCTTATAAATTTCAATCAGATTTGCCATCATGCGCACACTTAACTGACCGTCTGTATTCAGCAATTCACGCTTACGCCAGGAAAAAATAGTTACGGATACTTTTTATACAATCCTTGTATATATACATATATATGTACGTGTGTGTGTGTAACTGTTACAAACTTGCTTGCTTAACTTTCCTCTCTCTATCACAGATTTCAATTTCACATCGCTAATTAAAATTTTCTGCATCCACCTTTCCTGCCTTCTTTGAATTTCTACCAAAATTCCCTTCTCTCCCTCCCTAAAATGATGAGTAATTCCTCGTTTTCTGCTCTTCCAATCCAATTCACCTTTTCCATCCTTCTCCACATTAAAAAACCTCCTATCTATGCCTATTATCTTGCTTCAACAATGCTCTTATTTTTGCACCGTACAAAAACCACGCTTCATATAAAAGTTTTCAGAATAGGGCGCACTGAAATCGATGATTGAGGTGACGAAAGAAGAAAATTTGCTTTTCCACGTACAAATTGGATGGATGCGTTCCGGACTGAAATGATGGATCGTGCGTACCAAAGTTTGTCACAGAACCCTTTTCATTTTAGTCCTCTGGAGGATGGCGAGCCCTCGATACCAGATTCTGAGGTTGAATTTTTAATATAACACCGACCGAAAAATGAGAAAGTACTTGAAAATGAGCAGAAGAGGAAAATACTATCATGGCCATCGCAAAGGGAAAGAAGCACCAGATGGATTGGGAAACCCTTGAGACATTTTCAGATAATGTAAGGAACAGTACATATATAAGGAAAGAGTAGAAGGAAAGGTCCCACGAGGAAGACAGTTTACGCAAGGCACGAATGGGTGAACCAAATTTAAATGGCAGAATGGCCATTTAAGGGGCGTTTTAAAAGAAGAGACACCAAGCAGGGAAGCGTGGTAATGATTGCCCCAAACCCTTGCCAGCAAAAGATTCTTGACCATCGACCATAGACCATCAATTATCTGCAGGTTTTTGCAAGGCAGACCAATTGATCTATTCATTTTAGTATCCTGATTCTCACCGCTTTCGTTGACTTGGACAAAAGTTTGGCTGGAAATCTTTCTAGGATGTTGAGTTCGAGAAATGTCTGTTTTTGAGCCATTTCTGCCACCTTAATATTTCCACGACTCTCTTGTTAATGCGTTATTAATAGTTTGATTCAATTCAGAGCTTTTAAACGCGTTTGCTCAGAGGGCATACATCATCTGTTCATGAAGTTCGTAGGTGTTTTTAAGTGTCATCACACCTTATAAAGTTCCCCGTTATCAATGGCGCTACCCTCCTTACTCACACAAGCGTGTGAGCAAGGAGGGTAGATTGAGGGTGCAAACGGGAGGGATTGATTGAAGATTATAATTTTAATATACGGAGGTTTTTTTACCAATGCCGTAAGTGAGCCAAACCTTGTCATTGAAATAAAATACTCAACGCAATTTATGGCTTGCCAACTTGAATATGCGTATATTTTCATTTTTTGGCATTTATCCATAGTAATCACCACTAAAAAATGATTTGTCTTCAACAGAAAAATCAGTTTACAACTATTTTTCCTCTTACGACATCCATAAAAACAGTATCAAAATGATGTTTGTACCTTACTTTTGGAAAATAATATAGATGGCAGCAGTGAGCGGACATCCGTTGTTTGTTTTTAAATGATGATTTTGGCCAAATAATTCATATTATTAGCGGGACTTTGGGCATAATAATGTAATCACGAGTTAGGGCTTAATGATTAGAAACACATCCTTCCTGTAGCTAATTAATATTTAATTGACTCTTCCGCAAACTTTGAAGCGTAACGAATTTTTAGTAAATATGGACTTACACTTGAAGTCGGCACGTCAAATCCCGATTGACGATATTACGAATTGCATCCTTTAATTATGTGGTAATTCCATTCCATATTTTATAGAGGAGCCCAGATCGACCCATAAGCACCACACCATTGCGTTCCACCAGCTGCGCCTTTAGCGCCGGATCTAGCCGCGAGAGGGAACCTCAAAAGCTACATCTGCGGTCCGATAAAAGATTAACGATAGATGGCAGCCGCAATCCCAGCTTTTGTTTTAAATTTGACACTTCTGGTCAACTACAGTTAGAAGTCGTAGTCATACGGTTTAATCAGAATAAGTTCAATTAAATAATTTACTTAGATTAACTGTAAACTCGTAAATTTATTTAATGGAATAACTTTGGCATGACACGTTTATATTTCTAGAAAAGCCAACGGTAAAATTTACATATCGATAGTTAAAACGTCAAACTAAAACTTCTCTCCCTCTCTCCCTCTCTCCCCTCCCTGAAGAGGCTTGTCGCCTAAAACGGGGCTTCCTAACAAAAAAAAAAAAATACCGTCATGACAAAACTTTTTAGTTGGTACCAATGCACAGAAAACGGGAATATACCATTTCAAGAGTTGACACTTCTTAATGATTTCAATCAGGTTAAACTGAAGATTAACTTCAACCTCCGGTTAAGGTCAAAATTCAGTTTTGTAAACAATAGTTAAGTTCAAAACAGGCCTTTAAAATTTTTAATACGGAAAGACGGTGTTATTACGGCTACAATATTCACATTCAATAAAAAATACTCTTATTTGTTCACTAAACAAGATTTGTCAGTAATCTCAAAGTTGACTTTCGCATTAACTGATCATTGGATTTAACGAGGTATTACTAAACCTGTCCATAGAGAATCGTTTAAGTTCTCCAGTTCCTGTAATTATATCGTTTTCTTCAAGCAACGGTAAAATTTTTGACATAAGAGAATTGAAATATTTTGCTAAGTTTGTTTGAGGATTAACTTTCCCAGTTGATTCTGATTTGCCTCAAATAAAATAATCTTCATCAGTTATAATTTTTATTTAACTCAATAAAAATTGCTTTTAACTTAACCTAATCAACGTTCCCAAGTCTGACTCTTGTCGTTGGATACCGCGCCAATTGAATTGCAAGCTTAATGACACATTCTTTTCTTCGAGTTTGCATAAATTTGAAAGAACAAAATGCGAACGGACGCATAAAACTGAAAATTCAAATCGGCTATTTACGTATTTAAAAATAAGACATTTTTCAATAAAATGTCCCATTTCTCTTCTTACCCTCATTCTCGTTCGCCCAATTAGTTGTGATTTCCATTGACCTAAATCATTATCAAACGGGGCAATGCAATCCGAGGATAAAGCCTCCCTGGGCAAATTTTGTGTAACGCATAAGATCCCATCTCGGTGCTAAGTTGCTCAGTAACCCGGTTGTGAGATAACATATTTCAAGCCAAATCTACCGAGAAGGAAAAAACAGCTCAAAGAGCCTATGCTGCTTACATCTAAACCATTCTATCCTATGACCTAAATACTACCTTGATCAAAAAGTTCCCGGAATAACCACCGTGTGGCGCTCCCATCGTTCCGATTTGAGTTCTGTTTTTTTTGTTAAATTGGTACATCTGTTGTTGATATTCCCTTTAAATCTTAGTGTCATAACTTGACATTTGCAAAAGTTACGTAGCCAAGAGTACATCTATCTCTGTGTGTGTTGGCGATTTTTTACAATTTCAGAAATGGATTTAAATTTGCAACAACGAACTTGTATTAAATTTTGCGTAAAAAACGGATTTAGTGGCGCACGGACGTTGGAAATGTTGGAAAAGTGTTTCGGCAACGATTCTCTAAAAAAAAACGGTCGTTTACCAGTGGCACGAGCGGTTCAGAAGTGGTCGTGAGTCAATCGAAGATGATGAACGCAGTGGCAGACCATCGACATCGAAAGTCGGTGAAAAAATTGACAAAGTAAAAGAAATGTTGGTCAATAACCGCAAATTAACCATCAGAGAAATAGCGGAGGACTTGAACATTGCCTATGGATCCGCCCAAGACATTGTGGTTAATGATTTGGGTTTCCGTCGTGTAGCAGCAAAGTTGGTGCCAAAAGGCCTCAATTTCATGCAAAAAAGAGACCGTGTTGACGTCGCAAAAGACATGATTTGCGAGGCTGAATCCGATCCCACATTCATCAAAAGGATCATTACTGGAGACGAGACGTGGGTTTATGAGTACGACACGCAATCCAGACATCAGGCAAGTGAATGGCGTTCACCAAATGAGCCGAGACCAAAAAAACCACGTCGTTTTCAGTCAAAAAAGAAGGCAATGCTGACGGTTTTCATGGATTACAACGGTGTAGTGCATCATGAATTTTTGCCAGAAGGCCAGACAGTAAACAAAGAGTATTATTTGGGCGTTATGAGACGTTTGCGTGAAGCAATTCGCCGAAAGAGACCAGAAATGTGGGCAGAAAACTCGTGGATTTTGCACCATGATAACGCACCGTCGCACAGTGCTATCATTATTCGTAATTTTTTGACGAAAAATGCAACAAATACCATCCAACAGCCACCGAATTCACCTGATTTGGCTCCCTGTGACTTCTTTCTGTTCGAGTTAAAAAACCATTACGGGGAACGCGTTTTAGCAGCCGAGAGGAAGTAATGGAAAAATCGCAGGAAGCACTGATGGACATACCGAAAACCGAATATAAAAAATGTTTCGAGGATTGGATCAAGCGCTGGCATAAGTGTGTTGCAGTCGATGGGGATTACTTTGAAGGGGACAATATAGATTTAGATGAATAAACTTGCATTTTTAATTTTCTGAATAAATTCCGGGAAATTTTTGATCAAGGTAGTATATCCTAATCCTTTAGCACTCTGATGAAAATGGTCTCTATTAATCCAACTTGGTACCTTTGATCGGCCATAAGAGTTCATTTCTGGAATACAGTTTAAGGTACTTCGCACATTATCACAAGTTATGCCAGCTTCCCTAAAATTAGCGGAATCTATGGTCTATCGTTAGGAATTTTTAAAAAAGAACCTATTAGTCAAGGTTTAATGAATATTTTAAATTGAAAAAGGTCAATTTTTTGTATGATTTAATGGGGGAAAAAAATCAAAAGACAAATAGTTGATCTAATAAAAATCTCATATCAGCCATACTTCTGGAGAATATAGTGGTAAGTATAAGAATTAAAAACAAGTGAAACTATCATTTGGTCATACATGCTATTTACAAAATATAACTCTAGTATTAGAAATATACTTAAACGGGTTAACTCAAATTTATTGGCGCTTTTATCGCTATATGGGGCTCATTCCCGTTTTCTGCGACGTAAACTAATGGTTACTTTATTGGGAAAAATGTACAGAATTAATTGTAATGTTTATATGAAATGAAAATAGTGAATAAAAAAGAGCAAAGAGTAGTAATTGGAAACAATCACAATCTCACCAATGGAACATCACAAATAAGCAGTCATTAAAAAAGTGCTAATCCTAATGAATCGGACATAATAAAGTAACAGTCATCAAAATAAAAATTGAATACCGATATTAGTCTAAAATTATTATATTTACGAAATGCGATGGCAATTTTTTTCCTGCTGATTGCGATGTCTTCAAAAAGTTTTATCCAAGAAATTTATATATACATCAGATGAAATCACTGCATTCTTTTCTTAAAGAAAAATACAAGGTGGAATAAAATATCTTTGAGAAACATTTGAAATATTTTAATCGGATTCGATTCAATATTGCAATATTTCTGGGGCATACATTGTAATGAATCTTAAAAATTACTTCATTGCCTGATGAATTCTAAATTTATGCCCGAGACACTTAGAAGATTTAATTAAATATTCGTACATCTACATAATACCCCGCAAGTCGTCGCAAGGACCTGTGGCAGGGGGTGGTAGGTCACCAGGCACTTAACATGTATTCCCACCACCTCCTCATGCATCCGGTACCCTGCGATCCACCAAAATCCGCGTGGCAAGGGGGTGACCGAACACCAATCATGCAACATGCCTACATATTTTTCGAATATTATATGATTAGCAGCCATTCCTATGTCTACGCAAAGAGGACAAGGAAATACGTTGAAAGAGGGCAGGTACACATTCAATTCGGACACCTATTACCGGTTACCATTCTACACATTCCGAACGAGTAATTCACATACATGAGAAAGACTCTATATCATTCACCTACGCCTGGCACAAGGGCGCACGGCTGGGGGCGCTAGGACGCCAAACCTAGAGTGTTTTGTGGGAATTTAATCTTGTATACTTATCCCTATTTTCGACGGCGCGTACCTATTATTTTCTTAGGTGTTCCCCCTTTTTTTGTTGCCGCGAATAGTGCGCGGGAAAAACGAATACTTGGATCAATCAGTTCGATTGTCTAACTTTCTAATTTTGTGGCAATTGTCGGTCTTGCCAAAGAAATAAGGGAGATAAATTACATCTCCAATATCGGATGCAAATCCACATACTTAATATCTTTATAATAAGTTTAATCAAGCCCTGAGTCTTCGAATATATAAAGGCTCCCATCCCAGATTCTGTATTAAATGCGTGACGCTTTGGGTCCTTTGTTACGGGTGTTTTACGAACCTAACGGCCTTTCTCGGTATCCCTTTCAATTCTGTAGTTAATGCTTTATAAAATGGATTCCAAATATACTCGGGATGCCGTATACTCAATGGGAGACCATACTAAAGAAAAATAGCACCTTTCCTTCACTTTTTTGTCTCTACATCTTCTGACTATAAGTTTGATGAATGCCAGCTTTTGTAGCGAAGTATCTTTTTGCCGCTGATAAAGTTTTTATTGCCCCATGAATTCACATATTTTTAGTTTGAAATGTTATAAAATAGTATCACTTGACGTGCGGTGAAAATCATTTTCTGATAAATTCCTGCGTTTTCGTAAACTTCGTTTTCTCAAGTCTACAAACGAATAGTCGAACTGACATCAGCAATATTCTTGGCTACTTTCTGCTAAAAGAATATTTGTGACTACTCTTACCATAAATTATAATTAGTAGCAGAATCTGAGTGGGGTAGTGGAGTACTAGCGGACCATAGTTAAGACGACTTCCCCGGCGGCTTTCCCTCCGCCCTCGATAATGTTTCAAGGCGTCGGCCCGCAGAACGCGGATGTTCGGCGGGTAGACGGACTACCAGGCATACAGCGAAGGCCATGACCTTGGCATTGGCTCTCCCGAAGCAGGTTCTGCCCTCAAGTCAAATTAACAGGAGATATTATTATGAAATTTCCACCGTAGCGTCTCCATAAAAAGCTATATAGATAAGAAGCGTAAATAACTGCACTTCTCAACCATACATTTCGAGTACGAGAGTGGTCCCAGAAGTACCCGAACCAACAAAGAAAACACGAAAATTTTGGAAAAAATGTATTTATTTTTCAGCATAATTTCCTTTCAGCTCTATACACTTTTCCCAGCGATTTTTAATAAGTTAGATGCCATTTTTATGATAAGAACTGTCTTGCCCCTCAAAATAGCCATTAACTGCCGACATCACTTCTTCACGGTTGGAAAATCTTTTACCTCCGGGGCATTTTTTTCAAGTTGGCAAGCAGAAAATAATCCGAGGGGGCTAAATCTGGCGAATAGCGTGGATGAGGTAGCAATTCATACTTTATTTTATGAATTTGGGCCATTGCAATAACGGATTTGTGAACTGGTGCATTGTCTTGATGAAACAACACTTCCTTCTTAGCCAAATGCGGCCGCTTTTGCTTGATTTCTTCGCTCATACGTCGCAATAAGTTTGAATAATACTCGCTGTTGATAATTTTTCCTTTTTCAAGATGGTCAATGAAAATTAACCCACGTGCATCCCAAAAAACCGACTTTGCCTGAAAATGACACGGTCTATGTCTTTTTAGGAGTCGGTTCTCCCTAATGAATCCATTGTTTTAATTGTTCTTTAGTCTCGGATGTGAAGTAATGAACCCGTTTCATCCATGGTTATGAAATTGCGCGAAAATTAAGCTTTGTTGCTGTGAAACTTCGCTAAACACTCAATTGAAACATCTTCACGACACTGGTTTTGCTCGAATGTGAGCAAACGTGGCACCATCTTGAACACAGCTTTCTCATGTCCAGATTTTAAGTTATTATGCGATATACCTGACTTTTTGAAATGTCTATTATGTCTGATAGCTTACGCAATTTCAGCCGACAATCATCCAGTATTTTTTTGTGGATTTTATTCACCGTTTCTGGAATCGTCACCTCATATGGTCGACCAACGCGATGCTCGTCTTGACAGCTCGTACGGCCTCGTGTAAACTCTGCTACCGAATATTTTACTGTTGTAGAAAAAGGAGCAGACTCACCCTTAGTAGAATCCAGTTCAGTTTTTATATTGGTTGGGCAAAGGCCTTTCAGATTAAAGTATTGTATCACATAACGATGACCAATTTTCTCCATTTTCACAAATTCACTGAAAAAGTTCACTATTGATGGCTGCCAAACAAATACTAAACAACGTGACGTCTTAAAACTTGAAACACATGCTTTATAGATTGCATATTTTCTATTACAGTGATTTTTTTCAAACAACCGGCGCCATCTCTAGGTCAGGCCGGGTACTTATGGGACCACCCTCGTAATTCGTCCTAAAGATGTTCAGTAAAGGAGCATATGTCAATGATAAAGATTGTATGTAAAGAAGGAATGCTTCGATTTTTAAAAAATAATCTACTATTTAACCGGCTTGTAAATAAAATTTTTCAGCTCTATGAAAAAGTATAAAGGCCTTTTCGCGTCATCGACCGAGATGAAACGGATGAAGTTTCAAAATTCAGATAATTACGAATTTATATTATTCAGATATTTACAAAGTTCTATCACAAAATTTCGACATGCACAATTTGAACATAATTTGCAAAAAAACATTTTATCATCAGTAGAGAGTATTGGTATTTTCTGGTGAACTAAAAGCTTCCATGTTGATAGGCATTTTATGTTTCACGATAAGCTATCCATTCTTTTATATCACGCTAAAATCGCAGTAGTGTGGTGGCTTTTAGTGATTAAAAATAAATTTTAATTTGATAACGCTACCTTTCTTTGTTCAATTCTAAGTTTATCCCTTAATCTGCCACTGGTGTGCCTTGAAGAAAATAAGTGAAACAATCCTTGGCTACTTTTCATAATAAGCCAAAGAATTCCAAAGAAACTGCTGGAGATGCCGCAACAGTAACTTTTAACGGAGTCATCCGCTAACGTGCATTTCAATGCAACAATTTCAGAGCGTAAAAATCATTCGCCTTGACTGGGATTCGAACCCAGATCCCTCAATATCCGGTCGAGTGCTTTAGCCACTTAAGTCTCGATAGCTTAAGTGGCTAAAGCATTCGACCGGATATTGAGGGATCCGGGTTCGAATCCCAGTCAAGGCGAATGATTTTTACGCTCTGAAATTGTTGCATTGAAAGCCAAAGAATTTTGTCCTCCAATAATTTAAATGTTGACGGGTCACAACAAAGGGTTCAATAAACAGCGCCATCTATTAATATTTTTCGAAGGCACTGAAGCTATTGATTTGATTCTGTAGTCGTTTGCCTGTCGGTGAATTAACCTCAACTTGAAGCTTCCACCAACTTAATGCTGATGCCGTTCCTTATGAATGTAGTTTTACGTCCAAATATATGTTGCCTGATTCTTTCTCCAAATTAAATAAATAATTACCTAATACTTTCTCCAAATTAAATAAGTAATTGCCTAATACTTTCTCCAAATTAAATAAATAATTAGATAGTTGTAGTTGATTATTTACATTCTTCTTCTTTGCTTTCAACCATCTTCCCTTTGTTTTCTTGGTCCATTTAAATACATTTTAGATACAACTAAGCACAGAATTGCTTTCCTCTCTATCCTTAGCCAGATCGTTCCTGTCGTCTTAGCCGTGTTTAAATTCCCCGTTGGATTAATGTACTATCTAAATTTTTCGTGTTTCTTTTTTTTAATGTTTCAATCAAGTTTCTTTGTCTTTCATTACGGTGAAGGTTAACTTATCCCAGAGATATGATCTGGCCGTTATTCCTTTTTTTGAAGATATCAACAGATTAATTTATCAACTTTTGAATCCCTTGTGCCTTTGCAATTTCAAGCGTTCATATTTTTTTATTGAGATGATTTTTAAAAAGATATCTATAGATGACTCCACCGCAAAAAAAACTATCCTTATTAAAAATCCCATTCGGTTCGCGGGGGAAATTTGGTTGGGAAGAATTGACGATAAAAGTTTGCTGTCATATTCCACAGAATATTATTACGTGCTACGCGTTCCTATATACATGCATCTCTTTTCAGGTGACAAATATAATATTCTCCGTACAATGGATACACATGAATACACATAGGGTGTTATGTGTAGAAGATTTGTGTGCAAGGTTGGAAAGCCATAGGGTAGATGATGAAGGGTGGGAAAGACGTGAGTCATTTTAATGAGGGGGATGTCGTCCACCAAAACCCCTGTGTCCCCGTCACTTGGATAGACTTCCGAATGCGAAGATTTGCGGTTCGCAACAATAGCCATTCATTTCGCAATTGGCTGAGGAAAGATGGTGGATTTGAGACAGCGATTGAGGAACAATAATCGTTTCTTAAGAAATGGCAGATAGCTATCGCCACCTCGAAAACTCGTGGAGATAGCAGTCCATTCCAGGGTCCACGAAGGGGCGTTTACGCAACTTGTCCCCACGACCTTCACACAAACAATCATTTTAGCGTACCGCAGACTGGAGCGTCTTCCAGAAAGGACACATCCAGATTCAGAGCCATCTGGAATCGGATCTCAACACTTCTCCCGTATAGGTCTCTCCCTACTCCAATATACTAGTATTCTTCTTATAGGAAAAACGCCTCCATCAATAAACGAAGACTCTTTCCTCTTCATAATTTAATAATAAATGTAGTACTTTAACCACAGTATAAGTTTTAAATGAAAGGGTCGCGTTTTAACTGACCTACTACTACTTTTTATATGCTCTTTACTACAGTATTACGATGGGTTGACTAATGTATTTTCAAAAAAGCTAATTTATAAAAGATAGCACGAAACCTAGAGGGTGGAAGAGGAAGGGTGAGAAAGAATAAACAACGCGGACGCTAGAAAATCAATGCGACGTCAAAGGCTGTCACACCAAGATGAAAAATAAAAGGAATCTTAACACTAGCAGCAAAAGAAATACAATCATTTATGATTATAAGATATCTAGAAGGAATGTCGAGAAGGAATTCCGGAAAACTTTAAGCGAATTAATAATAGGGAAACACCAATTGAAAATTTAAACGAGAATTCAAAATCATTTTTGTTGTGCGTCAGAGAGGATCAAGTAAATAATTCTAAAGTTAATTTAATCAAAAATACAAAGGCGAAAGAGTACCTAGGCTAGATTTTTTTTACAAGGATAGCTAAGTAAATTATTTCTTTCAAAGCGTCTTTAACAATGTGCCACCTAATGTTTCCGATAGCGTATCAAATCGTTCCCGCAGACCAATGCCCAAAGTTGAAATTTCATGCGCTGGAATAGAAATTTTTACTGATAAATACTAGCCCTTATAAATCCTCCTGATCCGATAAAATACCCGCACGTATATTTAACAAACTAGCGCAGGAAATTGCGTCCAATATATAAATCATTCGTAGTAAATCGCTGTTTCTTAGGCGCGCGAATCGACCTTCGGAGAGGAATAATATTATTATTATTTGCATGAACAGACTATTTACTTCCTCGAAACAATTTATTGGACATCCACCACTATCTCTAAAGATAAATATCATGCTCACGGTGACATTTAACCCTGGAATGACTGGTCAGAGGTCTAATAAATTGCGCTGAGGAAAATTACAAAGTAGAAATCCATTTCTATAGGGAAAGTTTCCACAAAGCATTACTTGAAACAGTTTGCGTTTTCATTGAGTCGCGAAGTCTAAACTTCACTATTTCTATGCCTCTTTTGTCTTCATCCAAGGAAGAATGAATGATTGGTCCACTTGACGAGAAATAATAAGCATATGAAGACAATAAATATTTTTATGGGGAAGCTGAAAATCGATTGTATTTTTTTATGTACCTGGTGATGAACAAATAAGTTTTTTGCAACTATCCTTCTTTTTTATCACCACAATATTTATGCGATGCGGATACAAACACAAGGGTCTCCTAATTAAATCCTCACGAAAGGGGGTGTTGATATTTCTGTGTATTTGCTACACAATCTTCCAGAAGACGTAGACAGTTTTCACAACGTCGAATTCATAATTCTATAGCCGACGAGACTACTTCTGTATTATGAGTCACTTTTGCCCTTCTCGAAAAACCGAATGGTCCGTGCACCCTAGACATTTTGGTTCTTTGTCACTTTGAGATGTTTTTCGGCCTTTTTTATTAACTGTCACGCACCATCGAACAAACATTCGTAGCACATTAACAGCGCATTTCAACTGGGACTCAACTGTCGATGAATTTCGAAATACTTGGTTTGTCTCTTCTACGTGAATGCCCTCTCAGCTTGACCTATTCTCCGATGAGTAATTCACTTAATGAGTTATTTAGCATCATTGGAGGCTGGGTTACCACCAAAATAAAGTATTCATGTCCCCTTCGCTCCCAGCCGAAATGAGAATTGCCGAAGGCGCCACGTGGATGTTACGTCATCAAGGCTCCGCCCGCGGTTGCCCTGGTTACGCCGTCTTGAAGGACGAGAGTGGTAACGCGATCCCTCCCGCCACCCACTCCCCTCCCATAAACCCTACCCTTCCCCTTGTTCCGCCCCGTCCCACCCCTCCTTCCGGCAGAAGATCCGATTTAACCCCCTCCTAACCTCTTTTTCGCTAGCTAATTCGCGTATTTATACATCTCGACAGATAATCTGCACACTTTCGCTCTCTTCGGCCGGTGTCCTCCTTGGAAGACCCCCAGGAGGCGCAAGCTATCCCTCCAATCCCACCCGCACTCTTTTCTCCCTTCTGTCTCCCTATTCTACCCCCCCTTCCAATTCCCAAGGTGACCTCTAACCTAAACCATCTCTCTCCTCACGGATGAGGGGAAGGAGAAGAGGGAATACGGGGGAATTTATATTTTTATTTATTCATTTTTTTTGGCATCCTCCTTTCGCAAAATACTCTGCACCAGTCCGCGCTGCGCTACCTTTCCCCGAGAATATTTTTCTTATTTTAATTTTCTGCGCTTCAAACATTAGTGGCAACCGTTTCTCTTTTCCTTCCCCTTAGCGTTTCCATTCGAATGTATTTCTGGTCGAGCGGGCCGGCCGGAGGAAATGATCGTGTCACCAAGCATCAAGCAGTAGACCCGCTGGCAAATCACACTCGGAAACGCCTGATATCTCGTACCCCAGTGAACCAGTTGGTTATGACTTTCGGTCGACGACCCCAGTGCCCACTTTCAAACCCTAGGTATGGCTCGGAGCGCCCAAACGTGAACACGTAAGACAAAAGTTTCTGGTACCTAAAAGACATTACAAGACTCCAGAGTGTACAAGGTGAATTATTAAAATTTAGACATGATTAATGCCAGATGATATATGTTTACACACACACAAATAAATATATATATATATATATATATATATATATATATATATATATATATATATATATATATATATATATAATATATTTGAAATATTTCGACTCTAGTTTTTAACTCAATTCCGTCTCCATCATGTTGAATAGCATATTTTTTTAAATTGAGTATCACGAATATATTTTCTTTCACTTCAATAGTTAAAATGAGCAAATGTTAATAACATCTAACTTTAATCACCATTCCTAGCTAAAATATTAAGTATTGTGTACATCGAGTGAGCAGAGCACCATAGGACTTTTAATATTTCCCTGTAGTATATCACTTTTCAATCAGATGACTCCGATGCCGCTTTAATGGCAGCATGAGCGGGTAATTCTCAACAGGAATATTTAGGGACCCCTTGGCTATTCTCTCAGATAAATCAATTTTTAGGTATGTGGCTCTGTTTTTCTCATGTCTCAGATTACAACTTTCTGTCATAACAGGCGAAAAGTTTCGAGGATATCCCCAATCAAAAATACCATTCACTCCCTCATAATCTCCCTGTGTCGTAAAACTGAAGTTTAGTTTACAGTAACTCTGCTACCTATCCTGATCTCTATCAAGTTCTTTATTCCTCCATAGTTTCTTGTGCTTAAATGTTCAACTTCTAGGTTCTCGTTCCTCGTTCTTGCTCTTCCTGTGAAAATTGTTCTCTCCCAATGGTTCCTTCAATCATGGTCTTCAGTTAAATATCGTAAACTTTTCTCTTCGATCACCCTTTGAAGTGTGTCCTAATTTGTTCCTCTGTACATCGGTTTTCATTATTCTTCTGCTGAAACACATTTCTATAGTTCCAACCTCTCTCATTATCCTCTGCTGCCCCTATCTTTCTCCTCCTCATAGAGCCAGCCGTCTGCTATTTCTGCGGCTGAAACTCAGCCCATTCGCCTGCCATCTCTCGCCTTAAAATTCAATTTTGTGCTAAACGTTGGTACGAGGGACACGTTAGAAATTTATTACGACTTAAATTCACGCTATAGGGTTTTCTAATTTTTTTATGACGAAGTACTGACAAAAGAAAATAGGAACTTATGCTACTTTTCAATATAATCTTTTTGCACACGTACAGGTCCACAGTATGATTTAGAATAGTATTAGGTAAATGAGATGAAAAGGTTAAAGAGAAATGTTACCTTTAGCTCGTTAGGCCCCATTTAATATATATACTGCTAGGTACGTACATGGTATCCTCATCACAAAGTTGGATTGATTGCCGAATTGAATCGCGCACAGTGTAAACGAGCTAGATTTTGAAAACGATATTATGATAAACTTAGTAGCGTATCCAAAACATTAAAGGAGCTAAGCTGAGAATCACTCACGGAGCGAAGGTACAGATTACAGATTATATCTCTTGCATAAATTCGAAGGACGACTCGTTAGCAATAACGTTGAAAATGTATTACCCCCATCGTACTATGGTAGGAGAGAATATTTCAGTAAAAATTGGAGCGATAAAGTATTCAACAGATATATTTAAAATATCATTTTTTCAACGAACGATAAGGGATTAGAATAGTGTTTGTCAGATCGAGCTGGGGGGGGAGTATTTTGTGTCAAAAGTAGCCTGGCGTGTAATTAACCCCCTGCATCACACCATAGAGGTGGCTTGCAGTGTACCATACATAGTTGGGTAGTTACTGACTAGGACCATTCAGAATGTCTCTTTTACCCATTGAAAACTTATTGATGCCCGGGCAATCCGGGTGCTTTGGCTTAGTTTTTGCCACAAGAAGGTTCAGCCTTTCTCGAACAGTCGAAAACAAACATGTTATAGACGGTGAATGGCAATGGAATTTTTTATTCACTTAAGTAGAGAAAACGGACGTAAAGCACTCTGTTTTTTCACACTTAGCAAAGCCGTTTTAAGTACAGGAAACGCTTCTCACCCCAACGGAAGTTTTACAGACCATCTACACAGTACAGTGCAGCCATCTATGTCTTACTTTTAATAAACAGTGTCTGCGCTTAATTATATTAATTTCTTATGAGTTGAACCACATCATTACTCCTACTACTAATCTAGAGAAAATAATAGGGTGATATTAAAACTGGACGCAAATCGCCGAAGAAGGGATTCAATTGGAGTAGTGGATTTCACTCAGACGACACTGTTTCAAATACTGATGGTGATAGTGTTATTCAAATATGTCCCATACTTGGCCTACTATGTAGAAGGAGTGAATCAAGTTGGAGTATGCAGTCGGTCGGAGGGAACGCTAAATAGTGAGACCCTTGGATGCTAATTACATCGGCTATCGTGCCTCTTTTCTAATAAGTACTAGTGCCAATTCTTACTACGGGACTCTTTCCCGTAGGTCCATCGATGTAGACAAAGTACGTACTAGAAAGAGTCGCTCTCAAGTGATCGACGAAATAATCAAACAAATACCCTTTCTTATTCTTTGTCTTACCCTTCTTCTCCAAGTGCCTCTCATCTTATCGTCCCCACGTCCGGGGTATTCCTCGGGATCCAATGTGGGAGGAGGGAGCCAAAAGGGTTACGTGTGGTGAGGGGAAGGGTTGGGATCTCAAAATGGTCGGTCAATCATTCGGATAGAGTGATGGACCTAGAAAGGAGGTCGATGCCGAGTTTATTTTTCAACCGGAAACTTAAGCGGAGGCTGAACTGGGTCAAACCCTCTCGCGAAGACCGAAATTCTGCGCGCCATTTTTAAGGATTTCTTTTTTATATTATTTCTTGAAACTATTTCCAGAACACGAGGCGGAAACAAGAAAATAAACCGCATCGCATCATCGTGCGAAATCATAATATGACTAAAATGAGAGAATTTGGACTGTTATTATTTTTATAAATACTTGCTTCACAACAAAACAAATACGTCTTTAGATATATTCATTACATCTTGTTTGAATTAATATTTTTCATACGTATATACATAGACATTTATATCTTGAAGGAAAGTCACACGTATGTGAGTATAGTAGTAATTTAAAAGGAGAAGCGAGATAGCGCTAGCGAGCAGAAACACAGATAAACACATACAAATGAAACTAACAAGTTTTTCAAATTGTATCTCGCTTCTGCATTAAAATCATAAAAGATTAGTAATGCCGTTGGCCAACGAAACATCAATCCGCAACTGAATCTATCGTAAGCGGAATCTGTTCAACTGGTTCGAACGGACTCTGAACCCTAGGAGTCAGGGTTCAATGGAAGATAGGTACTTAAAACAGTATTGCGTGTAGCAAATTCTCACAAATTCAATCATATAAGCCATTAAATAATACGTAATCCAGGCAATAAAGTTAAATATTTATTTACAATATTTGTAAAAAACCGAAAGTCACGTTGTTGGAATAGAATTTTGATTGGTTTGCCGTCATCTAATATATCATCAAAAACTGACTCGTACTGAAATGCATTCAAAATATATTTTATGATTTTAATTTCTTCAACGAAATCATAGTAGTGAAAACGTGCGTTAAATTGGCATAATTTTTCATGAATTTACTGGATTTTTTTAAGGTTATTCCAGTTTTTGAAATGCAAAAACAGATACCTTTCCCGAATTTGTAATCGATCATCTGGAGAAACTGAGTACTAAAAAGGACTTGGATATTTTATGGATTTATTTCGATTTCTTACGATTCATATCGCAAAAATAAAATTTCAATTGACTTTAGGTCGATCTTACTATAATATTAAGAGGGTCATCCGGAAAGTAGTACCCGTTCGTGAAATAAAGACACAAAAGTAAATATTAACAAACATAAAAAATTTTATTTGAAAGAGGATACTTTAAACTACTTCTCAACATAATCTCCAAGCAAATTAAGGCATTTGTCATAACGTGTGACAAGTTTCTGTATTCCTGCTGCATAGTCCTTCGCCGCCAGCTCATTGAGATACTCGAGGGACCCATCTTGCACAAATTTTTGCATAATGCAGATGGTGTTTAACAATTTCATGAGCAATTGTTCGAGAAACATTGGGAAAATGCTCACAGATGTCATCAATTGTGACGCGCCGATCGTTCCTCACGAATTCGTCAACTGAGCTCACCAGTTGGTCTGTAATGACAGACGGTCTCCCCGAACGCTCATCGTCGTGTGTGTTCCCCCTCCCCATGTTGAAGTTGCGACACCACCGCCGAACAGACGACTCGTCCATTACATTGTCTCCATACACCTCCTTTAATTGGCGATGAATATCACATGGGCGAACGTTTCTTGCATTGAGGAATTTAATCACTGCCCTCACTTCACAACTGGCGGCGTTCTCAATTTTTTTAAACATTGTAAACAATCACAGAAACAACACAGGCAATGCTAGCGTCACGCAACTTGGCTCAGAGAAGGCAGACAAGCCACTGAAGCTATCTGACCTCGTCCAGCGGCTACTCGCGTCGTCAGCACTTCATGCGGCACGAACGGGTACTACTTTCCGGATGACCCTCGTATATTAATAAAGCTATACTCGCCAGATTTGCTTGATAAACAAACTCATATATGCGTAGAAACGTTTCCTAACAAACCTACCCCTACGGTATTGTAATCTCACTCAGCATATTGGATGGCGTCGTGTATTTGACGCTGCGGACTATTTATAACAATAATTACTATCTTCATAAACTAATGTTGTCCCTTCAAAGAGATTACATGATTACGTTTCCGCCAGTGCATATCAAATCCAAATAGAATTAGAGTGTGTTTCACATATATCAGTGGTGTCCAAAACTTTACTCGAATGAGGGGATAGAGATGGTGCGGAGGCTAACGTACTGGCTTCCCACCCAGAGTGCCCGGGTTCAAATTCCGGTGGTGTTGAATATTTTTCAGAGATATCTCGATCCATACTTGAAGTGCTTTGTGGAGGGCACTTTGAGTGAGTACGCCGTCCGTCGGATGGGACGTTAAGCTGCGGACCCCTTGGCGCCTTCGTTAAGAGTAAGCTAATGCCAACGCCGGGTTTCTCTCCACCCTTCATCCTTTCCTGTCCATACCCTATGGCGCAAATGACCTCAGCTGTCGGTCGCCTCCCCTCAAAAATACTACTACTACTTTACTCGAATGACTTGTTGAGAGGGCACTCCAAATTCATTCCTCCACCTGTCGGAGAGAACGTTTAATTGACGCGACCCCCCCCCCCCCCACAGTGTTTTTCATTTTTTGAGAAGGGTAGTGTTAACGCCGGGTTTCACTCTCTCATCTCATCCATTCTTCCGCAATGTATGAATACCCAACCTCCGCCAAATTACCCACATCCTGCCCCTTATTTCGTAAACAATCCCAGCAGTTAGTCGCCTCCCCTCTTCCCATAATAACTACCACAATTACTCGAATTATTTCGGCACCGCACATTCGACCCGTCTTTTGTTTTGAAAGTACGCTCGCAAAAAGTCAAATTCGCGCTCGTTTAATGAAGCGTCCGAGCGGATGGGCTGGAGATATTTCGACCATTCGTCGGAGACAGAGAGAAAGGGAGGGAGGGGAAAAAGCTCAATTCCTACTTGTTGTTTTGGCAAAGGAGGAAATTACTGACATCTATTACGCGTTTATTTCGGGCCGTGACTTTCTATGCCACGCACTCGACCCTCGTTTTAAAAAAAAGAGAGAGAGGGAAAAAAATAGACGCGGGAAATGCGCACTTTTGAAGCCTGCCGATTTATTTTTAGTATCGAGAGCGCCCACTCGCCATGACCGATCCTTAACGCGCACGATTGTGTGTTTCGCTAATGTTCGCGTGTTCGTGCATGCAAGTGTACATATAAAGGGAAAAATGTGATCCGTATATTTATATATATATTATATATATATACTTATTATATATATATATATGAATATATATTAATATATATATATATATATATATATGTATATATATTAATTGTTTGGACTGATGTCTTTAAGTTGGCGTTCAATTCCAAGAAAATATTTTTCAATATCAAACATGGGTTGAAGGGAGTGACCGGGTAGTGCCTCGCATTGTTCCTATGAACGATTATTAAAGACGCGATGAAGGTAGAGGCTTAATTTTTCAGCTTTTCTAAACTAGTGTTACATTTTTCTGTCACTTTTAAATTTACTAGGCATGTGTTTTTCTATTGCAGCTAGTGTGACGTCGAGAAAATCACTCTTGAAACTCTCACTGTCTCTGTTACCTCTACTTACCTTAAATCAACCATAGGGCTGCTGTAGCTGACGCCTTAATCTTTCGTAATCGGTTCGGTCAAATCGCGGGGGTCAATTGGACAAATGATTAACATAACAGGGACTTTAAATTGTGCCCCGACCCGCTTCAACTCCGAATTCAGCTCCTAGTAAGAACGCAAAATTTCCTCGGATCCGTGATGTGTGGCGTCGTTTGTCCATAAATCTGCCAAATTTAGAAACTTGGACCAACCCACGTCAGGTGCAGCCACCTTCACCACCTACGTCACCTGAGAAGCCCCACCCCCTGATATACACCACGAGGACAACGATCCAACATCTCCCTCCCGTTGGACCCTACGTGGTATGGGAGACATTGTGCAGGGGACATTGTAGCTGCCTATCGTAATAATTCCCTCTATTCCCGTCAGCTGAAGCCTCGGAGTAGGGGTAGGGGCTGCAGGTACGGTGATGCTGTCATCCGACCTGTTGGAGACGAGGATGGGAACTGCCTTCGCTGAGTCCAATCCTCTCCACAGCGTTACCTTCCCCTTAACCCGAGAAATGACCCTCCAATCGCCCAATCTACGAGGGAAGACACTCTTCCATTGGGATATGGAAGAGGAGGTAGGTCTTTGATTGCCCAGCCAAATGTAGCAATCGGGCGAACCCGTGCAGCCCTTTGGCGCAGCCTTATTTGCAACCTCATGTTCTTTGAGCATAATACTAGAAACAATTAGAAAAGAGAAAATCCCTCCTGAACGTCTTCTGCATCGGGAACACCGCATTGTGATAGGTTGACTCAATTAAAGACATAGGCGTTACCCTCACTCGCGATCTCACCTTGGTAAAACACACACGGGGAATATGTTGACAAGTTAACAAAACATTAGGATAGAAGAGTACTACGTAGATGTGATGAAAAGGTCAAAAAGAAATGCTATCTTTTGCTGGTTAGGCCTCGTTTAGAATACGTGGTCTGTTCGATAAATACGCGAACTGGTGAAACCTGGTGGCTTTGACGCGGACTATAGCCCCACCCACTAGCGGCGCTAGTTGCCTGAGACCTAATGAACCGTCTGTGCGAGGCGGATCGTCAAGCTGTGCGTCTGGTGCCAGTTATGTTAGTTCCTGTTGTCCTTGTTTTTACTGTATGTCGTAAATGGAAATTGACGATATCACGGAGCAACGAATCAACATCAAGTTTTCGGTGAAGTGCGGTAAAAGATATCAAGAAATTACTGAAATGTTGGCAGCTGTTTACGGCGATAATGCTCTGAAGAAAACATCCTTTTTCAAGTGGATTAAGCGTTTTAAGAATGGCTGACAAGACGCCCTGTATGATGCAAGGTCGGGACGACCTTCAACCACCTGTGTTGACGACAACATTGATCGTGTGCGGTCCCTTGTCCTTACCGTAAACGCTGAGTTCTCCCTTACAGTTCTAAAGCGTTTGAGGGAACGCGTGCGTCGTGTGCGACCAAATTTGACTCAAGGCGATGGATGGTTCCTTAGCCATGACAATGCACCTGCACATTCAGCATTGATTGTTCGCCAGTATCTGCCAATAAATTCAATCATCATCCTTGATCGTCCTCCTTATTCGCCAGATCTCGCCCCCTGCGACTTTTTCCTATTTCCAAAATGCAAAAATGTGATAAGGGGACATCACTGGAAATATGTGAACACAATAAAGCAAGAAACGAGCAGGAGCCTAGCTGCCGAGGACTTCCAAGGGTGCTTTAAACCTTAGGAAAGAGGATGAAATAAGTGAATAGCAACGAATGGAGAGTGCTTTGATAGGGACACAGTTGATGTAGACTAAATTTTGCAAAATAAAGGTTTTATAGCCTCGGTTCGCGTATGACAGACCTCGTATGCTGTAAGTTGGATTGATTGCCGAATGGGATCGCGTGTAGCGTAGATGGGCTCGATTTTTAAAACGTTCTTATGATAAACTTAGTAGCTTGTCCGGGAATCACTCACGGAGCAAAGGTTAAATTACAGATTGAAGCTATTGCATAAATTGGAAGAGCGTCTCTTTAGCAGTGAAGCTCAAAATGTATAATTACCCTCATCTTACTCCAGTGAGAGTGATCATATCAATTAAATTATGTAGATTAAGTGTAGAATAGATTTAAGATGTCATATTTTCCACGAACGATGAGGGTGTAAAATAACATCGTCCGACCGCGGTAGGGTCTTGTTCGGGTAAAATTATTCTGGTGTGCATTCACCCCCTGCCATACACCCTAACGGTGGCTTGCAGGGTGCATAAATAAAATTATTAAAATAAACAATAATTTTCTAGTGTACTTGGTTTGTAAAGCTCAGAGCTACTTGCAAGTCCTCTCACGTTTATGTAACTACTGCGATGTCATCTTCCAACCGTAACATGTTAATTTCGCTTATTAACATTAGTAGTTTAAAAGTTTGATATGATGTATTTTCAAATATTAAATCATGAAAAGTACCTTTATGTGGGATTCAGTGTAAAAATGACAGTGACTTCCACTGCAGTTAACTTCAGCGATGTAATTTTCTCCGGTTGAAACTTATAGTCTTTCAAACTCGTTAGTATCATGAATTAATCACAATCTTCCACTGATTTTGGACGAGAGTACTTATACGAGAGTACTGGAGTATGTTTTTATGACGTGAGCCCTTACCATAATATTGTCGAAGGTCGTCCTTTCGTCTACAGTGTTTTTACGCTGTTAGAATGAATTGGTTGTTAGTTTGTTGAAAGTTCCATAATTATCTCGCAGCTTGCAGTTGTTTGTTGCTTTTGTTTGAGATACAAAGGGGAGGTAGGCGCGCCAAATAATTAAAAGCAACAATTATCATTGTTAAAACCATTTCATTTTCAATTAATTGCAGACCTTCTCTAGTCTCTTGGTTCAAGTAATGAAGAAATTAGCACGTTCCCGCTATAGAGTCTTAATTGCAGAATGATTTCTCTCTCTCTATCATACTCTGCAAGCATATTGATCATTCCTCGATTTCATTCGATCAAGGTCTCATTTGATCGATCAAACAATCGATCCCACATCACTTCTCCTTCGCTCGTATCATCAAATTCGCACACTCTTCGGTTGGCGAGCCTGCATTCTCCGAGGATTCGGGGCACTTCCTTGCGAAAGTGAGAGTGACGGCGCTCTCGTAATGTGTTCATTGCGAAGATCTGAGAGGGGGACAAGGCTACTGCTCTATGGGGTGGGGACTGTGTCGTAGGGTGGGAGGAAGGGAGGGGGAGGAGGAGGAGAAGGAGTGGGGGAGGGGGGTGAGATCTCAGAGTCCCTTTTCCCGTTCTAGGTCAAGGCGCTGCGAGGGAACGGAGGCAAAAACCTTGGATATTATATACATTCATTATTTTTTTTGGCAGTTGAAGATCGTGGCCCGAATGCTCTTTTAGGAAATGAAAGCCATTGATACTTTAGAATTTTACCACTTCGACGTTGGGTCAGTCGTATTTTCGGACAGCTCGAATTTTCATAATAACATAGACATCTACATTTAGCATAATGTTTCAAAGAATTACAATGAAACCAGGATGTTTTGAATATGGTTGTGGATGAATCGAAGATATTAATCTAACAATCAAAAGGTAAAACCACATTAAACAATTCGGATGCTCGTAACATATGATCCCGCCCAATACGGCTCGCCTTCAAATTTTAATCTACAAGAATCTTATATAAGTATCCCTTGTATCCCAATTTCTTTGTCAGAACTGGGAGAAGTTAGAAAGATAGGACTGATATTAACGCACGCCGGTACTCCAAAAACGCAAAATGCAGATTGTTTGAACGGCACCGAAGCGGTTTTGATCCTTAAAATTCCGCCAATTGTTGTGCGCGAACATAGCACCTTTTTCCCCTTACATTGTTGAACGCATCCATAACAATATATTGTGAGAGTGATAACTTGTATGCGCTGAGATAACAACAACCGTTGTTCGTTCTTCTTCGAACACAACGAACTTTGCGTGTGACAACAAACCCAAGATGCGTCGGAGCCTCGTACCCACCGGTTTATCCAGTAGGCAAATAGTAGGCCCAACATAAGCATTCTCGGCGGCTATATGAATTATGAAGTCAACGTTTTAAAAAATTTACAAGTCTACAGGGAAATTACATAAAGACGTAACAGAAGTTTCCACTTTTTGGTGCAAATGCTTGAAGGAAAATAATTAAAATACTTCAGAACTCGAATTAACCCCCTTGCTAAGCCTAAATGTTGGTGAAATTCTCACATAATTAGGGTAAAATGGGAGGACTACTCAATACCTGTGGTTGCTCGGAAAGAGCTGTGGCTCAAAGAAACACACAGTTTCGGTGAAAGACAAACGGCGCCTAGGAGAGTCAACAGGAATCGAACCGAGACTCCCGGGTTAGCACTAGTAGACCAGCGCTCTATCCATTGAACCACCATTTCCCTTCATGATTCGAAGAATGGTTTAAAATAGTGGGTAATTCCTTTTGGATTTCCCAATGACTTAGGATTGTCGCTATTGATTTTTTTGGCAGCTGAGTAGCCTCTATAAATCACGTGATATTTTAGTTTTGAGAAATATTGGGACATCCCCATAATTCACACCGTCAAAATTTTATCACTTAGCTTGCTTTTTTTATTGCTCTGCACATGAATCCAAAAGCTAAAATGCCTCAGTCTTTCCTCTTATGCGCGGTCGTGGAAAATCCGTTTCTGGCCGTCCTTGTACGGACGGCGCTCGGATCGATTCATGACGTTCTTGCAACATTGACACATTTTCGCGAGTGCTCTTTATGTTCCTTTTTGACACGGTCAAGTTATCTCTCAAATTTGTTTCAAGAAATGTTGGGAAATAAACTTGAATACAATAGACGTCGCGACCGTGGCCATGTTCAATTGGATTCGAAACGGAAATGTTCATTTTCCGTCAATGATCTCTGTTGCAGAACTTCTTGGATATACGTATGTCATACATACATTGTGAAATGCTATTTGATGGAATTGGCCAATCAGAATTCATATTCGGGCAACACGCGCAGCGATACGCAACTGTCGGAATGGTCATGCAATGTGGTTCCGTTAGTTTTTATTCAAATCGTCACATTGTTTATTTAGTTTCGGGAATCTCGAAGATGAACAAATCATGTATCAATCGTTACGCCGGAGTTGAATGCCAATATTTTAGGATATACGAGAAATTTCAATTGCATTAAATCGTATTCCATCGCGAAAATTTTACTCACCGCCAAAACATATCCCTTGTGGCGAAATAAATTAGAGATAATAGATGTAATATGTATATTATTGCGAATGGTTGCCAATTTACGGTTTCCCAATTTCTTTTTAAGATTGAAGTGGTGAATATTTTCATCAAAGATATATTTTGACCAAGTTAAAACATCATAGAAGTCCAATTTTACTGTTTGATAACTTGGAACCTATAGTTGTACTTAAGATCGCTTATACGAAATCATAATTTTTCTCGTCAAACTTTCACGCACATAAATGGATTTTGGAGACACTGCGAAAACATTGGATGAAATAGCGATAGACTATAGATATGTTTATACACACGCACATGCATATATGTATATATATATATATATATATATTTTTTTTTTAAGGTAATCTACCGGTTAAGGTAGGTTTTTGGATGGACACAACTAACCACCAAACAGATATTTTATTACTCCTAAAAAAACACAAAATCCATCATCCTACTCTATATCAGGTCCCTCTTCATCTCTGAGTACTTTCTTCCTCCCTTCATCCCGTCCAACATTCCTATCCTGTTCCTTCCCTTTCCTCTTTTGCCCAACATTCTACCCTCTATCACAGTCTTCAACATCCCACTGCCGGTCAACACCCCCTTCCTCCACTTTTCCTGCCTCCATAGGATTGCTTCCAACAAACCCCTCTCTTCGCCCACCATACCAAGTACTTCCTCATTTGTTTTCTTCTCTGTCCATTTCACCTTCTCCATTCTTCTCCACACCCACATTTCAAAAGCCTCCAGTCTACGTCTATCCTCCTGCTTCAATGACCACGTTTCCGCACCGTACATAGCTACGCTCCATATCAAAGTTTTTACGAGTCTTTTCTTAACATCCTTACTCAAAGTCCCTGTCATCAACTCCCTCCTCCTTGTGAAAGCCTCTTTGCCTAGCGCAATTCTTCTTCTTACGTCCCGACTACTTTGACCGTGTTGGTCCAAAACACTACCGAGATACGTAAACTGTTCTACCTGCTCTAGTTTTTTCCCTCCTATTTTAATGTTAAGCTTGGCCTTTTTTTTCTAGAAAATCGCATAACCTTTGTTTTATTAATATTGATTCTCATCCCATACCTGTCGCACTGAATTTCCAATTCACTCAGCAATGCTTGCAGTCCCTTGGCTGACTGACAAACTAAAGCTTGGTCATCAGCAAACCTAACTGATTTTACGAATTCCCCGCCCACTTTCATTCCTACCTCGAGTTCTTCCCATGCCTCTTTGATCATTTCCTCTGCATACAGGTTGAACAGCAACGGTGATAATGGGCAACCCTGCCTTACACCCCTTCCTAACACTGCCCATCCTGACTCCCCGTTTCCCACCCGCACCTGAGCAGTCTGAGACATGTACAGGTTGCGGTTTAGCCTCCTTTCCCTCCAATCTACTCCTGTTTTCTGCAATATACTCATTAGTTTTTCCCAATTCACTCTATCAAACGCTTTTTCGAAATCTACGAAACAGGCAAATACCTCCTGGTTGTGTTCTATATTCCTCTCGATTAATAATCTCATTACTGCAATGGCATCACGCATACCTCTCCCCTTCCTAAACCCAAACTGATCATCCCCTAAGTAATCATTTGCCTTACTCTCTATCCTTTTGTTTATGATCCTGAGAACAACTTTAGCTGCGTGGGATATCAAACTAATTGTCCTATAGTCCTCACATGACGTGGCCTTTACCTTTTTCGGAATAGGAACTAAAACTGATCTCACAAAGTCTTCTGGCCAGATTCCCTCCTCATAAATACTACGGATCAGCCCATATAGCGTCTTCCTCCCACATTTTCCTAAGCATTTTAAAAGTTCCACGGGAATGTTATCTACCCCCACGGCCTTATTTAGTTTCATCTCCCTTAATGCCCTTTCTATCTCATTGTCTAGTATGCCTGGGCCTAAGCTGTCTTCCTCTACGTCATTTTCTTTTTCAATGTCTAACTTTGTTGGTCTAAGTTCTTTACTATACAGTTCT
Source organism: Hetaerina americana (assembly GCF_022747635.1). Classification (NCBI taxonomy): domain Eukaryota; kingdom Metazoa; phylum Arthropoda; class Insecta; order Odonata; family Calopterygidae; genus Hetaerina; species Hetaerina americana. The sequence goes on along the minus strand of NW_027287217.1, from coordinate 1,463,392 downwards.
TCTATATACTCCTTCCATCTCTCTTGGATCTTTCCTGCGTCAACTATTACCTTACCCGCCTTATCTCTAACTGTTAGCATAGCTCTTCCTTTCTTACTTCCCGATAACGATTTAACTTTGGTGTAGAGCGCACCGATTTCACCCTTCCTCTGCAGACTTTCCATATCCTCGCACTGCGTCTTCCACCATGCTTCTTTTGCTTTATTTGTTGCCCGCCTTAATTTATTGTTCAATTCTTTATACTTCATTTTGCCTAATCCTGTATTTATATTCTTCCATTTTCGCCGCTCATCCATCTTTGTAATCATCTCATCCGTGATCCATGGTTTCCTAGTCCTTTTAGCGTTAACGGTTCCAATAGTGTCTTTATATATATATATATATATATATATATATATATATATATATATACATATATATAATATATATATACATATACATATATATATATACACATATATATATATACATATATATATACACATATATATATATGCATATATATATGTATATATATATATATATATATATATGTATATATATATGCATACATATATATATGTATATATATATGCATACATATATATATATATATATATATATATATATATATATATATATATACACCCTGTATATCTGCATAACACCCCGCAAACTGCCGCAAAAGCGTGTGGTGGGGGGTGTAGCGCACCAACCACGCATGCAGAAATATTAGTTCATGCATACATTTGAATACATGTTAGCTACTGTCTAACTGTATACTGTATGTATTGAAATCGGGATTTACAGTAAGTCACTCTTCACTTCCACGTATTTCTTTCCTCCTTCATTCCGTCCAACAGGCATATCCTATTCCTTCTCCTTCAAAGTTTGCCCAACGTTCTCTCCTCTATGGCAGTCTTCAACATCTATCCGAGCTCCTAATGATTTCTCCCACTAATCCCCTCTCCTCCTCCACCATGCCCATTACTTCCTTGTTTATTTTTCTTCAAGTGTACTCCACCTTCTCCATCTTTCTCCACACCCACATTTCAAAAGCCTCCAATCTACGCCTACCATCCTGCTTCAGTGACCATGCTTCCGCGGCGTGAAAAATACCGCGCTCCTTATCAAAGTTTAAACGTACCTTTTCTTAACATCCTTACCCAACGTCCCTGACGTCAATTCTATCTACCCTGTGAAAGCTTCTTTGCTTAACGCAATTCTTCTCCTTGATGTCCCTACTACTTCAAACACTTCCGAGATATGTAAAATGTTCCACCTGCTCCAGTTTTTGCCCTCCTATTTTAATGTTAATGTTAGCCTTTGTCTTTCTGAAAAATCGTATAACCTTTGTTTTATTTACATTGATTCTCATCTCATATTTGTCGCACTGAGTTTACATTTCACTCAGCAATGCTTGCAACCCCGTGGCTGACTGACAAACTAGAACTTGGTCATCGGCAAACTTAACTGATTCCACGAATTCCCCGCCTACTTTCATTCCTACCTCGCTGATTCTGTCTCCGTAATCAATTCATTCGCATATACGTTGAACAGCACATGTGATTATGGACACTCCTGTCTTACTCTGAACAACTATCAAGAAAATTAAAAAAGACATAGCTACTGCTACCAAAATTATACGTTGAATGTGGCTAGTATTTTATCTCATACGTACAATCGTAAATTCTGTGTATTACGTATGCCTTTGATGGGCAATCAGGAACGCGTTCCTGCGTACGAGATAATGTTGACGCATGTACCGTATCGATGGTTTTATTTATTCTTCCATTAAATTGTGAGTTGACACAATTGATTGCGTGGGGAACTCATTTTTTTCCTATGGTTTTCGGCAGGCGACGGTGCTGCCTGAAGGAGTGCGACGGCGAGGAAAGCAAGCGCATCCCCCGAATTTACCGTCCTTTCGAAACACGACGCCAGGGGGACGGTGGAATGGGAAAGGCGAATGGGAGAGAGTGATTCGGACACTTGTTTCCTCGTATTTCTATACACATTGTGCTCCCTATATATCTCCGCGGCCCTAAAGGTCACTTCCTCGTTTTCCCGGAAATAATCGCCGTCACCTGATTACTGCCACATCTTCCTCAGGCCATTGTGCCTCGGAAGCAACGGACCAAGTGTCTGTGTTTACCGAAATTCAGCACATTACGCGACGAAAAAAATTTTTATGATGAGGCTTCAAAATAAATACCGTTGAATTCTAATGGAAATATTTGGTATTTTTACTTATTACGATTGTATGCGACGAAGACAATAGGTTTTCCTGGAGTAAGTATCCGATGCTCTCTTATGAAGCAAATGCACGAAATTCAGTACAGAGAAGTTAGAGGAAAAACTTTTTTTTCATTCTTTCGCAATGGCTAACAAAACTAGTGACTCAACCAACTCAAACCAATGAAAAAAACGTGATAATGATGCATGAGTATTTTAACTGGATACTTTTGAAAATAAAGATATGTAAAATTGTACCTTCCTTATGATTGTAGCTAACCCTTCATGAGGGATACGCGTTAGAAGAAAATAATCGTTCGCCTTGAAAAATATCTCTATACTAGACTTAGATTAGAGATGTGGTATACCTAAGTAAGAAACAGAGGTTTTTTACATATTATAAATCTGCATTTACACCATATTCCGCAAATCGCCATGAAGACGTGGAGCAGGGAGTGTTCGGTCAACAGGTAATATCATAATAATGTATATCCAAATTGCTTAAGTAATGCTTTTGTTGATAGGAATATACTTAGTGATTTTCCATGCATTTTTTTTATCTATACTTGTTTCGATACTTTGGTGGGGATCGGTATGGTGCGGTGGAAGCACAGGCTTCCCACCGAGAGGGCCCGGGTTCAACTCCTGAAGGGGGCAGATATTTTTTCAGTGGTATCCCGATCCCTACTTGAGGTGCTTTGTAGAGCGCACTTTGAGTGAGTACGCCGTACGTCGGATGGGACGTCAAACTGCGGACCCCCTGGCGCCTTTCGTAAAGAGTAGGCTAATGCCGACGCCGGATTTCTCTGCACCCTTCCTTTCCCTGCCAACCCAAATGGCGCAAATGACCTCAGCTGTCGGTCGACTCCCATAAAAACTACTACTACTATATTTTGGTATCGTTTGACCGGAAGACTTTCTCGGATTCGTCTTAGTTCCCACTCCAAAAAAGGGAAAAAAGTAATGTATCAGGGATGCGGAACAATAAGTTTGACTGCTCACGGAGTTTAAGTGGTTCTCAGATTCCCAATAAGTGAGTGGAGAGCAGGGAAAATAATTACTTTGAGATTGATCAGTTTCGGTTTAGGAAGCTGATCGGAGTTTTTAAATAGAGTCTAAGGCATCCGTTAAGTCTCGGAGAATTATTATTGTAACCTCTTTGCGATCCATGGATAGTCGGATGTCATCTGTTGTTTTTGAAGAGAGCTGTAGCTATAAGAGGACCGAAAGACAGATTGTAGAGGATCAAGCAAGTCATTTTCATTAAGAAACTTTGAGATTTGTTCATGTATGAGTCAAACGAATGCTTTTGATAAAGGAGGTAAACTCCTGATTGGTTTGTAATCAGAAATGTTAACAAGTGTGGATTTTTTTTCGTCATCAATGATAGCAAAAATGGAAGCATTGGTTATTATTTTGACGAGGATGCATCAAAATTTGTTTTTTTAGTGTATGATATTTACGTTTGCGTTGCAAATTTAACCACATATTTAAATTAATAAGCCAAAAGTATATTTGTCAACCAAGAATTTTAATAACTTTTATAAAATCCTCCTAAAATTAGATGGGAATTCACGTGACAGGAATCACGTAACACGACACGCATTCTCATTGGTTTCATATCATCACACAGTATTGCTTTAATATTGTAACGGAAGGGCATTAATATTTTATTTCCTCAGCTAAATTACAACTCTCGAAATATTCGCTCCCTTGCCATATTTTTACTTAAATACGAGTATGTAACAGTGAGAATCTGTTGTATTAGCGTAAAACATCACCAAAATAGGATTTGTACTGAACTAAAATTTTTTTCCCCACGGTTGAAATGGCTAAAATAAAAAATCCATTTAATAAATCAATCAATCAGGGTAATTTACTTATTTTAAATTCAGGTTTTGAACGATCTCTAGCCACTATTTATATCTAAGAAACGTGGAAACTTCCTTTTTCTCATATCATTTCTTCATACCTTAAGACTCATTGCTTTTAGAAAATGTCCACTCAGTTTTTTCTTCTACCCAACGGTATCCTCTCTATCATGGTCGCTCTCCGCAACACCCATATCCCAATAGGTCTCCAATCTACGATCGTTCTCTTGCCTAAACGACCATGTAAAGCTCCTAGCTCCATTAAAAAATATTAGTTAATATTTCCTCCTCATCTTTACTCAGTGTATCATTGTAAGGTGTCAATCCTATAGGCAATATTGATTTTTTTAAGAACTCTATACCGATACTTCGGTCAACTAGGTGACCATCAACGGGAGTAGGAATTTGACGGCAGGGGAGAAAACAATAAGGAAGTACTCCCCGTGGTCACTTGAATCTGTTTAAGTGTGGAAACTTAAACAGATTCACTTGACCACAGTTAGTTGAGTGCTTCGTTAATGTTGCCTTGGCAATTTTCAAATTCTCACTCCCGTTGATGGTCACCTATTTGACCGAAATATCGGTCTTGAAAATCAATATTGGCATTAGGATTGACCCCATAAAAAGTCATAGCTCAAAATAGTTTACACCCTCTTCGTTTCAGTGTACCCTTGCTAATATCTCTTTCGCTAATGCAAATATTTCACTAATTTTCCCACGATAATGCTCTTTTTCCTCTCATGTATCGTCCAATTAGTTGAAACTGACATCAATTAGCAATTGTAGTTTATTGCTTTCCACAGATGAGATTAATGCAACAATATTTGCCAAATGCACTTATTGAACAAACTCAGATCCACGTTAAATTGTTTGGTATCAATGTCAGTGATACTCTATTGCGACGTAATGTACTGCTGAATCTCGGATGACGTGTTTTTGAACTTACCGAGAACGCAACATTTTCAAAATGTGACATCATTCTAAAATAACGTTGATGTTCGTTAGAAAAATGTTTCCTTTCCAATGTTCGCCGGTGCGATTAAACGACAACAAACTATTTCCTGTATTCATGGTCAGTTAGTTGCATACTTTGGTCCCCAGCAAAAGGTTATTTTAGAAGTCAAAACAGTCTGTTAAAGGAACCTACCGTTTATTATCCCTTTTAGAAATTTTTATTTAATTATTTTACAACACGCTTGGTTTTTTTACGGCAACAGGTTACCCGTTTTTACAAAAATGCCATTCTCGTATAAGTAACGAAATGGTTTTACTTTGAAATAGCCATTTTACTCTAAGGATTTTTGGGCTTTTTTAGTTTTTTTTCAACGAAAAAAAGATGCGGAAATACCTGGAGTCAAATCAAATCCTCCTTTGATAAAGATTAACTTTGATGATTTCCAATTAGATCTTTTTGCACTGAGATAACGCGACAATGATCTGAAACTTAAATTGCACTTCAAACCATTCCTAAATTGAAAATTATTTCTAGCAGGAATTGGAGCCAAAACTGCCAAGATGATGACCCATTTGAAACCCTGGAGTACCACTACCTACCTTTAGGGATTATTTAGTAGATTAACTGTAAACTCGTAAATTTATTTAATGGAATAACTTTGGCATGACACGTTTATATTTCTAGAAAAGCCAACGGTAAAATTTACATATCGATAGTTAAAACGTCAAACTAAAACTTCTCTCCCTGTCTCCCCTCCCTGAAGAGGCTTGTCGCCTAAAACGGGGCTTCCTAACAAAAAAAAAAAAAAATACCGTCATGACAAAACTTTTTAGTTGGTACCAATGCACAGAAAACGGGAATATACCATTTCAAGAGTTGACACTTCTTAATGATTTCAATCAGGTTAAACTGAAGATTAACTTCAACCTCCGGTTAAGGTCAAAATTCAGTTTTGTAAACAATAGTTAAGTTCAAAACAGGCCTTTAAAATTTTTAATACGGAAAGACGGTGTTATTACGGCTACAATATTCACATTCAATAAAAAATACTCTTATTTGTTCACTAAACAAGATTTGTCAGTAATCTCAAAGTTGACTTTCGCATTAACTGATCATTGGATTTAACGAGGTATTACTAAACCTGTCCATAGAGAATCGTTTAAGTTCTCCAGTTCCTGTAATTATATCGTTTTCTTCAAGCAACGGTAAAATTTTTGACATAAGAGAATTGAAATATTTTGCTAAGTTTGTTTGAGGATTAACTTTCCCAGTTGATTCTGATTTGCCTCAAATAAAATAATCTTCATCAGTTATAATTTTTATTTAACTCAATAAAAATTGCTTTTAACTTAACCTAATCAACGTTCCCAAGTCTGACTCTTGTCGTTGGATACCGCGCCAATTGAATTGCAAGCTTAATGACACATTCTTTTCTTCGAGTTTGCAAAAATTTGAAAGAACAAAATGCGAACGGACGCATAAAACTGAAAATTCAAATCGGCTATTTACGTATTTAAAAATAAGACATTTTTCAATAAAATGTCCCATTTCTCTTCTTACCCTCATTCTCGTTCGCCCAATTAGTTGTGATTTCCATTGACCTAAATCATTATCAAACGGGGCAATGCAATCCGAGGATAAAGCCTCCCTGGGCAAATTTTGTGTAACGCATAAGATCCCATCTCGGTGCTAAGTTGCTCAGTAACCCGGTTGTGAGATAACATACTACCTTGATCAAACATTTCCCGGAATTTATTCAGAAAATTAAAAGTACAAGTTTATTCATCTAAATCTATATTGTCCCCTTCAAGGTAATCCCCATCGACTGCAACACACTTATGCCAGCGCTTGATCCAATCCTCGAAACATTTTTTATATTCGGTTTTCGGTATGTCCATCAGTGCTTCCTGCGATTTTTCCATTACTTCCTCTCGGCTGCTAAAACGCGTTCCCCGTAATGGTTTTTTAACTCGATTGAACAGAAAGAAGTCACAGGGAGCCAAATCAGGTGAATTCGGTGGCTGTTGGATGGTATTTGTTGCATTTTTCGTCAAAAAATTACGAATAATGATAGCACTGTGCGACGGTGCGTTATCATGGTGCAAAATCCACGAGTTTTCTGCCCACATTTCTGGTCTCTTTCGGCGAATTGCTTCACGCAAACGTCTCATAACGCCCAAATAATACTCTTTGTTTACTGTCTGGCCTTCTGGCAAAAATTCATGATGCACTACACCGTTGTAATCCATGAAAACCGTCAGCATTGCCTTCTTTTTTGACTGAAAACGACGTGGTTTTTTTGGTCTCGGCTCATTTGGTGAACGCCATTCACTTGCCTGATGTCTGGATTGCGTGTCGTACTCATAAACCCACGTCTCGTCTCCAGTAATGATCCTTTTGATGAATGTGGGATCGGATTCAGCCTCGCAAATCATGTCTTTTGCGACGTCAACACGGTCTCTTTTTTGCATGAAATTGAGGTCTTTTGGAACCAACTTTGCTGCTACACGACGGAAACCCAAATCATTAACCACAATGTCTTGGGCGGATCCATAGGCAATGTTCAAGTCCTCCGCTATTTCTCTGATGGTTAATTTGCGGTTATTGACCAACATTTCTTTCACTTTGTCAATTTTTTCACCGACTTTCGATGTCGATGGTCTGCCACTGCGTTCATCATCTTCGATTGACTCACGACCACTTCTGAACCGCTCGTGCCACTGGTAAACGACCGTTTTTTTTAGAGAATCGTTGCCGAAACACTTTTCCAACATTTCCAACGTCCGTGCGCCACTAAATCCGTTTTTTACGCAAAATTTAATACAAGTTCGTTGTTGCAAATTTAAATCCATTTCTGCAATTGTAAAAAAATCGCCAACACACACAGAGATAGATGTACTCTTGGCTACGTAACTTTTGCAAATGTCAAGTTATGACACTAAGATTTAAAGGGAATATCAACAACAGATGTACCAATTTAACAAAAAAACAGAACTCAAATCGGAACGATAGGAGCGCCACACGGTGGTTATTCCGGGAACTTTTTGATCAAGGTAGTATATATATATATATATATATATATATATATATATATATATATAAATTTTAATTTATAATTTAGGCAATCATATATATATATATATATATATATATATATATATATATATATATATATATATATATATATATATATATATATATATATATATATATATATATATTCATACACATGGAAATATATATAAGGAAAACGGATTGGAACACAGATAAAGGACGAACATAGGAGAGGTGGGGAAGGCGGAATCGAACGGATCACAAGAGTAAAAATATTTCCTTGACCGGTCCCGGTCAAGGAAATGGAATTAAACATCAACAACGCTCTTGCCATTGTGAGGAATGACGGTTGAATTACATTTTCAGTAGTATCAGCACTATACAGAATTACTTTTGGTAACGCCCTCCCGTTAGTAACAGAAAAACTGGATATGATACGTGTTTGTGTTAGGTGAGCTAAGCGATATCTCGATTAAATCGCGAAATTGGATGTGAAATGTCTTCCTTATCCTCCATAATAGTCCACCACTAACTTCATGTAACTTTTTCTCGTTCACTAATGTGAAGAAAAACCTTCGTGGAAAGAATATTTTAATAGCAAACTCATGAGTATGCGAAATGAACACGCTTCAAATTGTAATGTTTGCTGCTGACGCAATGCTGGAGTTCCGTACACATTTAGCTTCGTAATAACATACTTGCTTAATATGTAAATAAACTTTTACACGCATATTATGAAGTTTATCCTTCTATAATACTAGTGAAAGTAAACATTACTTGAGTAAAAGAGAAAACAAGTTTGGATATTTTCTCGTGTGCTTGAAAGGAGAAAGCTCGGAGGATTGATTTGCCAAGCCATTTACCAAGTAAGAATAACTGATTTCATTCCTTCCTTGTTTCAACACAACGAGAGTAGCAAACGAGCAATTATCTTCGTAATTCATTAGTATATTGTTAATTGCGACAGGTAGTTGTTGTTTGGGATGCCTCCTGCGAGCGTGTGGGCAAATGATGAGGCAGCAAAATTAGATTTTTTTTAAGTTGCATATGGTAATATTAGGGACTCGTTAGCTAACCTGTGGCTTTGAGAAAATGGATCCATGTTCTCTCGTGATTAATTCTCACCCCTTTAGTTATTAACTTGTCTTTATCGTCTTTATTTATTAAAATAGTTCATGTGGTCCACCTTGCCTTGAACTCCTCCGTGATCTGAGGCCTTAAACATAGTATCTAAAATCTAATTATAAGAAATAGATAAATTGTGAAACAAATACTAATAACGAAACATATTATGAAAAACATTTTCCAATGTTACACTGATATAATTTGGAGATTTCCATTCATTATCATTTGAATTCAATTTAAAAAAATAAATTCGCACCTTTCAAATAATAAAATAATTATTTATATATTAATATGTAAGCTTAAAATAATTTTTGATGAGAATTAAGTCTTTTAAAATATGATCAAATTTTTTTCTGCCGGGAAAGTGTTGCGGAAGGCGTGGTTCATTTTTAAGAAATTTTATCGAAGCATTTTCAACACAGGATGTTTGAAAGTGTATAATTTGACATAGGTATTTCAACGGCATCATAATTAAGATGAATCGATTTTTTTAGCAATTAGCAAACGCTCAATTACGAGCAATATCCATTACGACTAACGATAGAAATTCTAGGTATTCTGGTTTTTTTTCCAAGTTTGTTATTTTCACTTTCTTAGTTTTGACCTTCATGATATTTACGTCGTCGGCGAAAATCTGTTTCCGGGATACGGTGACGTTTTCTCGGATGAGCTCCAGAAACAGTTGACTTGGCTCGATTCGATGTTTGCGCGCACGTCACGTCAAACTGAACGTTTTCTTCCTTATGTTAGTCATTTATCTGGTTCCCACCAAAAGGAATAAAGAAAACATTTGTCTCACTGTCCTAGTTTCCAATATTACGCTCTGTTTTTAAGGTTTAGTGAAACATTTATAATGGTGTATTTTCCTGTGTAGTTTGGAAACTTAGCCATTAAGGTATGGGGGTAAACATCAAATGGAGGTTTTCTAAGGCTTGAGTGTGAAAAATAATGGAGAACATAAAACGGACAACAAGGAAAACAAACGAACAAGTTATAAGCAGAGGCACGGGAGGAAAGATGCAGGCAGATCACATTGAGTGTCAATGGTGTGTTAGAAACTGTGGCAAAGAGAAGATTATTAGGCAAGTAAGTAAGTGGTAAGATAAAGATAGGTATGTTGAACGAAATGAAGGGACGCAGAAATTAGGAGGTAGTTATCATTGCCTAAACTGTTTCAATTGTTTTACGAGGGTTGGCCGAAAAGTAATGCCCACATGCTTGTCGAGCGCGAACAAAAATAAATAGCCAGACTGGGTAGAGGGTACATTGAAGTACAATTCCCCCTTAATGCGCATGCGCGCGTTTAAGGTCGTTGCGTTCATCCAGTGTATTTCGGGAAGCGGAGGTGTGGATACGTGTTCTAACGTTAACGCGAGTGAAAGAGCGTGCTGTTATCGAATTTTTAACTGCTGAAAAAGTTACTCCTACTGAGATACATCGTCGTTTTTAAGCTGTTTATGGTTCCAATGCTGTTGATAGGTCTACTGTAAATCGATGGGTAGTAATATAGTATTCCGTGGTTGCGAGCCTGGAAAAGCCGTAATCGCTGATGAAACACGCAGTGGACGTCCGATCACTGACACAGACGATAAACATCGCAAACTCAAAGATTTTATTCAAAATGACCTGCGAATCACTCAAAAGCTAATCGAAAACCATATTGGAATATCAAAGGAACGTGTCGGCTTCATTGTTGAACAATTGGGATACCTTAAAATCTGTGCGCAATGGGTACCACGCCGTCTCACAGACGAGAACAAACAGCGTTGATAGGAATTCCCTCCATATTCTTCCGATTTCGCGCCTTACGATTTTTATTTTTTTCTCAAATCAAGAGACACCTCAAGGGTAATCATTACATCTCGGTCGATGAGGTGAAGGCGAGCGTCAAGTCCTGGATTCGAGAAAAGCCGGAAGAGTTTTTCAGTGACGGAATGAAAAAACTTGTTACACGTCAGTAGAAATGTGTTAGCCTTAACGGTGACTATGTTGAAAAATATATGTATGATTTTGAAACTTGGGAATTGTACTTCATTGCAATTCTTGCTTGATCTTACTATTTGTTTTTGTTCCCGCTCTACAAGCATGTGTGCATTACTTTTCAGCCTACCCTCGTACATGTGTGTATTGTAACTAACAAATAACAGAAACGATTGTTGATGCTGGATGCCTGGTTTTAAATCAACCCCTGCCACACACCCTAGCGGTGGCTTGCAGGGTACCATATGGATAGATATTTCGCAGAGTATTGTCTATGAAAAAAATCGAAAGGCTCCGTCAACCTCAATTTCCTCAGTGACATAAACTTGTGAAATCAAAGCGTTAAGGTATCTGTTTGGATTACGACTTTATCCTGATATACCCATATTTCCGCAACACTGTTTATTTAGCCAAGCTTTTGTTCTGATTGCACTAAAAAGCTAGGTTTAACTTTTTCATACCAGTTCGCAAAATATTATTACCACAAGCTACCAGGAAACATTTAAAAACTAAATTTATAATTTTCAATGAAACAATTTTAAGAGTAAAAAAATCATTCTCCTTGACCGGGATTCGAACCCGGATCCCTCGATACCTTGTCCCCAAAATTTAGGAGTGGCATAGGATGTCTCGATAGTGTAACTGGCTAAAGAACTCGGCCGGACATCTAGGGATCCAGATTCGAGTCCCGATCAAGGCGAATTATTTTTACACTCTGAAATTGTTGAATTATAATTTACACTAAGAAGATGACTCCGTAAAAGTTACAGTCGTTACATATCCCGCAGTTTATTCGGATTTGAAAATTTTCAATTTAGATTAGGAATATATATAATCCGGAATATAATTGCAAAGGAATCCTGTTACTGCAAATAGTTCATCCAATAAAAAAATAACTATGAGATAAAATTAGTGGCATTTGATGATTCAATATGTAAAGGGTGATATATACTACACCATATAGCACTAAAATGGTATAAAAATAACTTCAATTGGTTAACTAAGGGGTTCGTGATCCCTCCGACGGGCGACTTCCATAGTATGGCTTACTCGGAAAAGGTCTCCAGATGAGGAGGATCAAATGAAACTCCCGCGCTGGACCATGAAAAAGCGAATTGCTTCTATAAACCTACGACAGGGGTGATTGAAAGGACTTCTTGTTCTTAGGTTAAGAGCTCGTCGAAATAATTCCGAGAAGCAGCGAGAAACTACCACCGCAGTGATGCGATCCCATGCATGCGAAGGAAAATAAATAAAAAGAAGGAAAAGATGCATTGGGGCAGGGATGCATAGCGTGCAAAAGGGAACACATCCGGATAAAGATTCCAAGTGGAAGATGTGAAGCTTGAATGTGAGGAGTATACTTAAAGATGAAAAACAGGAAAATCTGATGTGAGATTTGGAGGAGAAAAGCATGACGGAGATCTAGGCGGGAGCGAACGGTAACAGATTGGAAGGTCAAGACGGAAAGAAATGCGTGGATGTAAAGTTTTATTTTAGCTTAGATAAAAGACGAAGAAGTGGAATGGGTGTGATAGCTGGAAAGAAGATGGGCAAAGCTGTGAGTCAAGCGACACGTGACTGCTTCAAAGTGATAGTCATGAATCTGGTGACATATACCAAAGAATTTGCTAATTATCCAAGTGCATATGACAGCCATGGACAATTAAGATGAAGTGAATGAAGATTGTGCAAGTACTGATGGTATACTGCCGATAGGAGGTCGAGGATGATACCCTGTTGTTACGTGAGCCTGGCGCCGTGTTGTTCAAGAAGGCAAGGACATAAGAGTAATCGGCCAAAGTGGCCTCGGAAAAAGAATTTAAAGAGAATTAATTGAATCGTGTAGTCATAAGAAAATGATTACAGCCGTCAGTTGATTGAAAAGTTATATAAGGGTGAGATGAGAACGTTGAAAGCTCTAATAGATCGCAGCGATGTGGATAGGACTGAAAAGAGGACTTCGATGTTATCAGGTAGCCGAAAAAACACAATACACACACACATTTATATATATATATTATATATACACACATACATACATATATGCTTTCGTATACGTGACACGGAAGTGCTGAATAGTACATTACACAGTAACAAACAATATAGAAACACAAAAAAAGGAACACTTACACGTTATTTCTTGATAATTTCGACGGAATTCTACTCCGTCTTCATCGGAAGATAGAGAAGTAATGCTTCTAAACTGAACTTCTAATGCTGAACTAATGTAACGGAGTAGAATTATCTTACTTCTCTACCTTTCGATGAAGACGGAGTAGAATTTCGTCGAAATTATCAAGAAATAACGTGTGAGTGTTCCTTTTTTTGTGTTTCTATATTGTTTGTTACATACATATACACACACACACACCAAAGGGTAATGGAATGTAACAAGGCATATTTTGCAAATGTAAGACGCCTCAAATCAATGTTACTATCAAGGAATACAACACTGAAGATCTATGAAACGCTTATTAGACTCGTTGTAACATATGAAGCTGAGACATGGACATTAACAAGTCAGGATGAAGAAACCCATAGAAAATTTGAAAGAAAAATCATAAGGAGAATCTATGACCCAATTAGAGAAGGAGAGAGATGGAGAATTAGAATGAACATGGAGATAAATGAACTAATTAAAGGGAAGGGCATAGTTAGATGTGCCAAGTCACTGCGGCTGGCATATAGAAAGGTAGGAAAATGACAGAATGCCCAAACTGATACTTAATAGCAAGATGCCAGGGGTCAAAAGAAGAGGTAGACTAAGGAGGAGATAGCTGCAGGATGTGGAGGATGATTTGAAGGCAATGGGAGTTACATGGAAGGAAAAAGCAAAAACAAGAACTGAAAGGAGGCATATCGTAGAGGAAGCCAAGGCCCACACTAGGCTATATATATATATATATATATATATATATATATATATATATATATATATATATATATATATATATATATATTATGGGCTTACACAATATAACACAAATAGAATAGAATAGCAACATTTAAAAGGGCACTCACACGGTAAATTGTTCGAGCTTTCGGCCCTCTCAAGGGCCTTCTTCAAGTGAGACTGAAAATATGCTAGAGAGGGGAAAGGGGTATGGGCGGGGAGGGGAGGTGTGGAGCAGGGAATGTTGGGAGGAAAATTAAAAATGGCGGTTAAGGGTGGGAACTTTAAAAGATCGGAAAGCTAAAATGTAGGCAGATTCACGAGTTCTCACCTCTATATTGGTGGCTGAATCAGGTAGGGATTCTAGGATGCTGAGGGCAAAACACTGGTCGAATGAAAGGTTGTGGGAATTGGCGTGTGAAGGGATAGGAAGGGAAGAGAGTGAGGCAGAATTGCAGGAGTACCGGTGATTATTCATTCGAATGGATAAGGGGGTAATGCATTTGACTATGTAAAAAGAAGTGCAATGTTTGCATGACAAAAAATAAATAATTTGCAGTTAATCATAGGAAATAATAAATAAATAAGAGTGAATCCTGGTACCCTGATGAAGGTGTCTAAGATCACCTAAATTTCGAAGTGAGTTGTGAGTTGATTTTTTTACTGTAATTAAATGCAAGTAGAAACACATTTCTGAGTTTATATATTTATCATATACATGTTTTCGCGTAATGGGGAGCAAACGTGTGTGTACAATAAATTTAAGCGGAGATCATGATAACTGCGAGTTCATTCACTACGGAATTTATGTGAGTAATACTTTTCTAAGCATAAGTACGAAATGATAGAAGCAAGAAAATCTTCAAAATTAAGGTTAAATGGAATAATGATAGCTAACTACGCTATTTGGAATTAAGAAAGAAAAATTTATTCTCTCTCCTAGCACTGTCGGATTCTCTCTAATTTTTATTGCAGGAATATACCGTATTAAAATCAGGATGATAATATATTTTCAACGTTATTGCTTCTAGTATATACCAGTTTTTTAGAACGTAGTTTTACCTTCACGCTGTGAGTAATTACAATCTAGTTTCATAAATAATCTTGATTCAGTTCTCATTTCATCATAAAAATGTTTAACAAATGTATTTAATACTGCACGCGATCTATTTTCGCAATCAAACCAACTTCATAAGAATCCCATATACAGGGATATGGGATGTACCCTGTACTACCAGCATATTCTAAATTTTCACAGTTTGTTTGTATAAAGTGCGCTAATAATTCCTTTAGTGGAGTTAAGTACTTTTGAACAGATTGATAAGTATTTGACGCTCGGTTTGTCCTATATATTATGTTTTGTTTCAAGAATAACAGGTGCCGTGAATTAGTGCATTTCTCTCATTCAATTGACAATGAATTTGGATATGGATGTGATAAAAAACACGTACTTGAGGTAAACGGATAATTACACGCCATTCATGTCAACCAAGCGAGGCTATAGAATAGGTGTCCGAACATTTCTCGGTGTACAGTACAGCATATGCAGCTATGTGCAGCTATGAGGTGCATGTAAAAGGATTGTCCACGTATTTTAAGCTCAACCTACATCATATCCTTCATTCAACTTCTAGTCCCGAGAAACACATTGGATTTTTTTATCAGTTCAATTTGTAAAATTATAGCTTTATTTCACTTAAAATGGTAGGTAAGGAATGGATAAATTAACAATAGATATTCAGACTCAATGCAAAACGTTTCGCTAGCGCATTGATTAAGAAACTAAAGTTTCCACCCTGAGATATGTCACTTCGGAATTTCCATGACCGGGACCTAGACCACTTATATCTCTGCTTTTCACTTTTTTCCTCTTTCTTGAAACCTCAGCTTTGAGATAGTCATTAAACAAGTCACTCTCATGAATAAAAAAGGCAATATTTACTGCCTCCACGCATTTTCCTTGGGTCATAAGTCTTCAACAGGTTTACTGGACTAATAGCAAAATCAGATCAACATACCCGAGTCGGTACTAGTCTAAAATATCTTTGAAACACTCTCCACAAATCAATGCCCGCATATTTTCTAGCTAAAGAGACACGAGTCCTCATCATGTGAAGCCGAAGTAGGTAATGGATCGTTGAAACAAACATTAACGCTATTTAAGCCTAATTGAGGTGAAAATATGTTCGCTATGGAATGAATTATATGGGGCGCATTGAGCTAATGAGATCACTATATTGAACTCAAACATAGTGAAACAATGGCCACCGACTTGACTCTGTACGTAGTTACGGAGAGTCCAGTTGCACATGGAATATTCTTTCGAGAAGGTAACTGAGCGAAAGAGGACTGTAAATTATGATAAAATTGTTTTCGAAATTCTGGGTCATGTAGTATGTTGTAGTATGTTTATGGTATTATATTATGCCTATATATATATATATATATATATATATATATATATATATATATATATATATATATATATATATATACCCATAAACACATAAATTTCTTCGAAATGGAACGCTCTTCGGCGACGCCGAAATATCTAAAAATACAGGTAAATATTTTAAAAATATAGAAACACAAAGAAAGGACACTCACATATGTAGTTTCGACGGCTCGGCCATCGTCATCAGAATGGCCAAATCGTCGTCACCAGAATGACCATTCTGATGACGACGGTCGAGCCGTCGAAACGTTAAAACTACATTTGTGGATGTCCTTTCTTTGTGTTTCTATGTTTTAAAAATCTACACCTGTATATATATATATATATATATATATATATATATATATATATATATATATATATATATAAAACATTGAACCATAAGCACAATAATCACCCTAAGGTCGGTTTGGTAGGTGATGCTCGAGTTCACCTAATACTAAGCCCTATACAGCGTGTGAAATTCACACATCAAGGTAAGGGGGTGAGTTCCTTTCCCTGTGCCGGTTATAGTTTCCCAGGAAGATCTGTATCTGGAGCCCTGAAAATCACATAACTAAGGTGGAGTTGAGGGTGTCCAGGGAGGTGTGTGTGTATATGTGAGTGTGTGTGTTTGTATATATATATATATATATATATATATATATATATATATATATATATTCATATATATATATATATGTATATATATATATATATATAATAAACGAACAAACATTGAATTATTCAAACTGAAAAAAACAAGAATTGCTTTTCTTAATGTGGGAAAATTATTTAGCAATTTTTACTGCTTGGAAAAAATTAGAAACTGATTAAAACTTGTAGCTCTTAACCCAATACTTATGCCAGAGGGTTGAAATAAACGCTTTCATTTTAAAAGATATTGAATTTCATCCTGTAATCACTTCACATCCTTAAATCCAGGGACATTTGAAGATTGAATCCCAAGTTTTTTATGGTTATCGAGTGTAAAGAGCTTGAACAGGAGAGTATTTATAAGCAGTCATTGCCGGAAATCAGGTATTCCCCGCAAACGCAGGGTGAACAGAAGAGGGTGCTTCCTTGTGAAGGGCGGCTCTTTAAAAGACTGGAAGCGTAATGTCGGAAGGCGTAATCTTGGAACTATGTTGCGCCACTTCGCTCCTGAAACACTGGAGTCCCTCCACCCTCCGCATGGCATATGGGGCAACAACAAAGCTCTCAAAATAGCGCGTTGGCCTAAGACCATGTCATTCCAAATTGCGTCGCCATTTCAAAAAAATGCTGGCCGTCGAATTGGTCGCATTTGACTACGCTCTTTTCAGACGAGCAACCAATCACAACTTAATTGATTTCAGTCGATTACACGACACCAAGCTTGTGTAATGATATTTTGAGACAAGTTGGGATTCGTTAAAAATGAGATTGGCGTATCAGTGCCCCTTTTAGAAAAAAACACAAACTATTCACCACATACTCCGTCGTCAGCTTTTGACATGCTTCCTGTTGTTTGCCAAGTCCACTTGGGCGGTTTTGATATATTTTCCAGCCGAGAATTGGTATTTCTTCTGTGGAGTAAGGAATTTTATTTTGTTCAGGCGCAACAAAAATATTTCGTTGAGTTTCTATGCCAGTTTATATTTCGTTTTAATTCTGTGTCAATTTAATTTTGTCTGAATTTGAAATTTTTGCCTCTCACCTTAGCGTAGATTACCCAAACGGAATCCATATTTTCCGCTATGGCATGGACGTGAATAAGGTTTCTGCAAACACAACCTTTTTTCTATTGTTTCAGGCTTCACTTCGTGGAAGTAATTGATATCCATTATTGAAATAGAAAGAAAGACTCGTACTTTTCCACAGATTTTATTATACGGCACGACGCGTTTCACCGACTAGCGGCATCATCAGGTACAAATTTGCAAAACAGACAGAGCAAGCATATATACCCTCAGGACAGAGTCGGGGCGGGGAGGGTTGGAAGGATTTGAGGGGGGTGGGGGCTCGCAGGTGCGTTGATGGATTGTTTTGACCATTTCCAGGCTAATTTCTCGGAGAGGAGTGGGGAGGGGTATGGGAATAATTGCTCATTACAAAGTGTCGTGTTGGGGTTCACCAAGTGCCTTCTAATCTCTAATTGCTCGAGAGCGTCCATTTTTAATCCTTTTGGGAGTGTGTGTAATATCTCTGGGACAAAGTCACTGCTGTGGTTGAATTCTAGTAAATGCTTGGCGAAGAGAGAGTTGTTATTCTGATTTTTGTGACACCTAGCGTGTTCCTTGACTCGTAACTTGATATTCCTGCCGGTCTGACCGACATAAACGCTGTTGCAATCCTCGCATTTCAGTTTATAAATGCCTGATTTGAGAAGGCTATCCTGGGTGTCTTTTCCATTGGCTAGAAGTTTGGAGAGGGTTATTGGTGAGTAGAAGGCTGCTTTGAGTGAGGTGGGTAGGCAGTTGGAAATCCTATATGAAAGATCTCCCAGAAACGGGATCGAGCACCACTTAAAATCTTTAGATACTGCGGGCTGAGATACGAAAATGCTTTTCAAGTTACGAGTCAAGGAACACGCTAGGTGTCACAAAAATCAGAATAACAACTCTCTCTTCGCCAAGCATTTACTAGAATTCAACCACAGCAGTGACTTTGTCCCAGAGATATTACACACACTCCCAAAAGGATTAAAAATGGACGCTCTCGAGCAATTAGAGATTAGAAGGCACTTGGTGAACCCCAACACGACACTTTGTAATGAGCAATTATTCCCATACCCCTCCCCACTCCTCTCCGAGAAATTAGCCTGGAAATGGTCAAAACAATCCATCAACGCACCTGCGAGCCCCCACCCCCCTCAAATCCTTCCAACCCTCCCCGCCCCCACTCTGTCCTGAGGGTATATATGCTTGCTCTGTCTGTTTTGCAAATTTGTACCTGATGATGCCGCTAGTCGGTGAAACGCGTCGTGCCGTATAATAAAATCTGTGGAAAAGTACGAGTCTTTCTTTCTATTTCAATAATGGAAAACCTTTTTTGTTTGATAGTTGTTCAGATCTATTGGAATTCGACTCGTGAAGTTAAAGTTCAAAAATACTTTTACATTTCGCTACTAGAGAAAGATATATCACTGCATATGTTCGATCGATTATGTTCACTGTAACAGTACATATTAAGCAATTACCATGCGTAGCGTAAATAAATGCAAAGTATACCCTAGCAATACGGAATTTCATCCCAATAAAAAATATTAACTTTAAAAAATCGTGAAAGATGTTCTAATAAGATATTATATTATTGAGGTTTTGCCCGCTCTCGGTTTAATTTTTGGTGGGAGGAGGATATGATGTTTATTTAATTTAGAGTGAAAGGCGGTCGATTGAGGAAATTTAGCAGCTTTTTGTTGGGATGGTACAGAAAAAACCAGAAACACAATAATCAACCCAAAGGTCGGTTTGACTGTTTTCTTCAAGACGACTTTCAATTGATACCTTGGTTAATCTTTCCCAAAACCTTTTCTCACTTTTTTAATGGGACCAGGCGCAAATTTTATGCCGTGAGAAACATTTTTCACACAGTAATTTTATTGAATTTTGGCTGCAATTTTGGTGATAGAATGTTGATTGAAATCATGTTTAAAAGAATTTAATAAGGATTCTGGAGATACTCTTGTGTTACGTAACACTATGGTTTTCCAATTCTCAAAAATATTTTAGTCATTTTAAAAATGATTTATTTATCATTTACTTATTTAAGATGCCCGGGTTAATCAGATTGCTTGTAAAATCTTTCCGCCCTTATTTTAATGTCTTCATTGTTTTAATAACATCTTTAAGCGTGAATGGTAACAAAAATGGAGAAAATAGAAAAATGTTTACGATCTAATATTTCACAAAAGCAACGAGTTCCCTGGGCAAACTTTCATGAATATGAAGTATTCTTCAGCAGTTTACCATATTGAGAAGATAGATTAGAGAATAGCGTAAATATTTTAAGTATTATTAAGATTTTATTAGCTGGGTAGTTTAGATAATAAGTATATATGTCGTAAATTTCACATTCACTTTATGAGAGTATATTAATCCCAGCCGTGTACAATTTATCGCTACTCTGAGTCTATTTTATTATTAAGAATGCACTTGGATAGAATTTCAACCAACATTTACAAGCCTTGCATGTAATAATTGACTTGATTTAAATACGATATGTCACGCAATAAACGTGACAGTTTGCTATTGAAATAACCTTGTTTTCAGCAGTTACCTCCAAATTGTTTTTCCTAAACATGATCACGTTAGTACAATTCATATCCTTACCAATCTGCTGGATTTAACGATTTTGAATATTTTCATATATATAACTCACGGCGTCCAGTTCCATTTTGATCCCCTCGTGATTTCAGAGACATCACGCACATAACAACTGCAATGCTGCCGTACTTAAATGTATTTTTTTTAAGCGCGTGATTTACAAGACGCATAAGACGTTTCAATATCTCTGAGAAAAAGAATTACCCATTTTCCGAGAACTATGGATTCAATTTAACCTTCCAATTCCACAGGCTGTAAAACTGAGGCATTTAACTCATTCTTTAATGCTTTCGAATTGCATAAACGTGATTCAACTCAGCTCCATATGAGAGTTCGGTGTTGATTGCGTGACACTTCCAAGGCCATAAAATTCTCTTTGCATTGGTCATGTTCATCAAATTGAACTCTTCTTCAAACAAATAAAATTTACAATAGTATGTTTAGGCTGTTTATCAATGATCATACAGGGTTCGTCCGGAAAATAAGTGTACTGACTCCTGGGCTGGGCGCGCCGCTCCAGGCGCGCCCAGCACCGCTCTGACGGGCTGCGATTAGAGGGGGGTATGTTGGCAAGCGACGCTGAAAAAGGCAGTCGGCTCTGAGCTGTGGTGTAGTGAGGAGCTCTGTTAACGCGAACCTCCACGCTTCGACCCACGTCACGGAACGCGATGCCGAAGTTTTTGGAGCAGCGTTATTCCATCAAATTTGCGGTAAACCTTGGGAAATCGTCTACCGAAACTGTCGGTTTGATTAACCAGGCTTACGGGGAGTCAGCCATGTCCAGAAACATGATCTTTCGGTGGCACAAGATGTTCGTGGAGGGCAGAGAAGAGGTCGACGACGAGTCTTCGAGAGGTTCCCGATGATGCCTTCGCGGGAGTGTTCCAGGAATGGGAACACCGCTGGAACAAGTGTATCGACTCACAAGGGTCCTATTTTGAGGAATATTAGTTTAAGATATGTAAAAGTGTAATACATTTTTTTCCTGAGCTCAGTACACTTATTTTCCGGACGAACCCTGTACTATATTCATATTGCTGACAAAGGAATAAATTTAATGCTTCTCTTGGCATAAACAATTAAATGAAAAATTGACATATGAATTATTTTATGTCAAAATATAGTGACCGTGCAAATGTCAAAATATTATACTTCAAGTAAGATGAAAATTCCTTCATGGAATAACAAATTACGCATTTACTGGTTGTACATATCTGGGAAAAACCAGGGTAGAATTACTCTAAGCTACTCATTGATCATTGAATGAAAACTGCACACTTTAAAACTAATATGAAATACAATGATATTTTAATATATTACCATTGGAAATTTTTTTACTGGTATCATTATTCGGATAATTTCATTAAAATGAAATAAAACACTATAACAGATTGTGCGAATACGGCAAGCACTAGCAACAGAACTATGATATTGTGCTTTCCCCGCGGATTGCTGTGGAAAAGGCTATTCGGATCTTCCATCGGATCAGTTCCTCCATCGATGACGCCAACGTTTCGTATAATGAGTCGTTTTCCATCCTCAGGGCTAATGATGTCGAGACTGTTTTTCAGTTTTAAAGGTTTTTATTTCCTTAAAGATATAATATACAAATGATGTATAAAATCTGACAGAAAACTTAATAAAAACAATACGGAAACCCCGTTTTAGGATAGACTCCTCTCCTGGGTGGAAAATGACAGTAAAAGTCTACAAAAGATGGTAGAAATTGCGTAAAATGTCAGCATAAACAACTGCATAAAATTTTCACCTTGTCCCATTGAAAAAGCGAGAAAAAGTTTCGGGAAAGATTAACCAAGGAATCGATTGAAATCCGTCTTGAAGCAAACATTTTCAATCGAGACACAGGTTACTCCCTCAGTAACATGTGGAAACCCGCACTGAGGAAGATCAAGGCGACAAGAAAAAGGAGGGAATCCACCGACCAATTAGAGGGCACCTGATGGCACGCTCATCTGTAGAAACATATAAACCGGCCCTTTCGCAGTTTCTGCGGGGTGCTCATTTGCACTCCATTATTTCGATAACCTGCCGCCTCACGGAATGATACATCTATCTAAACCAATCTGTTTTATAATACTACCTTGATCAAAAAGTTCCCGGAATAACCACCGTGTGGCGCTCCTATCGTTCCGATTTGAGTTGTTTTTTTTGTTAAATTGGTACATCTGTTGTTGATATTCCCTTTAAATCTTAGTGTCATAACTTGACATTTGCAAAAGTTACGTAGCCAAGAGTACATCTATCTCTGTGTGTGTTGGCGATTTTTTACAATTGCAGAAATGGATTTAAATTTGCAACAACGAACTTGTATTAAATTTTGCGTAAAAAACGGATTTAGTGGCGCACGGACGTAGGAAATGTTGGAAAAGTGTTTCGGCATCGATTCTCTAAAAAAAACGGTCGTTTACCAGTGGCACGAGCGGTTCAGAAGTGGTCGTGAGTCAATCGAAGATGATGAACGCAGTGGCAGACCATCGACATCGAAAGTCGGTGAAAAAATTGATAAAGTAAAAGAAATGTTGGTCAATAACCGCAAATTAACCATCAGAGAAATAGCGGAGGACTTGAACATTGCCTATGGATCCGCCCAAGACATTGTGGTTAATGATTTGGGTTTCCGTCGTGTAGCATGCCAAAAGACCTCAATTTCATGCAAAAAAGAGACCGTGTTGACGTCGCAAAAGACATGATTTGCGAGGCTGAATCCGATCCCACATTCATCAAAAGGATCATTACTGGAGACGAGACGTGGGTTTATGAGTACGACACGCAATCCACACATCAGGCAAGTGAATGGCGTTCACCAAATGAGCCGAGACCAAAAAAACCACGTCGTTTTCAGTCAAAAAAGAAGGCAATGCTGACGGTTTTCATGGATTACAACGGTGTAGTGCATCATGAATTTTTGCCAGAAGGCCAGACAGTAAACAAAGAGTATTATTTGGGCGTTATGAGACGTTTGCGTGAAGCAATTCGCCGAAAGAGACCAGAAATGTGGGCAGAAAACTCGTGGATTTTGCACCATGATAACGCACCGTCGCACAGTGCTATCATTATTCGTAATTTTTTGACGAAAAATGCAACAAATACCATCCAACAGCCACCGAATTCACCTGATTTGGCTCCCTGTGACTTCTTTCTGTTCAATCGAGTTAAAAAACCAGTACGGGGAACGCGTTTTAGCAGCCGAGAGGAAGTAATGGAAAAATCGCAGGAAGCACTGATGGACATACCGAAAACCGAATATAAAAAATGTTTCGAGGATTGGATCAAGCGCTGGCATAAGTGTGTTGCAGTCGATGGGGATTACCTTGAAGGGGACAATATAGATTTAGATGAATAAACTTGTATTTTTAATTTTCTGAATAAATTCCGGGAAATTTTTGATCAAGGTAGTATTTAATGTATTTCATGTAATTTATCTCATGTAATGTACACCATTGTTGCATTTGAGTTTTATAAAGCCGTAATTGTAATTCACCGGAGAGAAAACGGACAACAGGGGGAGGACCATATGCTTTCAAAATTTAATCTCTGCCGCTTGACGTATTGGCTCCCCCTTGTTCCTCCTCACGGTCTAAATTATTATTTATTGCGGTTGACCTAAGAGAGGTTTTTCCTTGTTTCCTCACTCCCTCGGGTGAATGCTAGGCCACACGCCACCCCCAAAATGTTAAACGTACACCATTAGAAAGATGGTTTTTATATTTTATCATAGGACCGCACATCTTTAATCAATAATAACCGTCCTTCTCTTACCTGAAGAGGCTACGGCCTAAAAGGAGATTTGTCTGGCGTATTATATGTTTTACTATTGTATATTTTACTGCATAAGTTTTTGGCAAATAAACCTTTAAAAACTGAAACTGAACAGTTGCCGCCACCGCTTCCCTTTTTTTTTTACTCTGTTGCTATTGCTCCACCACAAAGAGGAATACTTTCCTAAAACGGGGTTTCTATGATGTTACTGTTTCTTCAATTCAAATTTGATACTTCTTTCACTGTACTGATGCATGACGGAAATAAAAACCTTTATACAGAAACAGTTTCGACATCATCAGCCCTGTGGATGGAAAACGACTCGTTTTCCGTAACTTAGGCGTCATCGATGGAGGAACTGACACGGTGGAAGACCCGATTAACCTTTTCCACTAGAAATAAGAACTATGCACCAAAGTAACATATATTTTACACTAAACTTGGGAGTAAGCAACAGAGAGTTCAACCACCAAGTGTTTCAAATAAATTAACCAAAGGACCTACTATATATTGTACGCATGAATATACTTAAATCTAGAGACATTTCATGAGGAATTGGTGAAAACGCTTTGAACGTAGGACGTACATGTATTCTACCATTTCAGGCTTAACTTCTTGGAAGTAGGAGAGACTTTTATTACAACTCATAAAGCGTTTCACCAACTTACAGCATCATCAGGTACAAATTTTCTCAACCAACAATCCGCGTGTTAAGAAAATTTGTACCTGATGATACCGCAAGTCGGTAAACGCGTTGTACCCTGTAATAAAAGTCTGTGGAAAAGTATAAAGTCTTTTAATATGGATTGAAAGAAGGAATTGAATAATTTGACCTTTTCCAAACTGCTGCTGGTTTATTTTTGAGTGAAATATATATAATTATATTCCTTAACATCTATGATTACATGCGATTAAATGTTTTTTGGATTTCTTTCAAATGTTCAGCTTATCTTTCCCTTTTGAACTCGCTTAAATTTTTCCGGAATTCCTTCTTGGTATTCGCTCTAGATATCTAATAGACATAAGTGATTTCATTCCTTTTGTAGATGGAGATATTGTTCCGTGGTATTGCTCGTATTTTTCATCTTGGCGTGACATAGCCTTTGATGTCTTAGCGATTTTCTAACCCCCGTGTTAGACTATCTAAGTTCCGTGTTATTACCTACTTTCCATTTTTATTCCTTCTTGTTAAAAAGTAAAGCAAAAATTGCACTCCAAACACATTTTACTGCGTAAAAATGTGAATAATATCCTTGCAACTCGCTTCCCTGCCATTCTCCCCTCTACGAATATATCACAGTCTTCAGCATCCCATTGCCTCTGTATATCTCCTGCATCCACGTGTCCCGGCTTCTTTGAATTTCTCCCAACTATACTCCTCTCTTATCCCCTATCATCCATAGAACTTTGTCTTTTTTCCCACGTTTCCGTGGGAAAAAAGATAAGACCACTTTTCCGAGCCATGAGAAACTTCACACCAAATTCAACCACTTAGTTGCAACCTATCTAGTTATTAACAACGTGTAACATAACTTATCAGTAATGGCAGTTAAAAAAACATTCCTCCCAAACGAATTGCCCTTCTTTCTTCTTTTCTTTAAATGCCTGTATCATATTAAGGACAGCAACCTATTATCAAGTAATAATGGGGAAAAGGGCAAGGTTCCCATTATACAGATTCTAACAGAGGAGGAGAGAGAAGTTATAAAAGCTTTAAATGGCCTGACGCAATGTAGGGACCGCCCCTAATAGTCGCAAGAGGTCTCTTGTCCACTTAGCCCGGGTAAGCATACCCAAATTGACCTCCTTTCAAAGCAGGGCAGCCCCACTTTGAAGCCGTTTTTCCTTTCATCTTCTGCGAGTCTGGCGACACCCCTCCTCTTTGTTTTCCTTCGCTGAATGTGGGCATCAAATGTATTTTTTTGCAAATTGACGCGAGATCCGTCCCCTCCAATGAAATTGACACTCTCTGGCCGTGCTTGAGCCTTTAAAAAACTCTTTATCGGGTGATTTCCGAGGATTCCTCATGTACCATATGCCAAATAAAGATTCAAGAACTTTTATTTTAATAATTTGATGTAAAACTTATCTGAGTATTTCATCACTTCCTTTTTTGCCAATTCTGCCAAATTAAAAAAAAATTGGGATATTATTTTTAATTTTTGGAAAATTTTCAATATCATCACATTCACAAAATATCATTTTGATAATTAGGAGAGAACTTTAAATTATCTTAGATGAATTTTCATAAATTTTGAGGGGTACCAGGGAAAATTTTGAAGTAAATTTTCTCATCTGATACTTATAGATATTAAGGTAAAAAAAAACCCCATCGGGTCAGATATCTTTCATGGTCATTGCTTCTTCATCATCAGTCCAATCTCCGCAAATTTCTTTCTGGTAAATCTATAGTCTAATTTAATTTTTTCATATTTACTCCATTCTTTTTTATCACGGCTGAGAGAATTTCCATCATTTTTATTGCTGTTTTAATTTTTTCCTGATATCCCCCTCACCTCCGCACCTTAGTTGCGATACTCTCCACTATCGCCTTATAAATATGTCTTTTCGTTATAACTGTACAATCTTAATAATATAAAAGTAATCTGATTGACAATACTTTTATAAGCTTTCCAAATTCAGTTTGATGTCTGCGTCACCACCATCTTTTGATGGCATTCATCACCAGCCAGAATCAATATTTCAACCCTAATATGGGTTTACTTCATCCCTACACCCCGTGTTAATTCCCTCACAACCCCTGATAGTTTCTCTGTTTGACTTGATGATATCATAGTATTTATAGCTCAGACAATACTCCTCTCAAACCTCATTCTTTATAACTATGAGTATTCCCACTAAGCTTCGCAATAATGAGCACCCCGTTTTCGTAATATCAAATTGTAGCATCCATTTCTTTTTATACCACCCTTGTAATTTTCCGAGCATTTTTACGTAATCGTCTCCATCATCTGCAAATATTACCTGCTCATCCAAAAAGATGGGTCGTGAATTGACGGTCTTCGACGATTTTTATCCCCATTTTTACATAAGCTTTCCTCTATTTTGCCAACGCGTCGTTTAGAGTAGACTTTTAATAGCGTAGGAGTCAAACAGCCTATGCAGTAGACCATTTGTGACTTTCGATTTAAGGGAAAGTCTTTCTGCGACCTTGACGGAGCTTTTTTCCTCTATTGGAGATATATTTTATAACTCATAATCAAATAAAAAAGGTGGAAATGACGGTGGTAAGGAGTGGAGCGTTGGAATACTGGAGTACCGAAGGGCACGGGTTTGACACCTCTCTGGGCACCTTAAGCTCCACCCAAGCTGCGTGTTTTTTCGGGTACCAGGTATTCCTGGGAAACCATAACCAGCACATGGAAAGGAACTGGCCCCCCTACTCTGATGTGTGAATTTCACACGCCGTCGGGCTTAGTACAAGGTGAACTCTACCAACACCTACCAAACCGACCTTTGGGTTGATTACTGTGCCTATGGTTTATATATAAATAAATAAAAATATATGTATATATATATATATATATATATATATATATATATATATATATATATATATGTGTGTGTGTATGTATATGTATATGTGTGTGTGTGTTCGGCCAATGTGACTCTGGCTACAGGGTTCGTTCGGAAAATAAGTGTACTGAGCACAGGAAAAAAAATTTATTACACTTTTACATACCTTAAGCTAATATTCCTCAAAATAGGACCCTTGTGAGTCGATACACTTGTTCCAGCGGCGTTCCCATTCCTGGAACGCTCCCGCGAAGGCATCTTCGGGAAACTCTCGAAGACTCGTCGTCGACCTCTTCTCTGCCCTCCACGAACATCTTGTGCCACCGAAAGATCATGTTTCTGGACATGGCTGACTCCCCGTAAGCCTGGTTAATCAAACCGACAGTTTCGGTAGACGATTTCCCAAGCTTTACCGCAAATTTGATGGAATAACGCTGCTCCAAAAACTTCGGCATCGCGTTCCGTGACGTGGGTCGAGCGTGGAGGTTCGCGTTAACAGAGCTCCTCACTACACCACAGCTCAGAGCCGACTGCCTTTTTCAGCGTCGCTTGCCAACATACCCCCCTCTAATCGCAGCCCGTCAGAGCGGTGCTGGGCGCGCCTGGAGCGGCGCGCCCAGCCCAGGAGTCAGTACACTTATTTTCCGGACGACCCTGTATGCGTGCCCCGAAATGCAGTGTTCCCATGAGATTGTATGCTTGCTTTCCTACTATCCTTTCCACTTGTGTCCTCGTAAATTTCTCCTTTTGTTGGCGGAATAGCTGGCCAACCCCATCTTCTGGCCAAAGAATCAGGGCAACGGGTGGCATAAATTCCCCACAGATTTCGGAAAAGAGCTCAATAGATAGTGCGTGGACTCAGCAAGTCGAAAATCCATGGTTCAAGCCCCGGTCAGGGAAACTTTTTAATGCCTGTCATCTGTTAGTTTCCGCCTTCCCTTTCCGCCTTTCGTCTTTTGCGTTTTCTTCCCTTTCTGTATATTTGTATCCACGTGAATTAATTAATTATTATATCTTAATTATTATATATTAATTGTTACATATTAATAATAATATATTAATTAAATATAATATGTAATATATATGCATAGGGAGAGAGGGCACTAACACCGAATTGTAAAGAATGGAGGGTTGCAGATAACCGATCTTAGTATTGAAATATCGATGGCGATGACTCCTAGAGAATTTTTCATGCAAACAACTTTTAAATAGAGTGTAACTATAATTATAGTCTCATTGTAATTTGTGGATTAGTCAATTTCGTTTGGCTTTGAAAACATTAAAATCATAATCCATGCATTGCTGAAAATGATTCCCAGAGAGGCAAGCGTGGCGTGGAAAGAATTAAAAATTCATTTACATAGGGCCGATTATGGTATCTACTTCTACACTTTCTTTAAGGAAAACCTTTTTCTAAATCAACATTGAAAGATAGTGCATCTTCAATGCGATTGATTGTACGATTTTTAAATTTAACGAACCATCTCTGTGATAAGAATACGAGGAAGCATGCAAAGCAATTCTCTTCTGTCATCATCAATTGAACTAGGTGATCTAATAATCAATACAAATCTTTTCTTATCTCTGATGATATTATTTATCACAGTCGTCGACGGTTCATTGCTCCGTTTTCCTTATAACGTAAACTGCAACACATTGAAAACAGCGCTTTTAAGACCTAGAGGTCCCAGAAAAATAAATAAGTTCTTATGGCGATGATTGAAACACTGATGATGACGATTTAATGCCGGAATTATGCCAGCCCATTTTACTTCAGGTGTAAAACTGGGCGTTTTCTTTCGATCACCGAAAAATCTGGTCATTTTTCGTTTACACGTCATCACTGGCGATGTCAAGGCTACGGCCGGCGTGTGACGCCATCGAGAGCGAACTTTATGACCCTTCCCCGTTCGAACGGGGAGAGGGCAGCAGGTGTCGGAGGGGGGGGGAGAAGGGAGGACATCATTTCGCAACTCGGTCTCATCGATCCGCACAAGGACGATTTTTCGGGTCCAGAATTGCCACCTCTCCTCCTGCCCTTCTCCCCCCCACCCTGCCTCCACCCCAAATGACAGAAGGGAGAGTGGGGGGCATGTGACGACGTGATTCCCGCGCCAAGGTTTCCTCCATTACACCCCCCACTTGGTCGCACGCAACCCCAAAAAGGGGAGGGGGGAGGGGAGATGACGACTCCCTATTGTTGGGCGGGGGGGAGGGGAAGGGTGTGGTAGTGTTGGCGCGGCTGACGCAATAATCGGCGAGAATTCGCATCCTCATTACTCGACCTTGAAGCACTTCTAGGTCTGCGCGTGGTCCTCTTTTATCTCCGGAATAAATTCGTCGATCGGTTTCAAAATTCATGTGACATGTTTCGCCAAGAATTTTGGTGCAGTGGTGGCCAATTTAAATCGGTTTGTTGGCGGTGCGGTGCCGGGTACAACTACTAAGGCGAAACCTCAGGAAGTACCCAAGTTTTTACTCAAGATGCGGGATTTTAGCAGTCTCTCAAATCTAGAATTCCATTTCCAAGTCCTATGAAAGAAGTTTGGAATATGATAAACACTTTTTGAATTCGCAAATTTTGTCATGAAGATAGGTGAAATATGACTCACCATTTATACTATGTCATCAGTAAACTCTGTCTTGGCAATTACTCACCGCATTCACTCACGGAGCAAAGGTTAAATTACAAATTAAAGTTCTTGCATACGTCTCCGTCTTTGTCTCTTTAGAAATTATGTCGAAAATGTATTATTAGCCCCATCGCACTGGGTAGGAGAGATAACGCCAGTAAAATTGGAGAGATTGAGTTTAGAAAACATTACAATTAGAGACCATTTTAAATCAAAACGGACGGATATTACAAGTGAGACATGCCCTTCAATTTCGCTATGAACGTTTGCTGGACAATGGGAATGCAAATTCCGAAGAAACTTGAACGCCGAAAAGAGGATTTTCTAGGATTATTGATATTTTGTTCGAGACTCGGGAAGTAGAAAAAACTGAAACAAAAAATCAGAATTTCTTGATTATTTTGTATATTTTCGCCAAAAATAAGCTAAAATTCCTGGGATTTACGTGGAGTCTTGTCTGTCTATTGCTGATTTTATTGAGATACAACGCCCGAGTTATCAACTCCAAGGTTTGTTTGATAGGTGAAGGTAGAGTTCACCTAATCGTAAACCTTGACCCGCGTGTGAAAGTCACACATCAGGGTAATAAATGGGGGACAGTTCCTAATACCCCGCTTATGGTTTCCCACGAAGGTCTGTTACCCTAGTCAAAATCACCCTGTTTGGGTGAAGCTGAGGGTGCTAAGAGGGGTCCCCGGGAATCGAATCCAGAACATCTGATCGTAAGTCCAGCACTCTACCCACTGGACTAATACAAAAACCACTACTAAAGCAATGATTGCATGTAATTAAATGTCAAAAAGCTATTTTTAATGGGATAAAAAAACAGTACATAGACTAAAACCCAGCTAAAACCGTTCCTCGTACAATTTTTAACTGCCCTTTAATTGATTAAGGCTAAAAAATGATAAAAATACGGCAAAATTTGACGGATTACGATTCGGAGTGATATATATATATATATCCATAAACAATAAACATATATATATATATAATTATATTATATTTTTATATCCTATCCCTTTTCCTTATATCTATTTCCATGTGAATTTATTTATAATATATTTGAATATATTTATTTATTTACTTATTTATTTTTTTACTGTTCATTCCAGAGTTGGGAAATCATGCAACTGAGTTTTGAAATTTTCGTATCTTTCTTAAGACGTTAATTAAGAATTTATAATTCAATGACCGTCAAGAAGGTAGAAAGTATTCCAAGGCTAAAAGCATACTCTCCCTCTCCCTGCAGTGCTAATTGCCGAGGTTGCTTTGAATTTTATCTTTAAACGTTCAGGAAGTACTTGAAGTTTAATGGCATTTAAAAAATGCTATTTTTTCTGAATATATAAATATAAACGCAGTTCATAAGTAACATATTTGAACGGTTTAATACCCACGTGAACTAACGAGCTCCCGCTTTTCGCGAGTCGTTGGTATGACTCTTTGGACCTTGATTTTTATGGGAACGTTAAAACACTCTCTCACCGATACTGCACGGTGCATAGCTGAGCGCATACCAAATACACACATACTTGGTCATTTGCTCCGTTGATATGCGCCTGGATTTTAATTATATGGGCGTGCCGGACGGTAAATAATCACGGGAGAGATATTTCTTCTTTTCCGCGTGGGTCTTGCATCACTACCGGAGATTTGTTCTGCCTACCGCGCATGCTCGACAATGAAGTCGCAAGCATACCCCCTTTCGGCGCTATCTTATCGCCACCTCGAAATGAATTCAGTTCCACGGATCCGCTAAAAGCGCATACCTCAATGAGGGGGGGGGAGGGACTCCTCTATTTTCGCAATAGCACGGGATCCTCTGGACTTGCGAAATTATACGGCGAAGTCCATATGTCTTTGTGCTATAACGCCTGCGTGCATTCAGGCACGTAAGTTTAGAGGTGTATCGCGAAGTGTGCGTAGGCGGCCGGTAGGGACGTCTTGTACTCGTATATGCCGCCTCGATTCGATATACTTCAATCATCACTTCACGCCGAAGGGGATTGCGTCGATTCTTAATGTTTGTGTATCGATGCCTATGAATTTTTGGAAACACCCAAGGCACCTGTTCAAAGATGTTAGTTTTTTGAGGGAAAAATATAAAAACCCAACTAAACTCATGTTCGCTGTTTTTGCCTATTTCTATTCTTTTCCAAATATTTGTATCTGTATAAATATTTTTTAGCTTTCCTCTACCCTGAAAACCATAAAACAATTGTTTATTTTCCAATGCGCTCGGCATATGCTTGCAAATTCTGCCGTACTTGATCATCAGCAAAACCTAACTGATTTTTATGAAGTTCTTCCCTGTTTACATTTTTTGTTTTTTTTTGCATTTTTGTGAACTCTTTTTTCCAATGAGCATGTGGCGAAATGTCGCGGAACTAATATGGTGTTTTTACACTACGTTTCACTTTTGTTTAAGATCGTTTATAATTACGTTCTGTTCTCCTCGCTCACTCATGCTAATTCTTTCCGTTTTCATGAATTCCTAATTTACTTCTTCGTTTAAATTTTCATTGAATGAGGTGTTTTTGTACAATTTTTAATCTCGTTGAAATGATATAAAAATTATCTTTTGTTCAACCCCATTCATCTGTCCCTCGGAGTCACGATTCTGCCAAATAACCACGTATCTTAAGTATGGCCTCGTTTACTCCCACACCTTTCGAGCGCTTTCTAATAGCCTTCATGGCATCATTTGCGTTTCTGCTAAATGTGCCCGTCACCCACCTACCCTTAAACGGATTAATCTCCCTCCCGATATTTCTATATCATTTCACCTCCTTTTTTTCTTAAGTTTGCGACAGCCATAATGAGAACCGGGTAAGCCTCTCCTTCGACCCATATTAGGTTGGCCTGATTGAGATAATGTTGTTGTGTGAACTGCCAGAAAGTTGAGGACAAACTCGTAGAAACCTATTGCTACGCGATCAAGGTTAAAACCTTTTTGATTCAACTAGCCAATTCAACAGTCAAATACTCCGTCACGCGTCATTAGCCTGATCGACAATGAATGAGAACGTAACGGTTGTTGGTTTTACCGAACTCTTAATAAGTCACCGCTCGTTATCTCGCGGGGTGCATTTTGTTCTCCCAATCGGTCATCATTCTTCATTAAGATTTGATATAATTTATCAAGGTTGAGGCGAACCACAGTCGCAATGTGACTGAGTAAGTCTCAAAGCTCCTATGTTTTAGTATACCGACACGAAAAACCTTACTTATTGGACACGGAAAATCAATCATACTCGCAATTCGTCCCCGTATAAAGTATGCTTCCCTACACTTAATAATCTCCACTCTCGCTTTACCTCTCATCGTTTGTTCTTCATTCTCATCGGTGCATCCTGTCTATCAATTCGTCATGCATCTAAATTCTCCTCAACTCCTTAAAACGCGACCTAAATTTCCTAAATTCTTCAGTGACCCATTCCCATCTCGGCACGTGCCTCATCCTGTTCGCTTTTTTTCCTCCCTGAAATCGTTCACTTTTCCTTAACTTCTATCGATACTTCCTCATTTCCAATCCGATATTTCAACCTGATTCTCCATAAAATTCTTAAAACATAACGCATTATCAAAATTTATATCCTCCTTTCCTCAGTTTTCTTCCATGACCTCGTTTCACCAGCACAAACAAAAATACACCCATTAATACACACCAATAAATCCCGAAACATTTTCTTTTACTTCTTTCTCAATTTTCAAATCTCATGTGAAAATCGCACCTAAGTAGCTAGATTATCATTATTATTGTCGTGATACTTTCAAAAGATAAGGTCACTAAATTTTTTTCTTTTGACTGGGAGAAGATAAAAATCCTTGGTGAACATAATACACGTGGGCACGCTTTTTAATACAAAACATGAATGGCTACATTGTAGGGTAAACAAGGTTCGTATAACTGCCGCTAGGGCATAAACCATTTTCAATAGTTAAAATGGCGTCGTTTACTATACAATAAGAGTGCGATATTTTCTTTTTTCAACTTGCGTGGTCTAAAATCCATCAACACTTTTAGTCGATTGAGAGGAAGGGGTTGTGGAGATGCTATAGATCTGTATACAAGGTGTGATCAAAGAAAGACCGGACTGATTTTATTCTGTGCAAACCGTTAACGGATCGAAAGGAGACACAGTGCACCATCTGGCGACACATCAGACGACTAAAGCGAGAGGTGTTGCGTTTGTTTACGTCGAGTCGTTACGCAGCAGGAGCGGTACGTGTCTTAACCTGTCCGTCACCGCGTGCAACGGCAGCAATGAAGGAGCTAAAGGAACAGCGTGTGTACGCGAAATTTTGTATCAAACTTCGCAAAAGTGCTTCGGAGATATTTGGAATGATTCAGCAAATCTTTGTTAATGAAGCTACTAGTCGAAGCTAGTGTTTTGAGTGGTACAGTCGTTTTAAATCGGGCAGAACCTCGACAGATGAAGACTCGCGAACTTCCTTCCACTTCGGCAGACCCCAACCATGTCAAATTGGCGAACGATTTGGTGCCGGCATATCGCCGTTTAACTGTTAGGGAGATAACCGAGGAAGTGAACATTAGTTTTGGATCCTGTCAGACAATTTTGACAGACATTTTAGGCATGACGCGCGTCGCATCAAAATTCGTCCCGCGAGTGGTGACTGATGAACAGAGACAAAAACGTGTGGTCATTTGTCAGGAACTCCTGGATAGAGCCAATGCCGACCCAGAGTTTCTTAAAACCATCATAACCGGTGACGAAATCTGGGTTTACGGTTATGATGTTGAGACAAAGGGCCAGTCTTCTTAGTGGAAACGCTCTCATTCTCCGCAACCAAAGAGAGCTCGCATGTACCGGTCCAATGTGAAGGTCATGCTGGTGTATTTCTCCGATTGACAGGGGTTGATTCATTAGGAATACGTCCCTCAAGGTCAAACCGTCAGCAAAGATTTCTACTTAAAGGTTATGAAGAGGCTGAGGGTCGCAGACAGCCGAAAGAGGCCGGACATGTGGGGAAACAAACAATTCATGGCGTTTCCACCAAGGTGATAACGCACCGGCTCACACGGCGCTGATCGTGACAGAGTTTTTCGCAAGAACCGAAACTTCCTTGATCCCGCAGCCACCCTACTCTCTAGACGTGGCTCCATCAGACTTTTTTGGTTTCCAAAATAATCAGCCTTGAAAGGGCGCTGATTCGACCCTATTGCGGACATTAATACTAATTGTACGGCGGACCTGAAGAGAATCCCTAAGGCGGCTTACCAGGCAGGGTTCGAGAGCAGGAATAAACGTTGGCAAAGGTGTATCGTCAGCCAAGGCATGGAATTTGAGGAATGGACAAGTTCCATTCAGCTGTATCCGTCGAGATAAGTTATAAAATCAGTCCTGTTTTTTTTATCCCACTATACACGTATGTATGAGAGAGAGAGAGAGAGAGGTTACAGAAGGCCAAAGTCGTTTTTTAACGAAACCAAGAGGTCTTTCCGACGGATAACCATTTCGCCTCGTTCTCGACACGCTGAAAAATACGAGGGTATACTGATAAATAATGCACACATTCTTGCAGACTACAAACAAAATGACCTTCAGAAACACTCCTGGTGGCATGTGGAAGTAACATTCCCCCTAAAACGCACGCGCATATTTGAGTATGTTACATTAATCCAGTGTACTTTGAGAAGTGGAAGTATGGAGAGGTGTTCTAGTGCTGTCAACGCCATCGATTTACAGTAG
This sequence comes from Hetaerina americana, assembly GCF_022747635.1. Classification (NCBI taxonomy): domain Eukaryota; kingdom Metazoa; phylum Arthropoda; class Insecta; order Odonata; family Calopterygidae; genus Hetaerina; species Hetaerina americana. Next base: position 1,426,889 of record NW_027287217.1, on the reverse strand, counting down.
ACCTATCAAGAGCATCGTCACCATAAACAACCTTTTAACGACGATGGATCTCAGTAGGAGTTCCTTTTTAAGTCACGCTGTTTAACTCGCGTTGACATAGCACTAGAACACGTCGCCATACTTCCGCTTCTCAAAATACACTGGAAGAATGTAACGACCTCAAACCTGCGCATGCGTGTTGAGGGGGAAAGTCACTTCCATATACAACCAGGAGTGCTTTTGAAGGTCATTTTGCTTGTGGTCTACAAGCATATGTGCATTAGTTTTCAGCCTACCCTAGTATCTAAGTTTACAGGGATGTTTTAAAATTTCTGTTGTTGGTTAACTTTTGAGAAAACAATTCGGTGAGCTTAGACCTCGAAAGCATCTTCTATCAGCTCTACTTTTATGATCGCGCGAGTACCATTCCATTTCTATTTCACCATTAAATCATATCACTCTGATTTATTTTAGACACGGAAAAACAATTAATTGATGAGAATTTCAAGAATTTCACCGTAAAAGTCTGCTTGAAATAGAGTGAAAAAAATGCACTCGATACGATGTGGAAATGTGCCGTGATGTTATCATTCGATGTTTCAGTGCCTTTTGGAACGAACCTCTCAATAACCGTAGAAGATGTGACGGTCGTTAAAAAAATGGTAAATCACCAGTTAAGCGTCAGGGGAGGTTGAAAATGAAACCGATGAAAAGCACTCAGTCAACATTGAGTAACTAGAGTCAGAAGAATGAACGATTAAAGATTTTGAAGTGCGTCTCAACCGCTCGTGAAAATATACTATATGTATTCTCTAGACGACTCAAACTTTTCACTGAGTTACCCTAATGGGATCATTTGAATTGATTTCAAACAGAATGCTTAAGGTGAAGTTTTAAACTGGATTTTTTCAATACAACAGCGCTAATTCACTCATTATTTGTGACTGAGCCAATGTGGAAACACACCAAACATTTTTTCGAATGCGGGAGTGATGTATATAAAACGACATCATCTTACGAATTATAATCTGTTAGCCAAAAGTCTATAGCATGTTAGAAACAAAGATTATAATAACCACTACTAATATTGGTACTGAAATTCATAAAAGTAATGTTAAACGCAACGGCTTCACATTGGTGTGACGTTATCGAAAAGTAGCTAATAATCCAAATCGAAGTCAGAGGTACTAAGATAACCCAAAAATGTAGAGAATTACTCTATGATGGATTACGTTGTACTAGTGAAACCTTTGACAGCAAAACTTGAATTTAATAAGTGAATCACTAAATGAGCTCATTAGGAAATCAAATGCAACAGCTTAAAATGGAGAAAAAAACACAATTTTATCTTTGCTTTTCTACAGAATAGACTTTACTCGTCGACTAGTTTCGTTTACACAATAAACATCATCAGGACTAGTGGTACAATATACATTTTTCTGAGTTATATACTCTTCCGGGTGGCGGATGGGAAGTGAAAGGGAAGGGAAGGGGGATGGGAAGTGAGGGAGTGTAATTAAGGAAAGGGTAGGTATGGGGAGGGGGGAGGGGACAGGACTAGTCGACGATAACTAGTCGACGAGTAAAGTCTATTCTGTAGAAAAGCAAAGATAAAATTGTGTTTTTTTCTCCTAAGTTAATAATGGAATTCTACAAAGTTAAGGCCTCAACCATTCAGTGCAGCTTAAAATGGATTATTAATTGGAAAAAATGGGCTTATATATACATATACACATATATATATTATATTTATACACACACACACACACACATATATATATATATATATATATATATATATATATATATATATATATATATATATATATATATATATGAATATTGTGACAAGAATCAACTTAAATATAAATTATGTAACTGTAATTTTCATTTGAATAGATGCTAAATATTGCCAACGTCTATTATGTTATGCCCTCAGCCAAAAGAGTATGATTTTATCCATGACACATCAATAACAAATGCATAACAACAAAATCAACGCTTTGTACAGTAACCTTTCAAATACACCACTTTTTATGACACCTCAAGTTAAGGTACCGATTTAGAAACCTTTTTATGGAGCAGGTAATTTTTTCAGAAAATGGCCGTCGCGCGTTCTTTCAGGTCACACAGCTCGGCCAAAGCATATATATATTTAGGTTTAGCTTTAGCATATATATATATATATATATATATATATATATATATATATACGGATACTACGTTAGTGTATTTATATGGATATGTTTTGGCGCCGGGGTTAAACGGTTTCTTTGACTGATCGTTCTCATATCCCTCTCAATTCAAAGCCGACTAGATCGTAAAACCACTAAGATTTAATGACACTTCGCGTCGATGAATCATGATCCAGATTTTGTAATACCTTTTGCGAGATGACCTCGGTGACTCAGACAGCCTAGTTTCAAAAAAAAAAGAAGGCACATCGCTAGTAAAAACGGCAGGCGTTCAATTGCCAATGGAGGCGAACACGTCTTTGCATTGTGAACTTCTGTCGGCAGAGCGCGTCCAAGCCAATTTGAATCAAAGCATGGCGAGGACCTGAACGGGAATGAATGTGTCGTAAAAGGGATTAAAAAAACGCGAATACGGTTCACGATCGTCAACTTCTAATACATCTCTTGTGTCTCGGTCAACAATGTCTATGGAGTGCAGTGGCGCTTATGTGGTCAATGATTCCTTATGACGTTGTTTTTTTCTTTAAAAACATACTAGTGTTTAGGGGAGGTGACCGGCAGTTGAGGTCATTTGCGCCATTGGGGATGGACAGGAAAGGATGAAGGGTGGAGAGAAACCTGACGTCTAAATTAGCCCACTCCTAAACGAAAGGCGCCAAAGGGTCCACAGCTTAACGTCCCATCCGACGGACGGCGTACTCACTCAAAGTGCTCTGCTCAAAGCACCTCAAGTATGGATCGGGGGACAGTAATTCCTGCCACGGTCCACGAAGCACCGAAACGAGTATAAAAATGCCAATTTAATCGCTCCAGGGGCTCCAACCTGAAGTTAATCATATGAAGCCATTTTGAGATTGTTTGATTTTGGTGATATGCCGATATAAACTGTAACAATTTCCTGAGTAAACCAGTTTTGTCAACAACTCTTGACAACAGTGATAAATTGAAAATTTTCCGCCCGCTTCAAATTCGTCCTGTTTCATCGTTTCGCTACAACAACGTCAATACTTATAGGTCAAACCTATGACGCAATAATGCTGTTGCGCATTGATAAGATTTATCCATGAAGCGTACTTGTTACATTTTTTTTAGATTGACGTTGCGGATGCCGAATTGGTGGTTGTCAAGTGTCTGTTTATTAATTACGCTCCAACATTGAGAGTTTTTATTCGGTTTTTGTTGGTTTATATCATGAATTCTTAGATTCAGGTGTTTAAATGCTTAAATCAAACAGAAAATATATTTAAAAAGTGACCACAATATCATTTTAGTACAATATATAATTAATATGTGTAAACACATGTTTTTTTTACACATTGGGATAAAACCATAATTTGGTTGCAGTTTCATTCGATTTTTTACATGTTTCACACCTTTTTTGCATTGGCTAAGTGATGTTAATAGTTCTTAGTTGGCTTCCATTGTGGAGAGCATGTACACCTGAAGAAGGCTTACAGTACATTAACCGAAACGTTGGCGGGTATATGAAGTGCATATTTTTTGACTTAAGTTCTCAAAATTCAAAATGGAGGGAATTAATTTACCAACAGTGTGATTGATAAACATTTCGTTTGTTCATCTTGCATGCTAATTATAAAATAGGATTGGTATTATTATTATTTGGAATGTGATATCTTGGAGATCTATTGTTAGTGCGAAAGGATGAAGAAAGATATGGTTTTTTTCAGCTTCAATAAACGTATCTTAATGTCGGCTGAATATGAAAATTATGCACCTTGGTATCCAATATAAGGAATATTCATTTTAAAAGGAGCATTTCTCGGGCCAAATAACTGATAATAACTTGTATGTGATTGAGGGTCATCTTCATGCAATTAAGGCGATTTGATTAGACATTAATTAAAAATTTGCAATTTCCCGCTGAGTAATATAACTTTCCACTATTTTCCGGAAAATTGCCAATTTTTGATAAATTATGATATTCCACCATATCACGTCTGAAAGGTCTCTTTTTATGTGATTAGACAGGTAAAACTCATTTACGGGTATTTTCATAATCGAATGAATATCTTGTAAAAAACTGTGAGTGAACCGGAAATGCCCTTTTACTCACTTCACCCAAGGGAAAAGCACTGATTGCGATATGATATTAACTCAGGAAGAGTAATAGGGTAAATCTGAAATTAGAGGGGGGATCGAGATGGTGCGGGGGCTAACGTACTGGCTTCCCACCCAGAGGGCCCGGGTTCAAATCCCGGCGGTGTTGGGTAAGTACGCAGTCCGTCGGGTAGGACGTAAAGCTTCGGACCCCTTGATACCTTTCGTATAGAGTTGGCTTATGCCGACGCCGGGTTTCTCTCCACCCTTCATCCTTTCCTGTCCATCCCCTATGGCGCAAATGACCTCAGCTGTCTGTCGCCTTCCCTTAATACTACTACTACTGAAATTACAGCATCTTAATCATAATTGTTTCTTTGGTGTCGTTTTCAGTTAATCTTGCACTAATCGATCTGAGAGCAGGACAAACTTTGAATAATTACTCGTAATACCTCTTCATGTAACTAAAGAAATGACTTGCAACAAAAAATCAAGAAGAATATGAGAAATTGCGGTCCTATGTCCAAGATGAGCGGTGCTGAGATGAGGGGCGGCAAAATGTTGAGGAAAAGAAATACACAAGGTTTAAAAATCGTTAAGACATTAATTTTAATTTGGTTTGAAGACTGCGATGTAAAACCTTTAATAATTTTTTGCAAGTTCGATTATTCAGAATTAATACTTGGTAAAATTATTTTCGTTTTTTATTAGAAAAGAAAGTTACCTCCAGGACAACTCTCAAGTTAAAAACTGAAATGACGAAAATATTTTTTTAATTTTATTCCTATGAGAAATTCTTTAAAGTATTGTACTGGAAGGGAATAAAAGAGATTAGAGGGATAAACAGAATAAGGTATCAGGAGAGGAAGGATCATATGGAGAATCTAATCCAGAGAAGAAGAACTAGATGGTTTGGACGCACCTTGAGGCAAAATGGGTCAGTTGAAAACATAATGGAAAAAGGACGTACTTGTGTGACAGAAATGCTATCAGAGGGTGAGGGAACTAAAATTGAATGGAAAAGAGTTGATGGGTGCAATAGTTAGTTATTTTTTGTACCCTGCCAGCCACCGCTAGGGTGTGTGGCAGGAGGTGAATACACACCAGACTACTCATGCCCTCACCAAATGCCTGCGCCAAAAGCACCTTTCCCTCGTTGCGCGGTCGGACGAACGTTATTTTATTCGGATCCCTTATCGTTCGTGGAAAAATGGCATCTTACAGCCATCTGCTCTACACATAACCTCTCAAATTTTATGGGCACGATCTTTCCTATCGTGATACGATGCGGTTAATAATACATTTTCAACATCATTACCAAAGAGACCTTACAATTTATGCAAGAGCTTCAATCTATAATTTAATCTTTGCTCCGTGAGTGATTCCTAGACTAGCTCCTCTAATATTTTGGATACGCTACTAAGTTTATCATAACAACGTTTTACAAATCTAGCTCCTCTAAGCTACACGCGATCCAATTCAGCAATCCATTCAACTTCGTGAGGGTCCCATTTACTAGAAGCATATTCTAAACCAGCGAGAGATAACATTGCCCACTATAACCTTCATGTCACATATACCCAAAACTCTTCTAATAAATCCTAATTTTTTGTTAGTTTGTGCACATATGTCCACGTATGTGTTTCGCCCAGGAGAGGTCGTGAGTGAGGTTGCAGTAAGCCAATATTAGGATAGAAAATACTGATTATGAATACTAATTCTTGCATTTAATGTATTTTTAAAGTAACCAATCAGAAGTTGATTTCTGGACAGCTCTGGAAAAAAAGTGTAGCGATAAAAATGTCATTTCAGTTTTTATTGCTCCAAGTTTGCTCACGCTAACACCTGTAAATTACCGACGGCAAGTTTTCTTAATTTTTCTCCGACCTTTTAGATAGTCTGTGATCTCAATGGAGACGGCTTCCTTTTCTCTGGCCTTTTTTTTCGCATACTATCTACCGCAGCTCGTTCTTTACATTGTTTCACTCTCATTTTGGACTGACTTCTATGTGGAAAGTAACCTGTAGGGGGTCGACGAAAACATTTCGTTTATCAGTTCTCCATACGCGAAGCCCGAAAAATTACAAACTCGAGGGTCAAAGAACCAAAACGCGACTTTGTATTCGCGAAATGTGGTCAATCGGCCATCGCTCGTTTCGCCCACGGTTATCACTTTACGAAAAAAAAGAGGTCGAGGAAGAAATATTCCTTCCCGATATTACCAAACAATTTCGAGTTGTTCGCTCCACGTGCAAAATTAGATAAAGAGCAATTTCTTTCATGATAAATAATTCGTACTTTTTGACTTCTTAGTCAACCATATCGGAACAAAAAACTGATATTTTTCGCTCTGGTTTCGACAGCACGTGTCACTATCAATGACCTCGATATTAGCATATGTTGACGACTTAACGATCAGTCAAATTAAGTTTATAATTATTATTGGTAATAGTCTATCGTTTTAAGCAGCTTTTGGATGGAAATATACTGATCTTAGCCACACTTCTTAACTTCGTATAAAAAGATTAAATTTGACATCCCTATCCCATCACACTACTTTGACCATCTTACTCCAAAACGCAAGAAAGGCAAACCATTCCTCTTACTCTTTCTATTTATCTCTCTTGTTTTACTGTTGAATTTATCATTTATCCTTCTCAAAAATCTATGTTTTGTTCACATTGATCATCATACCATAGCTATTACACTGATTGTAATCCCTTGGCTGACTGTCTAACCTGAGTTTTATCATCCTCAAATGAAATGGATTTAACCGATTCCAAAAATATGATGTGAAAATGTGTTAAAGACTTTCAAAGTCACGCCAAACTTTCAATTTGCGTTGTATTGCTAAAAAAAATTTAAAATTAAGAATTAAAGATATTTCAGCAACTGTCTAAGTATTCTACCAATTTTACATGGCTACCTAGACTTAATGGCATACCGTTTAAGGATTGCCGATGTCAACAATAGTATGGTGTAATTTTGCGAAAGGCACATAAATAGTTTTTCCCTTAATTCCCTGTACATACATACTCCTTCGTCTCGGCCAAAATCATTCAACATTCCTTAACGTACCACGGACCTTAGGACTTGCCGGGCCGATGCTCTAACCACTTGAGCTATCGTAAATTACGTTGAGGAAACGTAAATTACACTGAAATCTGCGGGGGCAATGTTTATGCAACCAGGAGATGGCGTTAGGGAGCTGTTTCACCCACCATAGAAATGGACTGGAGAATGATGTTCAAGTCCCGGTCAAGGAAATATTTTTACCCTTGTAATCTTATCGATTTCGCTTTCCCCACCTCTCCTAGTAGAAGTAGTATTTAGGGGAGGCGACCGACAGCTGAGGTCATTTGCGCCATAGGGGATGGACAGGAAAGGATAAAGGGTGGAGAGAAACCCGGCGTCGGCATTAGCCTACTCTTTACGAAAGGCGCCAAGGGGTCCGCAGCTTAACGTCCCATCCGACGGACGGCGTACTCACTCAAAGTGCCCTCCACAAAGCACCTCAAGTAGGGATCGAGATACCTCTGAAAAATATTCAACACCGCCGGGATTTGAACCCGGGCCCTCTGGATGGGATGCCAGTACGTTACGTGCCCCCGCACCATCTCGATCCCCCCCACCTCTCCTGTGTTCGTCCTTTACATGTGTTCCTATCATTTTCCTTATATCTATTTCCATGTGAATATATATTTTTTCGCCATGTGGCGTGTTTTTCCTGTTTGAATATGTACGAGTATGATTGCTTTACATATAATCCTTTCCTCTTTTGTCGTCCATTTCTCATTAGTTGGGTGAAATAAATATTTTTTTAAGAATCTCTCTAGTTGGGTACGAAAAATACTTCTTCTCGGCGTTTCGGACATGAACTTATTTTTTCGGTGCCCTACCCCAATTAGTTGATACTTAGCCTTGCCTTGACTTTGAGCACATCGGTCAGGATGACGAAGATTAGCACCAATGCGGAGGAGATATGAACGCAGGTCGGATAGCTTAGTCGGGCAAACCTCGTGTATCCTTAAAAAAATACAAATCAGTCGACACTTATTTTGATGGAATAATCCTGATTCAGAACTGCTTTGGCAGGTAATTATATCATTAAGGAAGAAGTTAACTTGTATTGACTTTCTAAAAGACTGGTTTAAGGAATTACGTATTTCCCAGACCCTCCAATGAGAAATTCCCCTCAAAGAAAGAAACACGATAGTTTGGAAATTGGAAAAAGTTCAGAGAAAACCCGCTAGATTAGGTTTGGAGCAGAATGATTCACAAAGAGAGCAGGAAAGACATAAAAAGTGTTTAAGAAAGATACAGGACACCTGTGTTTTCTTGCGACACGGAGGGAATTATTAAATCACATCAAATGATATTAAAAAGATTCGACCATTGGGATAAAATATAAGAGAGATAAGAATCACGGGCATATTCAAGAACTCCCTCGCGAGATTTGCAATCAATACAAAATCCAACTGAGGTGCCCGAACTCTAAGCTCTAAGTTAATATTTATATATTTCATATATTAACCCTAGAACGGTAACGCCATATTGTCACCCTATTCTGGTTACGTGGGGTGAAAAAACACCCCGAAAGTTTCAAAAATTCGTATCTCACAGCCCATTATAACTATGAGAGTCCTATGGGGGTTCATTTTTTTAAATTTATAATCACGTCAATTCCAAAGAAACTGCGGGAGATGCCGCAACAGTAACTTTTAACGGAGTCATCCGGTAATATGTATTTAAGTGCAACAATTTCAGAGTGTAAAAATCATTTATCCCGGTCAAAGCGAATGATTTTTACACTCTGAAATTGTTGCATTATAATCACTCGACACAAAGATTTTTTTTAAGTTTATCGGATGAGAGAAAAATGAGTAAGAAGAGACTTGCATACGGCTATAGAGTAAAACAAATTAATTATCAAATTATGTGTACAGGAATGCATTTTGCAAGTGTACGAATGGTTTTTATTAGAACAAATATATACATTCAAATTCATATATAAGCTAATTTTGTCCATTTATGGCGGCAGGTGCCCCCCACCCCCTGCCAGACGTCCTTGCAGCGGCTAGTGAGATATTGTGTGTATGTACATTTAACCACAACATTTGGAAACGTCACTTGCGTTCATCTGAAATTCTCACATTTAAAACGGAACGGTAAACCAATAATCAATGTAGGCAATAGGCATATATGTACACATAGGCAATTGCCTGATGGCCTGAAACCCCCTGCCGCACGCCCTCGTTTTTGTATTTAAATTAAAAACCGCATGCAGAGTAATTACTGATGCAATGCATGCAAATTCTCAAATACATGACGTCAAAGGTTTCAACTTTTCCACGTTTTCTTTGAGATTTTGCGCAGAATGGAGGAAGCATTTCCAGGAAATTTTGATAATAATTTAACTGGGAATGGATGACTTGCACAAAAAGAATCGTTAAAGGATTTGCAATTGCAAGGATACAATATCAGTCGTAAAAAAATGACAGGCCGATGGTACTCTGTCCCTTGATTGCATCTCCTGATGACAAAAATATGTACATGAAAGTGCTCTCTATTCCGTGACCGCGACGGATTTCACTTCCGTTTCGCTTGCTTAAGCGCGGCCATTTCACAAAAAAGATCTTCGTCAAGCAGCGAAGGAAGGTTGACATTAAATGAAAGAACTTAAGAAGTCACCTGACAATTGATTTACAAGCAAGCTCAAATCCGAAAGCGCTCACAATGACTTTTACCTGCTATGTTCACTTCTACTTCCACATCCTGCAAGCCACCCCTGGGGTGTGTGGCAGGGGGTGTTTGAACACCAGGCACAGCATCAAAAATGAAGTTTTTCTTAATGGTTAGTTACAACATACACATTTAAAACAATTGAAGTAATGTAGATCATGATGATTATCGATGCATGCACTTGTCGGTTCTACACTTGTTCCCTTTAATTTTACTTACACGATCCATCCCAGCCAATCAATAAGCGTTTCTCCTCGCATACGTCTACCAATAGGAAAACTCTGTCCAGTACTTCAGGATGTTGTACCGAACATATTGTGGAAATGTAAAATAGTCCAACGCTCTCAATACTGGGAATGGGTTTTGAAGATTTATTTTGAATCCCTCTCTCGCTAGTTTTATATTTCTTGTGAAATAAGTACAATTGTCAAAAGGGCACGTTTACATGGTTCTCTGCACTAGGGTACCAATCACTATCGTACGTGATTGGAGAACATAAGATCACTCTCTTACTTGTGATTGGTAAACTCATTAATGACAACCCAAATTCAAAATTCAACATGGACTATCTTTAAAGTTAGGTTAACTTCTGAAAGGAGTGCTGTAGACAGATCTGATCTCATATTTAAACAGACCAACTTTAATTTAAGGCATTGTTCATTAGTTCTAACTCTCAATGCGAACCGTCCTCAATAAAGCCTTGGAGAATGCAAGAGAATTCATCTGCAGCCTGTCGTATGAGTTGCCCACAATGACACGTGACAGGTGTAGTCGGGAAACCTGTCACTAATGACAGGTATCTCAATCAGTATCGAAAATTTGGTATCCAAAAATCCCTATTTATCTCCCCATAGCCATATAATAGCTGAATATTGTTCCTAAATAATGCTGGTAATTATAAGAATACCGAATAGGTATAGTATTCAAGCTCCTTAGATCTTTCGTACATCAGAGTGTAGACTAGCGTGTAGATCAAACAGTGGTTCTCTTAAGTTCTCTTTGCCAAATAATTTAGCCGTGATTGAAGTGACGATCAGTGCCAAAAATGTATAGAATAATAGAAAGATATCCGTTAAAATATTCAAGCAACCGTAATTTCAAGTAAACATTTGACTGAATTAGAAGTTAACAGCCGTAGTTAAATAATGGACTCGATGAATACCATCCCCTTGTTCAAAGCACAGGCGTAAATATATAATTGGAACTGGAAGCTGGTTATCCATTGATATCGCCGACTTCGAAATTTTCTCAATTTTTTTTCCGTTCACAGAAATGAGATATTAAATAGAATCGGGCGGCAGGGGGGTTCTTTATTGTCGTTAAGAACTCTTGCCTCAGCGGGACTGATACGTGTATACTTTCAGATACCGGTTCGGAAAGCGTTTGGTGTTCATTTTAAAGTCCTGTATCCAAAAGAATCAACGTGCACGCATGAATACGTCGCTGAACGACAAAGAAAAGTAAGTCAATTCAAGAACTAACCGGCAAAAAAAGGTATCTCACCCCAAAACAGCGATCCAGACTAATATTCGGCGAAGAATTCAGTGCTAAAAAATGATAAAAAACATTGTTTGGGGCACTTTTAGATGTGAAACGGAGTAAAGGCATATATACATGCGAGTCGTCACTATATTCCTTTACGTGGAATTCCGGATACAGCAAGTTATCACTTCACCGACAAGGGGCGATTATATTTTTCTATTTTTTAGCAACGAATATACCCCCAAAAAAATTCTAGAATATACATACTATCAACGGAATTAGCGACCACAGAGCAGTAAATGCTATCTTTTCCCATAAAAAAAACCATAAGCACATTAATCAACCCGAACGTCGGGGGGGTCGAGATGGTGCGGTGGCTTTCGTACAGGCTTCACACCCAGAGGACCAGGATTCAAATCCCGGTGTTGAATATTTTTCATAGGTATCTCGATCCCTACTTGAGGTGCTTTGTGGAGGGCGATTTGAGTGAGTACGCCGTCCGTCGGATGGGACGTTAAGCTGCGGACTCCTTGACGCATTTTAATGCCGGGTTTCTCTCCACCCTTCATCCTTTCCTGTCCATCCCCTGTGTCGCAAATGACCTCAGCTGTCGGTCGCCTCCCCTAAATATTACTACTACTACCCGAAGGTCGGTTTGGTAGGTGATGGTAGAGTTCACCCTATGCTAAGCCTGACGGCGTGTGAAATTCACACGTCAGGGTAGGAGGGCCACTTCCTTTCCCTGTGCCGGTTATGGTTTCCCAGGAAGATCTGGTACCCGAAAAATCACATTGCTTGGGAGGAGCTGCAGTTGCCCAGAGGGGCTTGCCCGTGAATCGAACCGATGCCCCTCCGGTCAATAGCCCAACGACCTACCCCTGGACTACCACTTTACTATATGGGGTCCGAAATAAGAAGCTTAAAATAAAAATTTACTTCTTTAAAAAATGAGAGGAGTATAATGAAATGAAGAGCGTTTTGCAGGTTTTTTTTGCAAATTTTAAGAAATATAGAAAACATCGAAATACTAACGATAATAGGAATCAATTTCTTCAAATTACGTGCTCGGCAGTCAACAGGTTTATTCCAAGTATATTGATAAAGTATAAAACGGAACATATATTGTTCAACGCAGAAGTTATAAAATTGTTAAGATTTCAAAGGTTATTGCGTTCTAGGATAAAAAATATAAGAAACAATATCTCAATCGAAAAAAAGAATTAGATTACTTATTATCATAAGATATTTAGATCGAATGCCAAAAAGGAATTTGGAGACATTTTAAGCGAGTTCAAAAGGATAAAATTAACTGAAAATTTAACTAGAATTCATAATCATTTTGGTCTCATGTCAGACAGGTTCAGAAAAATATTTCATTCAGAAACAGTTCATTTCAGAAAAATTTATTACCCCCTCAAAAACGAACGAACCAGCAGCAGCAGTTGGAAAAGGACAGCTTACTGAATTCCTTCTTTCAAAGCGTTTTCCCCGATTCCTCATCAAATGGCCCCGATGGCTCACCAAATCGTTCCCGCCAACCGATTCCCAAAATTTAAATATCATATAATAGAATTGAACAATTGCTGAAAAATATTAACCCCAATTAATCCTCTGGGCCCATTTAAATACCAGCTCATTCATTTAAGGAACTAGCGCCGGAAATTACGTAGTACAACATAACTTCCTTCTTTGAAAGCATTTTGCGTTTGAAAAGAGGAAGTTAATTTGCCGAACCCTGTAAATAGAATTGATATTTAAGAAGTCCCTAATGGATCACAGAGAGTGATTGAGAAACGGCTAATGTAAACCCTACATATATTTAAAAGCGGAGATACGGAAGAAACAAGTAATGAGAGCAATCTCCCTCACATCTATGCCATGCAAGATCATGGTACATATGGATTGTTAGTTCCATGGTGAGACACCTCAATATTCAAGAGTTTTTGATGAAAAACAAGCACGGTGCCTGAAAGGGTAAATCCTGAAAGAGACAACTTGCTCTTTTTGTTCATAATATCTTTGGTTCGGGAAAGAGCAATATTTCAGTGGGAGCGGTTTTCCTTTGTCAAAGATCTTATAGTAAACTCCTCACAAAGCTAAAAGCCTATAACAAAGCTGAAAATATCCTGGACTGGATAAAAGACTTTGATCGGTCGCGTAATTATGGTAGCCATGGATAATGTTAGCTCAAAATTAGTTGAAGACATTTCAGGTGTTCCTCAGGGAAATTTTACCGCACCTATGTTTTTCTTGTTTACGTTTACGACATTAGTGGTTAATAATAAAATACCTTTATTTTCCAAGGCCAGAGTAATTTATTATTAGAAGAGCATTGGGAAAACGTGATTGAGAAGATTATGTGGTATTTCTCTGTTTAGGCCTCATTTAGAATATGCCGCAAGTATATGGGATTCTCACAAAGTTGGATTGATTGCCGAATTGAATCTCGTCCGGCGTAGGGGAGCTAAATTTGTAAAACGTTGTTATGATAAACTTAGTAGCCTAGGTAAAATATAATAGGAGCCAAGCTGGGAATCAATCACAGAGCGAAGGTAAAATTATAGATTAAATTTCTTGAATTTGTTGGAAGGATATCACTGTAGGAATTTAGATATGAATACATATTTTCGCTGAGTGCAATATTAGGGACAATTATGAGAAAATCCCGCCCGAATTTTCTTAAAGATATTTAAGAGAGGATAATTCAAGAAAAACTGGACTTCTTGTTATTATTCCAAAATATAATGATCCTGTGCTAATAATTAGCCAAGTTTTAGTTTTTTCCAAACCAGATTCTGGAGGTTAAAGGAGGCTGGAGGCTGTTCCTGATTGGATTTATTACTTTTACATGTGACGAGGAAATGGCAAAAGTACCAGAAGGACTTAAAAGGTGAAGAAAACAGGATTCGAGCTAAATACAAGGGTATAATAATACGACTCAAAAGTTAAAGCTTTTTCAAATCCATTTTTTACTCAAGTCACTCTGACACCCTGCCAACTTTCCAGGATTTACTGGCTTATTTCTTCCTAAGACACTCTTTTAATCCTTCCTGAATCTGTGTAGTTTTTCAAATCAGACATCATCTACTTAAATAAAGCCTTCCAGACTCGTATTCGTAGACCAGAACTTAAATAAAGTAACTTTTAGATCTAATCGTTTTCCATGAAAAGACATCCTTTTTTGTTTGTTTTCCGCGACTCTTGGTCTTTGGCAACAGAAATAGACAAGTGTTACCGACAAGATGAGGAAAATATAGATACATTTCATTGAATAGCTGTCGATCGAAATTTTCAGCGATAGACCACAGGGTCATCATCTATGACGGAACTTTTACACTCATATGTCCGAGTTAATTTGCAAAAAGAAAAAAAACTGATGATTGATGGCCGCTGAGTAAAAATATAAAGTAAAGATTATTCGAGACTCTAATATGGAGTATATTGGTTCATATATGTTAGATTTAGTGTTTGAGGCAAGAGGATGAGGGTAGAATGGAGGCTTTTCAGATGCGGGTGCGTCCGATGATATGGGAAGAAATTAGTTGGACAGAAAAGATTACGCCGTAATTTTTACATATGGTGGATGAAGATAGAAACTTTCTTGGGGATATCAGAAGAAGGGAGATGAAATGGATGGAGGAAGTGTCGTAAGGTGAGGTGGAATGTTGATAAAGCCGTGATAGAAATGCGGATATTGGGGTATTTTAGGGAGGAAGAGATTGGACTTTCTAAAAAGCAAAAAGGTGGTGAGGAAAAGAAGAGAGAAATAGTAAGTTCCCACGACGCTCAGAAATAAATAGTCGCCTTAACCTAATTTTAAAATAGTTATAATGCCCTGATCCGAGTGAGTAGTCTTACACTGTTGTGACATTTCACAATTCATGTCCTCCTTCCGGAGGATAAGGACGGCGTTCGCGAAGAAGTGCAACAACACTGTACAATGTGATTCGATAAAAATCGTGCGAAATATTTTGCAATAGGTCAAATAAATCAATGAATGGCGTAGAAAGCACTTTAATATCGTTCCGTAACGGTCATAATGGAATATTAATCGATAACTTATTTCCCTCTATCAAAATGACAACCATTTTTCAGTTGCCATACAGTCGATCGACGATACACAACTCACTTTGTCCCTCAAATGCGAGGAAGACGATCGCAGTTCGAACGAAAATACACTCCTTTCCTCAAAGGTAGATAAAATAATTGCGATTCAAAATCACCAAAAGCTAAATGTTTGAGAACTTTATCTCCAAAAACAGGAAGTGTTCGGTTCCGTATTATTTCATAAAATATGATTTAAATTTATAATTTCTCACGCAGTGGCAAACATTGCCCACCTAGGATCGTTGATTGGCTTCTACACGCACATAAGGCGCACGCCAGAAGAGGAACACCTTGACGGACAGAATAGGAAATTTCATATGGAAATAGAATGATAAACACCGCACGAAGCCCGCAATAAATAACGGCATTTATAGTGTGACAATAAATAACCCGCCTTTCACGCCAGAGGAGAGAGAGGGTGGGGAAGCGAAGCGGGAAGGGGGGAGGGGGGTGCGCGCATAATCGGTAACTCGAACGCATAAATTAATACGAATCGTGTCTCTCTATACCTGCAGACTAGCGGAGCATGAAGTTCTCATTACAGTTACGGAGTTATTCGAAAAATTCACGACGAAAAATCAACCAGGAACGAGGATTTGAAAGGAAATGTCTCCCCGCGAACAAAAGGATAACGAGACGGGGATAAATAGGCATTATTTCCCCAACCCCTTCCCCCGTACCGGTACACCACGCTCACGTTTGTATGGAAACGGATGTTTTTCAATCGAAACAGGATTAATTGCATTCCTTAGGTAATTGACAAATGTCGTTTCATCAGCAAAGTGTCCCCGAATGTGAAATTAATCAAAGGTATGCCCAGATTAACAAGAAGAAGGAAAGAAGTAGGCGATTTTACGATTTTCGCTCACTGCCAGGTGGAGGGACATATATATATATATATATATATATATATATATATATATATATATATATATATATATATATATATATATGTATTCAAACACGAAATCCCGCGAAACGGCGAACAAATACTCATTTATATAGAAACAGATATAAGGAAAATGGATAGGAAATATTATATATGATATCCCGGTCTAGGAAATATTTTTACATTCGTGATCTGCTGGATTCCGCCTTCCCCACCTCTCCTGTGTTCGTCCTTTATGTGTGTTCCTATCCCTTTTCCTTATATCTGTTTCTATATAAATGAGTATATATATATATATATATATATATATATATATATATATATATGTGTGTGTGTGTGTGTGTGTGTGTACATATATATATATATTTATGTATATATATACATATAGTACAATACACAGTAACACACAATATAGAAACATAAAAAAAGAAGAACACTCACACGTTATCTCTTGATATTTCGACGGAAACACTCCGTCTTCATCGGAATATATAGCTCTTCCGATGAAGACGGAGTGTTTCCGTCGAAATATCAAGAAATAACGTTTGAGAGTTCTTCTTTTTTTATGTTTCTATTTTGTGTGTTACTGTGTATTGTACTATTCGGCACTTCCGTGTTATATATACATATTTATATTCGAGACAAACACAGGAAAGGTGGAGAAGACGGAATCGAGCAGACCAGAAGTGAAATGTGTGCATATATATACATACACTCGCACACAAACATATGTATATGTGTACATACATCGTGCCGTCCAAATGTTATATTTATTAATTAATTTATATTCTTGCGTTCAGAAAATGGATTCCAATTTTATTGTTCTATAAATTTGTTTGTAGAAATTTTTAATTTGAAATAAGATGAATAGTTCGGAACAATGTAAACGTTAAAGCGGCCAGATAATTGATTGCATTTTTAATGCTTTATTGGTACTGAAAGCCGTTTTCCCCCGTGAATTATAGTTTTCCCCAACATTTTCTGTTACAAAACCAGAACTTTAAAACCGGAAAATATGAAATCAGTCAGTTAAGCAGTTTAGCTGTCAGAAGTTAAGTTAAGAGGAAATCTTTAAGAACACTGAATCTACGTGACATTTTATATCAAACAAGCACGTCGTCTACTTTTATGAGAATAGATAATATAAATTATTAGAGCGGCGCGTATGTTTGTAACTAATTGATTCTTTCCATTCATATTCATAGAATTTAAAAAAGATAATTTGCACTTTTCACTTAATATTTTGAGTAAAAAAACTCCCTATACTGGTTCCAGCAAAATTAAATGTAAGCTGCCATCTGTCTATGTTCGAGGCGAACTATTCACCCAATGTTTTGGATCAGAGAGCCACCACATATCATGGGATACTATACTATATATCACAGCCATTTCCTGCCCTGTAAATTATTCCGGATTGTTGTGACAGTGGCCCAGCCATATTGCAGTACGCTTTCATTAAAAATCCGTTCCGCCTTTCAAACATTTAAGATATGGAACGGTACCTCCCACCGCCGCGCTACGATGACCTCCGTTTCAATCTAATCCCCACCAATGCTAATGGGGTGATGTCACGTTTCCCTCTAACCAGAGCAAATGAGTCCTCTGGTTTTAATCACGTGGACTTGGGTGAAGTTACACCTATATATATATATATATATATATATATATATATATATATATATATATATATATATAAATAAAATTATATAAGAGAGGGACAGAACTGTCCCTCTCTTCCTTGATAAAGGTGGTCACGACCACCGAAAATTCGAAAAATAGTGTCTCTTTTTTGTGTGTTTCTATGTTTTTGTTTGTGTCCACTAGTGCTAAGTGTTATACATTAATACATTATTATTCACGTACGTGAGACTTTCAAAAAGTGTTATATATATATATATATATATATATATATATATATATATATATATATATATATATATATATATATATATATATATGTATGTATGTATGTATGTATATGTGTGTCTGAACCCGGGGTCCTGCGAAAAGAGGCCTCTCCCTTCCCCCTCTCCTGCACCCAACCCTCTTATCCTCAGTTTTCTGTATTACGTTTAGGAATGTGGTTTTACTACCGAAAAATTAAAAAAATCAAAAATCTCTCTTTATTTTGTGTTTTTAAGTTTAATACTGCATCACCATGTTTGTGACTGACCTTACATTCACTTTGATGGACATGTTTCGTATGACTGCTTTGAATAAACCTGCTCCTTGGAGAAGGCCTCTAAAAAAATATATTTTTGATGTAGCATTTTGATTGTTGCATTTTTCTATTAAAATGTAAAAGGTTGATCAATAATATATCATATCTAACTGCAAACGTTAGCGGTAAGTGTTCAATTTATGTTTTTCTATGAGCTCAGTATTAAGTGATAAGACATAATTGCTACGATTGAGTAGCCCCTCTACGCACTCGGCTACCGCACTATCTAGTATCTCAATTGGGCAAGTATCATTTATTTCCCAAAGTTTCGTATATAGGGGTGCACAATTAGTGCAGCAATATTACGATAAAAAATAATATCTTCATTCATTGTGCTCGATCGAAATTAGGACATTGTTAGTGTATGTTTGATTACGGTGTTTACCGATTCAGCGTAACTTTCAAAACCCACAGGTGATATTTTATGCTTAATTAGTTCCTTGGCCAACAATCATTCCGAATAATTAGCTTGATGTTGTACCCATTCGGGATCTCCATTGAATCAATATAAATTTTAGTTAACCTGATCATGGGCATTTCAACATTAAATGAGCGAAGAGTGGAAGGAATTAAGGAGTTGAGGATGAAGAGATGGACATCTTGTTTGGGAAGGGAAGAATATGGAATACCGCACCCAGGTTGTAACTTGCTTCTTGAAGATGAGATGCTTAGGAGAGTAGAGATGCTGCAGAGTCCACTATAAATGTAATGCACATGCTCTGGAAAAATAGATTTATTGATCGTACTTATACATATGCTTAAAATTATTCAAAATACTCTCCCCCTGCATCAATACACTTGCGGAGACGTGTCTGCCACGCCTCTAAGGAACCCTGTGACTCCCCTCTACGGGAATGTCTCTCAGGAACATGCTTTTTGATGTTTTCCTTGGTCTCCCAATGCTTTCCCTTCAGCTCTCTTCGTTCGGAGAAACAAAAAAAAGTCGCACGGGACCAAGTTGGGACTGTAAGGGGGCTGGGGGTTGGTGCTCCGGGCCGGGAAGTTGGCAACGATGAAGAACGTGTGGCTTGGGGCGTTAAGATGGTCAAGTGAACGCTCTATTGCGCCGTGTTACTAAGTCTAAAAACACAGTCCACGCGGAGGAACGTTTTTGCACTCTGACTGTTCGGAGCAAAGTGGCAACCGGCTGCGTTAAAAAGGAAGACCCCCCACCACATTTCTCGCCCGGTATTACCGCGCTGCCACAACAATATATTTTAAATTAATTATTCAAATTATCTTTGTTTTTCCTCTATTTTGACACAACTTTAATAGAAAAACATGGCACACGTTTTGGAAAACACGATAGGTTATCTAGTATAAATAAATTGCGACAATCAGCAGTGAATTGCATTCTTTAGATTGGAATATTATTTACAAATTTTGTAAAAAAAAATGAAAAATCCTATCACTAACCCAATCAAACATATTCCTCTCCTAATATTATCTTCTTCATTCTCTCTCCAACAACTATTTTAAATTTTTCGAAATGGCCCTGGACCAATTCAACACAAATGTTAAACTATTACACCTTCATCTTGCCCTAGGTCGCCTTCTCTCCCGCCTGAAATCATACGGTACATGGTATCATTTTTCTACGCAATGAATAAGGTAGGTACGCCAACATAGTAAGTTATTGAAATCGTTAAGTGGAACATGACATGTTCGAATGTCGGACTGCGTTGCGTTGAACGATTCAATGCCATCCGATGCTGGTGGAGAACGCTTGGGACGAAACGTTTTATTTTACAAATCACACCATTTGCATAACTAATCTTTTACAATCAGCCTGACATTTAAACGTATCCTAAGACACGTGCGCATTCCAACAAAACACAGTCACCGTTTGGAAAGGCTGCCGCGGATAAATTAATATCATGTTAGTCATTGAATCCCCATTGACTTCTTCCTCTTTGAAAAGGTTGTGGATGTGGTCGAATTAGCATTTTGAAATTCAAATGAGTGGAGTTATAGATCGCAGGAGTTAATTCTACATATTATTTTTAACGGAGAGTTTTTTTTTATTTGTATGCATGAGAAAATGTTTAGCGCTCTTACAAATGAGCAAATAATTTGACATTTCCACACCGGTAACTTCTGCGTAAAATCTGAAAGAAAATATGCGAAAACCAACGTCGAGCCTCTTGTACCCCCTGGGGTCAAGAGGGCAATAATACGTGAATACGAGAGAAAGCTAATGACATAATGATTGGAGACAAACAACACTATGCAGTCCTTCACCCGATGACATATTGAAATATATAGTTTTGTTAGTATTAAGTGATTATCCCGAGGAATGCTCTTTAATGCATGAAGCAATGGCTATTTCAATCTGAAAACAAATAATCGTGTTCGTGTATCGAATTCTTGGATTTTATAACCTTAATTGAAAAGAAAGAGACGCAAAAATGTCACATTATTTTCTACTTAAAAGATACACATTAAGTCAAGGAAAAATAATTGAATACACAATGAAAAAAATGTACATCTTTCTAGTACCTAAGCCATCTCTAGTCACGTGTAGTTTCCTCTGCGAGTAAGGGCTGTTTTCCCTCAACTACTATATATCCACGCAATATCTCACAAGTCACCGTAAGGACGTTTGGCAGAGGGTGAGAGGGTACTAGCATTGAACGCATAAATATTCATATTTGAAAAATATATTAAGTGGTCTACATTTTTGAAGTAGATTTTTGAATGAACGTACACAATACTTCCTTCATAATAACTTCTTTGTTCCCCAACCAAACGCACAAACGTACACCCCACACTTTAGAGGACAATTTCACTTTATTTCTACATAAATTCTACGCTCAAAAAACAAATACGTGTACTACATTTTTTTATTTTAATATTTTGTTGTAAAAATCGACTTATTTACCAATTATGAGAGAAGAAAAAGATTCATACTTTAGTCATGTTACTCCTAGCCAAAAGAATGATTGCCTAGTATTATATTAAATCAAAAAGAATTCGTAAATGGCATTTAATTGGTGTGTTCTTTCATCATCACGCCTGTGCCAAAAATATACATGTATTCCCATAAGTTCAAATAATATATTTTTCAAATTCTCACCAATGTGGTGATGTGGATCGTTTATCGTGACAAAAATGTGATACATATATTCCCGATAAAAACACTCAATCACTATTTATATATTTCAGTGTCCCCTGCTAACTTTATCAGTGTGAGAGATGGAATTCATTCATACAGAGGTACATATATACATATTCATTCAGTCAAATTGTGAAAAGCAGCTTGTATGCATCCAAAACCTACCTTTCCGGCAAATTACAAAATGATTACATATATATATATATATATATATATATATATATATATATATATATATATATATGTTTATCCTATTTTACCGTCTCCATTCTTCTCCACACCCACATTTCAAAAGCCTCTAGTCTACGTCTATCCTCTTGCTTCAATGGCCACGTTTCCGCGCCGTACATAGCTACGCTCCATATCAAAGTTTTTACGAGTCTTTTCTTAACATCCTTACTCAACGTCCCCGTCATCAACTCCCTCCTCCTTGTGAAAGCCTCTTTGCCTAGCGCAATTCTTCTCCTTACGTTCTTACTACTTTGACCGTGTTGGTCCAAAACACTACCGAGATACGTAAACTGTTATACCTGCTCTAGTTTTTGCCCTCCTATTTAAATGTTTAGATACATATAGATCAATGCACGACCGTTTAATACGTTCTTGTGTGAGTATGTGTAGATAGTTATTTCGCCATTTATCTAAGAGGAGCAATAAGTCTCTCCCTTCGCAACCGCTAACGGGAGCAAATGTCCAAACTTAGCAACGCCACGACTGATAATCGACATGCCAACGATTTTTATCACTCATGTATCTATGCATGTATCTCTTTTCTCTCTCCCGACCGTAAATCTTTAATTTTTAAGCGAAAATGACACCCTTATTGCCTTATGTTTTTTTTTAAATTTCTCAATAAGTCAAAAAGAAGAAAGTTCGTTTTCTCGAAAGAATTTTACCTGGAAATTTTGGGCTGAAATTTGTTTTGAGGTCCCCTGAACAAGTTTTTACCATTTTCCGAACGTCCTTCATTTTTTACAGGTTTGGATTTGATGCTTTACGTACCCGATGACCAACAAAATTAACATTCTGAGCAAAGGGAAATTTTATGCTTCTTCTTTATTTTTATGACAAACTCTTTATGGTTTTTGATGAAAATCGGCCAACTGGAAGTAATTTGATTATCATATCAGATCTTTTTCTTCTAAAAGGTATCTTTGACGAACTAATTCGTCTTTTTCCACCAATAAAATTACATAACTACATCTCGCATTAGCCTCTTTAGACGAGAAAAATAAATATAAATCATCTTAGTTGTGGTTTTTAAGACTGATATTTTTGTTGTAACTAATTCCTTCGTTTATAAAAATATTTTTTTTATTTCGAAATAGTTGCGCAAAATTTTAAAATTAAATACTAATTCGTTTTAATAATAATTGTAAGTTCTAAAATGGGTCCTCATTGAAAATACATACTAATAATAAAATTCTCTACTTAATAACCCCGTTTAGAGAAAATATTAAAACCTGTGTACTCAAAACAAATATGGCATCACCCGTGAAGTACTTCGATTAAGGATTTAAGAGAAAACCTTGGATCACCAATTAAAAACAATTTAGGCACGATGTCAGTTTACTCTTTTCCTGTGGTTATGGAAGGTCACGAGGTTTGTCAAAATGTGTGGAAATGGACAAACATTCAAAAAGAAATTCAGCGCCATGGACTTTATACATAAAATTGTTCGGATTGTACTACGGAACTGAGAAAACAGTGATCATTTAATTATATTCTTTTATCATTTCTTCAGGTCTTAAACAGAGCATCCATTAATGTCGCCTTTGATTTACATAACTACGTTGGAGTATCGTTTTTAAGTAATTATTACTGAGAAATAATGGAGATATCTGGATAAAGCTCATTCTGCATATTAATTGATCCTTATTTAAATAATTTTTTTAAATTACAGCCATTAATGTTGATTTGGTCAGGTGTAAGGCTAAGGTGTAGAAGTCTGCAGGGAATGTCAGTGACTGTGTGTTTTTTTGGGACTCTCGTAGTGTTACCTTTACAGACTACCTGCGAGATGCTCTGAAAAATAAACGGTGTGGTATGGTCAACAAAAGCATCCGTCTTCTTACCGACAATGCACCTGCTCACTCGTGTGTCGTCTAGAGGTGCGGTTGAGGAATCAAAGACTTTTAAATTACGCCAAATCTGCCCTATTCTCTCGATCTCGCGACAAACTACCTTTCTTACCAGAAATCAAAGAAACCATTGCGGATTCGGTGATTTGATAAAACAAATGACGTCATTTGAGAGGTGGAATGATGGTTTTCGACGCGATCTGCTGAGTTATACAATCGTGGCCTTTGAAAGGTCATGAAATACTTGGAGAAATGTATAACTCAGAACGCTGACAACATAAAAAAGTGTTGAGTAATAAATAAAAGTTAAGCTTCTGTATTGATTATTTTTAGTTATTATCAAACCTCCACGTCTCGTTCATTTAATTTATTTTGTAAATTTATTTAACGTTTGAACATTTTTAAATGCGGGTTCAACATTTCTAAAAATAGCAAGAATGAAGAACATGTCGACGCGATTCTCCTCCCTAATAGAGTCGATTTGGCATTCGACTCCATACAAATAAATCTGATTCCAATCTAACCATGCGTGGAATTAGGCTTGATACATACGATGGGATCGTGAAAAAATTCCTTCAGATGAACCGGCTACGATATCCAAAGCATTAACAAGGTACTACCATGGAATGTTTGGTGTACAATGCATCAATTGGAACAAGGGACATTGCAGAAAGCAAATTAGCCATTATCCGGTCAAATAACTCACTTTGAACGGATCATTTGCTTATTATGGTAATTGCAAAACAAGTGATAATGAAATCATTACCAGATAACTTGAAAAACGCCGGTGTTGAAATGCGTCCTGTATATTTTAAAGGGATTAATAAGTGGAAAGTACAAGATAGTGTGTTCCTTATTTTATAGAATCCTGTTCCACCACATCTCGCAGTATACGGAGTTGAATTAAGTCTTTGAGATGTTATGAGCTAACTCTCGTGTGTGCCTGGAATTTCAATGTCTTGGTGAGTAAGAAATATGTTGTCAGTCCTTAACTTACGCAAGGGATTTGGTGCTGCTATGGGAGGTCAATGTTCTATTACATTTTTTCTTCCTTGTGGGAGACTGCAGATTAAGGAGGATTTTCAGGAGGTCACATGAGGTTTTATATTCCAATATTAAAACATATATTTACGAAGTAAGGTTATCCTCAAATATCGAAGTAGAAACTGCACCTATATCCAATAATGAAACAGTCGTTTCTGAATTATATGAGCATTTATAAAGGTATTAGAAGAATTTCGATATTTTCGACTCAATAAACCGTGAATGTCTTGTAACATCACTCTAAAATTAAGAAAGCAAAGTTGTCTTTCTAGGAGCACACAAATTAGAATCAGTTTTTATTGGACGAATCAGTGTATTATGGTAAAAAAAACTCTTTTCAAACAAAAAGTTATATTTTTTAAATGAAAATTCCACTTTTAATTTTTGATGATAGCCCTCATAACTATGTAAGAATGGAAGGGTACTGATACACCATGTACTTCACGATTTTCAAGTGAAAATGATATTGTGCAAAACGATACTAGTCGGAAATAAATCTTTATGGAGTGGAAAATTGCCATAATTTTAATCTCTGTTATTAATAATAGAGCCGATAAGTACGTTATGAGGAAGTGCGCTTCATTGCAGGGCTCCTGTACATTAAGCGTACCCTTATATGGGGAGCGGAGGATCAAATTTAAAAATTCCGACAAACTTATTTTAAGAAAGGCGTGAATAAACTAATAAAATAAGTTTTATTAAATAAAAATCCATCTTCGCTTACTACTCTAGGTATCAGCCCTATATTAGATTGTTACCATGTAGAGCCAGATGGACCCTGGTTTTGCTAACGAGGTTCACACTCCTTCCTGCAAAAACTACGAGATCAGGTAAAGCAGTTTACGGTTCTTGAAACTGTTTTGGACCAAGATGGTCTAAATTGCAGGGACGCAAGAGGAATTAAATTGGGCAAAGAAACTTTAACAAGAAGGAGGAAATTTATGACAGGGACGTTGGGTAAGGATATCAAGAAAATGTTAGTTTTAACTTTGATATGGAGCGTGGTTTTGTACGGCGCGGAAAAATGGTCATTGAAGCATTATGATAAGCGTAGATTGGAGGCTTTTTGAAGTGGGTTTGGAGAAGGATGGAAAAGGTGAAGTGGACTGAAGGGAAATTAAATGAGGAAGTCCTAGACAAGGTTGCAGAGAAGAGGGAATTGTTGGAAGAAATTATTAGGAGACAGGTACAATAGATGCACAGAATTTTGATAGGCTAGGGGATGTTGAAAACTGTGATAGAGGGGAAAATGGTGGGCAAGCGAGGAAGTGGTAGGAATAAAATAACATTGCATGGAATGAAGGAAGGAAGGAAATAGGAGGAAAATAAGAAGTTTAATGTAGTTTGGGGTATCATGTTCTGTCTTGTAAGACAAGGCTTAATAAATGTATGCGTTTACAGTGTTTGTCCATCCAAAACCTTCCTTAAACGGTTGAATACTGAATTAATAAAATTCTACTCCCGTTCCCTCTTCTTTCACCTTTGTGAGATGAGGCCGCGGCCTTAATACCAGCACCTATCGCAAATTCTCTATTTCCTGATGTTATTACATAAGTTAAATATCCCTGTATGATATTAATATTAGCGCTTATCATTGCATAAGTGGGTGGCAGTCATACATTTTGGAACCTCACTTAGGGTGGGATTGAAAAGAAACGAAAATTGGCTCAAGCATAGTAGTTAAATGACTGCTTTAGAGAGAATGCGGCGAGACAGATCTTGTTTTGACAAATTTCCGTAGTCCGCACCGAAAGATGCAATCTTGGTGCTCCGAATCCACACGGTCTGCGGCGGTGGGGGATCCCAAGCATCCCAAGGCGGAACTCGAAATCAATCGGCGAGTCGAAGGGGGATCATTTCCTTCTCCCCCGCCGGTCGAGTTACATAATGGGGGTGATTTTTCTGTGCATTACACCCACCCCCTACCCCAGCACACAAATGCGAGGACGCAAATCCGAGCGAGAGTTGGGTAATTGCTAACCAGCCTTGCGGACTCCATTATCGCACCGTGGGATCGGTTTACCGTTCGCCATGGGGTGGGTGAAAAGTGCATTTCTAGGAGTTGGTAGTAAAGATTTATCTTTGGGTTTAAGAGGAAGGAGAGCGATCCAAAGACCTCTGCAAGACGCTATAAATGGTGGACACGGTGCGCGCCAAGTTCCAGATAACGACGAACTGGAAAAAGAATTTCTACGACTTTGTTAAAAAATTCTTAGAATCCTATTAAAACTCATTGACTATGCGGGGAATAAATATTTTTTTCAGCTACCTATCTTTCATGCGTGATGCTAGACCGCAAATATTCGCGTACTCTTTGCGCCTGATGTGGATTCCACCCATGCCGTACACCATACCGGTAGCTAACATACATCCACATCAATGTACAAATACATATTTGTGATTATATGGTTAATTCCACTAAACCGACCGTGCCATTTATTTTGAGGCTAATGAGTAGTCCATTATTTCAAAGGCATGTTAATACTGTTGCCTGATAATATTTCATTAGACAATTTTCCAAAATATAAATAATTGTTTGCCTTTTTTTCGTTCAGAGGGCGCTAAAAATGGGAACAATAACCACGTAAGGTATTAACGGGTATGAATATCCTCAGCCTTCTTAATGTACACATTGGCAGTTATGTTTTTGGACGGTTCTCTAACAATACTGTGATTTACTTTTCCAATTTTCTCATTCTTGTTTGCAAATAGCACTTTCTTCTTCAGTACTTCGTACTCCCCACTCAGTCTCATGGAGTCTGAAGTACCCATTCTATTCCTCCCTTCTTCAGGATTTACCAAAAAAAATTAACATGCCTTCTTATCAAATTGCCAAGAGTTTACAAGAAGCAGAAAAAAACTAGAGAACCATTGGAGTAAAATCCTCTAAATGGAATTACATAAACGCGCGGTTTTATAATATCTCATTAAAACGAAAGTGAACTTTAGCCAAAGCTGAAAGCGAATATCGGTTTTATAATTACTCTTTTACGAACAAACTGACCGCTAACGTAGTCGTAAACTTGAAGACATAGTTACTACAAATGATACCAGTTTTATAATGTCTTGTTTAATCCAATCTTTTTTTAACGTGAAAGTTAACTTAACTTGGAGATTGCCGACAAATAAATCGTTTAAAGAATGAATACGCCTCATTAGAGAAAGTGAAAAATCAAACCATACCGTCCTAATACCCAACCATATTGTGTTTTTGCATTTTATGCCATCGTCACACCTAGAACTATATAAATTGTCGCTTAGGTAAACATTTTTTCAAAATTTTCTATTCATATATATCATTATATATATATATATATATATATATATATATATATATATATATATATATATATATGTGTGTATATATATATATATACATATCTATATATATAAAGGAGAGTGTTTGTTTGTATGTATGTAATTTGTTTACTTTTTGCTGTCATAGAAACAGCATTTTTCCAACTATGCCAGCAGGATACTTTTGCAAGAACACTATTGTATTCAGAATTGCCGAGATATTATACGTGGAATACATCAAGGAAAGTCTTTTGTAGGAGAAAAATGGGCAACTTTGATCCTGAGAATAATATTTATTCATGTGACGCATTGGACCGAGTCTACACAGTCCATCCTAACAACGCCGAATGTTATTTTTTAAGAATGCTTCTACATACCATTAGAGGACCTCGCTCATTTAATTAAGTTCATTTAATTAATCGCCCGAATTAAGAACGGTAAATGGAGGAATATGTGAGACATTCAGAGAAGCTTGCCAGAATTTAGGGTTGCTAGAAGGAGATCAACACTGGGATGACTCACTGCGAGAGGCCAGTTTGATTTCTCTTCCAGGACAAATCCGAATTTTGTTTTCCATCATAATAACCTCCTGTAATCCACCTAACCCAAAAACAATATGGGAAAAATGTAAAGAATCAATGAGTGAGGATATACTGGCTAAAGTTCGAAGTGAAAATCCTACATTGGATATTACATTTAACTCCGACATTTTTAATAAAACTTTGATTATTTTGGAGGAAAAGTGTATCACCATGGTTAACATGACTTTAGTGGAACTCGGTCTTTTTGCACCTGTACAAGATCAACAGGGTGTATTTTATCCAGATTATATACGTGAAACTAGCTACAATTTCTTAGACTTAGAAGCATACATCGCGGATAAAAAGCCACTTCTTAATGAAGATCAGAAATTCGCGTACGAAACAATAATGGATCAAGTAGATAAATAAGAAGGAGGTATCATTTTTCTTGATGCTGCTGGTGGCACGGGGAAAACATTTTTAATTAATTTAGTTCTCGCTGAAATCAGGGTTCATGGAGAAATTGCTCTAGCCGTTGCATCTTCAGGTATTGCAGAGAAATTAATGGAAGGAGTAAGAACAGCCCACTCTGCCCTTAAGTTGCCACGTAATATTTCCCGATAAGAAAATCCCACATGTCATATAAATAAAACAAGCGGCCAGGCACAAGTTCTTATAGAATGTAAATTGATAGTATGGGATGAGTGTACGATGGCTCATAAAAAATCTCTTTAGGCCCTCAACGCAACACTTCAAGATCTTAGAGGAAACTGCAGTTTAATGGGAGGAGCTCTGGTACTTCTGTGTGGAGACTTCCGTCAAACTCTGCCTGTCATTCCAAAATCGACTCCAGCCGATGAAATTTATGCCTGTTTAAAAAATTCTGTTCTATGGAATCATGTCCAAGAAATTAGCCTTAAACAAAACATGCAAATCCTCTTAAGAGATGGGAATGCTCAAAATTTTGCAAATAAACTTTTGGAGATTGGAGAAGATAGATTAGTTATTGAAGCATCTGGTATGATAAAATTGTCATCAGATTTATGAGTATCGGTGAAAACTGTCCGGGATATGATACAAGCAGTCTATCCTAACGTTAATCAAAATTATAAAAATTTAGAATGGTTGCGAGAAAGAGCCATTCTTCCTCCTAAGAACGATGATGTTAATGTAATTAAAAAGGAGATACTAGCCATGCTGCCAGGAGACGTGATTGAATATAAATCGGTTGATACCGTAGTGGATGCTGACGAAGCCGTCAATTATCCAACGGAATTCCTAAATTCACTTGATCCAGCTGGATTGCCACAACATCGCCTTATACTTAAAGTAGGATCTCCAATCATTTTATTGCAAAATTTAGATCCACCAAAACTCTGCAATGGGACACGATTGTGTGTGACAAAATCAATGAAAAATATAATCCAGGCAGTCATTTTAACCGGAAAAGGTGAAATAATTTTTATTCCACGGATACCTCTAATCCCAACTGATCTTCCCTTCAACTTTAAAA
The DNA here is from genome assembly GCF_022747635.1 of Hetaerina americana. Lineage (NCBI taxonomy): Eukaryota > Metazoa > Arthropoda > Insecta > Odonata > Calopterygidae > Hetaerina > Hetaerina americana. The sequence continues at coordinate 1,396,645 of NW_027287217.1, read as the reverse complement.
GATTACAGTTTCCAGTCCGGCTAGCTTTTTCAATTACCATTAATAAATCACAGGGACAGTCTTTAAAGTTTTGTGGTGTTGATCTAAGATCGCCATGTTTTAGGCACGGGCAACTGTATGTTGCTTGCTCCAGAGTGGGTTCGCCTAAAAATTTATATATTCTTTCTCCTGGATATGAAACAAAAAATGTAGTTTATAAACAGGTGTTAAATAAAAAAGATTCTTAAATTTGTATGAAGTAGTGTATTATTGTACTTTATAATTTGTTGTTTTTATTTATGTAGTATATTTATATTATTGTTTCTCCCTAACCCGTGCAAAGCCGGGTATTCAGCTAGTATATATATATATATATACACATATACATTATATATATATATATATACCGATATATATATATATATATATATATATATATATATATATATATATATATATATATGTATGGTATATAGTATATATAGAATCAGGGCAGAATAATCTCCTGGAGCACACTGTGCAGACCTGCTATAGCCGTTGTGTATAGCACTCTAGGAGTGGGAGGGAATGGTTTTCAAAGAACCCGGAAATCTAACCAGCAAAGTCTTTCGCAGTCCGTGACAAGATATTCTCCTTGGAGAGTGCCCGATCGCTCTGAGCATTCTCTCCCCCCAAGGCGATATCTCCTCTCCCACCGCCCCTCCTATCCCCCACCCCCGCCGAGGGATACAAAGATGCAGACAGAGGCTGCAAGATACGCGCGCACAGATGCGGTGACCCATAACCGATCGATTGCCTTTGCAGGCCGTCTACAGCCTGGAAGCCGGGTCGTGTACACGATTTCATCGCTTCTAATGGTGGTACCGATGTCAAAATAAGATTAATCAATCAGTGGAAACAAAATATTTACAAATGTGCTACAAAATAAAAGTTGAGGGAGTTAAAAAAGAACAGAAGAAAATCAATTATTCAATGGCAGTTCGTTTGAAAGAGGTTTCTAATACGAATTTTCACGCAAAAGTCTTAAAAGAAATAGAAAGATATTACAGCTAAGAAATTACTAAGGATTCCTCGAAGAATATTACAATTTCAATTTTCAGAGTATGCGAAAATAAATTTGCTGAAGGAAATCTGCAAAGAGGGAATTGGAATATGGAAATGCTTATGATTTAAAAAATCACTTCAAAAAACATTTTTCGCATTTAAGATATTCATAAAAATATTCCTCTCCCTCTTGTATTGTTTTGAGCTAAGAGTCAGTAATTTATCAATAAACATGGAATTTTTTTCAAAATTGTTACAGGACAACACCGCAATCAGCAAATCAATATTTAAACATATAATAAAGGGGTTAAATTTTTTTAATGAAATCGATTATCCAGAGCTAGTTCAAAATACTTTCAAGACTTAAACATATGTTCTCCATTAATATAAAATGATGAATTTTTGTGGGATGTACTATTTATCATTTAATTGCTATAATCATAAGATGACGAACAACTTTGCTTACCTTTAATTTAATTATTCATAAAAGTCAAGTGAAGTTTATTTTTCCAAAATTCTATTATATATATATATATATATATATATATATATATATATATATATATATATAATAGAATATATTATATATATACACATATATATACATATACATACATATGTATATATATTATATATATATATATGTGTGGGTGTTTAATATATATATATACACAATTTTATCAAGCTTTACACTATGCTTGGCTCAAGTTCATACGGCTTACAAAACTTATTTTTTATCATATAACAACACTATTTACATTTGATCTGTCAATACTTACAGGCTTAAAGTAAAAAAATCTGATACTCTTCTGAACATACCTTTGGTAGATGTAGTGTATTTTACCTGTACATTCACTGTATATTACCTGTACATTTACAAATGCCAAAAATGTAGAATGCAGAAGTAACTGCGTATTCAATATTTAAGGAGGGATGTAACTTAGGATTTCTGCGTAAGAATTCATTACATTTTTCGAAAGTAATTAGGAACGGAACCGTAACTGAACACTTGGCAAACACTAATGATGATAAATGTTGCCAAAGAAGTCATGTTTAATTATCAATGTGATATAGGAAGGAAAATTTTAGCCCAACATTACATTGGCCATCGATATTACACGGACAAATACAATGGAAATCGACACCTGTTTAAACCGGTTTATACCACATAATCCATCGTATTTATCGCCATTGGCGAACGGAACGGAAAATAATGCTTGAAACCAATGAATATTTCTCCAAAATGAATCGTTAAATAGTTTCGCCTACATACTAAATACTATAATACCGCGCCTCTATAATCTTTCAACATGACCGATTATATTGATGCACATTAAATATGAATATTCTTGGATACCAATGAACTAATATTCCTAGTTCAAAAGGTAGAGAACCACACATTACGGGACGTAAATTTCAGATTTAACTTATTGGAGAGAAAAAACCTGCAACCACCTACTGATGCTAAATCTTAAGTGAAAGTGTTCAATTCAATTAAATAATGTAATAGGCAATAGTTTCATAAAATAAAGCCGAGTTACAATGCGCGAAGCCGCAAAGGAAAGTCAGCCTGTCAAAACATAAATCGCTGAGCAGTTTTTGTCGGAACGGGCTGTTGACGGATGTCGTCATGGCAACGCAAACAGCTTTCAATGGAATTGGGGAATCAAGGGAATCAGCTCTTATTTTATTATCTATTATAGATTAAAGTCAAAAATAATCTATTGTAAACCATTAAGCATAAAAAATATAATTGTAAATGCTAGTAGACAGAGGTGCGATTAAGAATTTACACAATTTATAAGTTTTTGTCAAATATATTCGTTGAATTTTCAACATTTTTCTCTTGAAATTGTATCCCTTTAACTAACCTTTTCGAAAATTATAAAAAATGTTTAACCATGAGTCTAAAAAATTCAAAAAAGAAGATATAAAAAAATGTATTCCAAGAAAACACTATGAAAAGATAATTAAACTGTTCAACTTCTCATAAGTAGCAAACCTTATAGTTTCTTAGAATCATATAATTCCAAGAAATGCATATAAAACTGTCTCTTCTAATTCAGCTATAAATTAATCTCTAAGGCTATCTGGAAACACCGATTAATTTTATTAATGCTGACCTATTTCTTCAATTCACATCCTCTATAATCATCGAATATAATTGATTGTTCCTGTTTGAATTTTCCTATGACGGCAATCTTTTGACCAATTGTCTCATCAAACCTTTTATCTTTCGCAGAACTGGACGTGAGGAAGGGCATTAAATTACAATTCATTCTCACCGAAAGAGGCTTTCACCGTATAAGCAGTAGCGGGCATTCGCAATCGTTTGAGCATCTATATTTCTATACAATGGCTGCAGAAACGACGCCAGTGTTGTAGTGCCTGATTCTGTCTCAAAGACTATTGCAGATAGCATACATGTATGTGTCGATCATGTAAGTTGAAATCGCCAATTGATTCCGCAAAGTTGTGTTCTAATCCGATTGAATTTTCAGCAACAAATATTTTCAATTTTTTAGATACACAAAGAAACGAACCTATTTTTTACTAGTAAAAACCTCTTGCAACGATTTAATTCTTTGTATGAGCAAAAATTAAAAGGCTACATTAGTTTTCGTGGAAAGTTATGATATTTTAGCCTCGGTAACGGATTTCATGTGTAGATATGCGAGAGATGGTGCTGATTTCACGACATAAACTATGAAGGGAAGATATTTCATTCAAGGTTTTGCTGACGACTAAGATTTAGTGAATCAGCCGGTAAGGCAATTAAAATCACTGCGTAACGGCGAACGAAAATGAGTGCGATGAAGATAAATTAATATTAGTTAACGAGAGAAAGTAAAGAAGTACGAACGATATATTTGAATATCAAAGTAAGAGGGAATGGATTTGGACCACCAATTCAACCAATATGAACGGTACTTTTGCCGCATATAGAGAACATTTGAAATATATATATGAATATAGACATGTATATATTTATTTACATATATATATATACACACACACATATATATATATAGATATATATATATATATATATATATATATATATATTTATGTAAATATATATTCTTTTCAAATGAGGAAATAAGGAAGTTCCTACCCGGAGTTCCTTCATTCCCCTAGGGAAGGTGATTGGGCCACCGAAAATTCGGAATACGTGTGTTTCATTTGTATGTGTTTCTCTGTGGTTTTGTTCGCTGGCGCTATCTCACGACTCCTTTTAAATTATGTTTGCATATATATACACATACACTTATATACACACATTTATATATATATATATATATATATATATATATATATATATATATATATATATACATACATATATACACACACACACACACACACACACGAGGTCTGTTCACAAAGTATCACGCCTTTTGTGTTTTTCAAAATTTATTATTCATGAATATCTATTTTTTCCCCTTCAAAGTAATCCCTATTAGATAAGATAAACTTGTGCCAACGTTTTTTCCAATCCTCGAAGCATTCCAAAAATCATTTTTTGTGATCTTGCTCAGCTCCTCCTTCGATGTAGTTTTTATCTCGTCAATCGTAGCGTAGCGTCATCCTTTCATGGGCCTCTTCAGTTTCGGGGATAAGAAAAGGTCACTAGGGGCCAGATCTGGGGAACACGGTGGTTGCGGTATCATTGATGTCTTGTGTTTGGCCAAAAATTGGCGCACGAGTAACGATGTATGAGCAGGGGCGTTGTCATGGTGCAAAAGCAAATTTTTGTTCTTCCACAAATCCACGCGTTTGTGGTGGATTGCTTCCCCCAAATTGTGCATACCTTACAGGTAACATTCCTTTTTTACTGTTCTACCCCGTGGCAAGAACTCAGGATAAAACACGCCCCTGCAATCGAAGAAAACTGTAAGTAAAACTTACACATTCAACCAAACTTTGCGCGCTTTTTTCGGTCTTGGCTCATGCTGCAGCTTCCATTGGGATGATTGAGCTTTAGTTTGCTCGTCATAACCATAAACCCATGATTCGTCCCCAGTTATGACCCTGTGGAGCAAATTTGGGTCGTCGCGGACAGAGTCCAACGCCTCATTAGCAATGTTAATGCGTTGCTGTTTTTGGTCGAAATTGAGCAAGTTTTGTAGGAATTTCGCGGTGACCCGTGTCATGCCAATATCATCGGAAAAAATCGAATGGCACTCGCCAATCGATATGTTTAGGTCCTCATCGACTTCTCTAACGGTGATTCGACGATTTGCCAATACTATTTTCTTCATTTCATCAATGTTTTCGTCTGTTGTTGGCGTGCTCAGGCGTCCGGCAACCTCTCCATCGTTCACATCCTCTTAGCCCTCTGAGAACATTTTGTACCACCGATAAAAGTTGCTTCGGTCCAAGGTAGCTTCTCAATATGCCACAGTCAATATTCGGAATGCGTAAGCGCACTTAATGTCGTTTTCACACAAAATTTGATACAGATTCTTTGATCATTCTTTTGGAACAGGCGAAAATCGAAGACAAGCCAAAACACGTCCAAGCAAAACAACTGTCAACAATTAAATGAACATTCAAAATGGCCGACATTTTCGGCATAAGTGAGAGACATAAGTACCAACATAAGGCCACTAAAAAATCGAAAATCAAATGTACGTAACCCGCGGATTTACAAAATTCGCGATAGTTTTTGCACATACCTCGGGTATATACATAGCGCTGATCGATGAGTAACGACGATTTGGTACGGAAAAGGGACGAGATGAAAAGCTATAATGGAGAGCATTGATGAACAACTCTAGGCCTGCTGACCGTGGCTGATCTTGATTCAGTCTGTAATCACTGGTGATGGCTTTACCAAACGTCAGCCAGCGAATATTGTAAATTTTCAAATTGATATTTTCAAATTTAAATTATTATTTTTTTTATCAAAATAAAAAATATTATTCCGTTAAGTATAATAAAAATGCCTCATCTTAGATTCTCTTAACTTCCAACTTAATAACTTAATGGTGCCTTCAATGTCTAAGACATCACATTTTTAATAGAATCTTATTGTATAGCTTTATCAAAAGGAGGCTAATGTGGATACGTCTGAAATAATATCAATTCTTACACTTGGAATTTTGAGGGGAATATAAGGATCAGACACACCCTTTTAGAAAATATATTCCAAGTAATTTTTTATTGCGAAATTATAAAAAAGTAAAAGCCTGAGTCCAATTTCTCGTATTTTTTCAGCACGTATAATACTAATGAATAACAGATGTAATTTTATTATAATATGCGGGAAACCTTTAAGATTGCAAAATATAAATGGCAGAACCATACAATGCACGGGCTTCATATTACTGCCGCTAGAGGGAGAAGGGTTTCCTGAACATAAAAATGGCTTCGCTTATTCTACAATAACCGCGATATGAACATCTGCTTTCTCCGCTTGCAGGATTAACTCACCCATGTCGAAATTCATCGTCAATTGAGTGAGGTACATGCTATAATATCGATTATCGTCTAAAGTGACAATAAACTCAAGATGACTCGGTGATGGACCAGCTAGTTTTTCCAGCGGGCAAAATGTATCCATTTCACAAACGTGGTCACGGCGGCCATGGGATCGTGGCATCTATGTTATGTATATCGCTGCCGTCTACAGGAAATTTATGTTGAGAAATGTTATAAATTTCAACTTTTTGTTATAAATATTTCATAAATCATAAAATATGGAAGACTTTATAAATTGAGCGCACCGGATGTTTCATCGTGTAAGAAATGTTGATAAAAGGGCATTGTTTTTTTCTGAAAATAATCGTTATTATTGAACGAGTACAAGAGCACTTGGGTTATTCACGTGCACTGCAAGTGGATAATCAAAGATGATACCATGGAAAATTAATATTGCACAATTAAATATAGCGGTCAAAAAGACAAGATCGTGGCGGGAGGAAGAAGTAGGACAATAGATGCTGGCCGCATCTATTTCCGCAATGACCTTATCTACAATTTTTCGCAACGTCATTATCTAGAGAAAAGAGAACTTTAATCATTGCCTAATCCGTGGAAAAAATATTTTTTAAATCACACCATATTTTTTAATCACTGTTTCAATATCTACAATTTCTCATCTAATTATAATCGTTATGCATACTCTAAGGCATTCTCTGGGTGATTGGGAATTGCTCATTAAATATACTCTTACATTAAACAATAAATTTGTTATTCAAACCTCGCTTGTACATTTAAAAAAAACAATATGAAAAAAAAACTTTTTTTTCTAATGCTGATCAGAAATCATATGTTCGGATGATTTCAAAATATTTTATAATGGTTGGCATGGTTAATAATTAAGCTTAACGACATGGTTTCGTCTAATCTGTATTCATTTTTTTCTGAGGTTTCCGTTACGTCAGGGCTTCCTAATTGTTTGAAAAAGTATAGGACGCGAAATTTCATAAAAAAAAACAAAATGTTCACGGAAACGTGGAAAAGATTCTATAAAGAATAGTAAATCCTTTGGCATTTAAATTTAGAGATTAGGTGGAAAAAATCTTTGTTTATATTCGTCGTATTAACTTGATGGGCAACGCATTCATCAATCAATCTTAAATTCTATTAATTCAGAGAGAGAGAGAGTGAAGTTGAAATCATTCCACCAGAATGGCCGTTACACCTCATTGATTGTCTTCGACGCTCCATTGGATACGAAATTCGAACCCGCACATTATGATTGAAATAGATTGGAACTATTTATGCGACTATTGCGATTAAATGCCTATTCTTAGGCACGAAAGCTAAATGGCACGACTGACGATACTGAATTCAAAATCTTCTATCGAAACGTAGCAGAACATATCTATGCACAGAATAAAAAGAAATAAAATTGAAAAGCGTGCAGGTATATACTCCTTCTCTTCCTGAATCATTATTTACCAACCCTGAAATGTCAAAAAAAAAAATTTTCTTGAATAAAAAATGAAATTTCTCGGTCATCGAGTCGGCCACCACAGCGTCGATTAGTTCGTTGCGACATCTTGCGTGAACATGAAGTGACTCCGGGCGAGATCTCATTCTTTGCTGTTTCGCAAATGTCTCTTCCCCACCCATTACGAGAGGGGACGGGAATTGCAGGTGCTGATTTGTGGGAAGAGGGGGGGGGTGGCAGGTGGGTGGGGAAATGCCGTTAAAGGGGGTGGAATATCTAGCATCTCTATAGAGGGGAGATCTTTCTCTCCCTCTCAAATGTTCCGGGAAGTGTTTAGGTAGGGAGGGTGTATACAGACACGGCCAGGTATCAACACGATGCAACACGATGATTTTTTCCCCGATCTCCCGTGGTTACGCAAGGTTCGATCTGGTTTAGTCGCCCGATCGATCTCTCGAATCGCCAGTCTTGCACTTCCGCGTCGCCGTGAGTCGAAACCGGTATCGGTGAGGCGATTGGTAAGACTAGCCGAAAAGCAGTATGGGAAATCTCTTTCATTACGTCGACGAGACAAATCTCGTATTCCATCTGCATACACGTGGGCTTCCAGCAGCCTTCAGGGCCGGGCGTAGGCCGCATTCCGAGCAGCCAGGGTTAAAAATTAAAAAACAAAATGGCTGCTATGCATCGACACGATGAAGATCATTTTCGATACATCGAATAGCATCTACCATAATCTAAGCACAACTAACTTCCATTTCATATCAGCCATTAACGTCGTAAGACATCACTTCATGAATAACATTTATCTATCCAATATTATGGTAATAAAATAATAATTTAACTGTGTCTGTACATATATTAATTGAATACTATGCATTCATAACTTTTAAATTTTAAACATTTTGGCTTACAGTCTTGAATCCGAGACTTTCGCTGATGGGATGACGGCTACATGTCTTGAGAACGAAGTTTTACTTTTAATGAATATCTCATTTAAATTTACATCATACCTGCAAGCCACCGCAAGGGTGTATGGCGGGGAGTGTTAGGGTACTAGACATGCTTGAAAAAACATTAGTTCGTAAATGAATTTGAGTATGTATCAACTCATGCAAAAACACTTGCGCATCAAGAAATAAATGTTTTTTTGCTAAATCATTAAACTTAAGTCTCTAACTTAATATCATTTTCAAGTGTTTTGCATTGATTCTGTTATGTCTACGTGTCGTGCGAGGGAAGGGCGAGGACTTTTATCTTAACCGAATGGTGTCTATCTCTTCTAATATTTTGTTCCACTGGTAGAATCTACCGGAAGATGTAATTTGGTGCCATAATGATTCCCTCTGTGCCACAAGAAAACCTAGGTGCCCTGTACCTATCCATCAGTCAGTAAGTCTTTCCTGCTCTCCAAGTGAATCAACTACATGTAATCTCCCAAAAATAAGTAGAATGATTTTTGCCACCATTTCGGATAGCTGGAGTGGGGGGATTTGAGGTGGGAAAGGAAATAAGAGATCTCGGGAAAGCAACATGACCCACGTCAGTTAATTGTGTGCATTAACAGTGTGCGGATTGCTGCTAGAATGGACTCCTGTTTGATAGTTATGTCACGAATTCACGATTCCACATTCCATGGGGCAATGATATGCAATAAAATTATGCATTAAGCTGGGAAAATTTGGTTCGGAGACCATGGCTATGATTAAGAATACTTATGGAAATGGAGAAATGTCCCAAGTGATGGTTTTCTGCTTGCACAGGATGTTCTCGGAGGGTAACGAGGAGGTTGACGATAAGGAATGCCCTGGACATCCATCAAAAACACACCGTGATGAAAACGTGCAAAATTGAGACACATGCTCAATTCCGATTGACCCCCCAATTGTCAGGATGTGATTGCAGAAGAGTGCAATATTTGGAAAACTACGGTGCATTGCATTCTTAAAGAATATTTAGCCATGGGAAAGGTATGTCAAGATGGTCCCCTAGGTGCTGTCAGAAAACTGCTTCTTGGTAACCTTGCCTTGGACCTCTTGGATCACGGTGAAAGTGGCCCGAATTTTTAAGAATAGGTGGTTACTGGTGACGAGACAAGAGTCTTTGAGTAACCCCTTTAAGTACCATTTTGGACCAATGGATGATGTCAAAGAGGCCATGACGAGATGCCTTACAGGAAGTATACCACAACTGGCGGAGGCACTGGTATTGGTGTGTCGATACATAAGGGTGCTCTTTTTGAATAATTTTGCCAATTTGTACAGAGATCTGCAATAAAGTATTTTCCCCAGATTTATTCTACTTATTTTTTGGACAGACCTTGTGGCTCCCAACTTAATTCCATCATAATATGGATCACTCCATATAAAATCGTGTTTTGTAAGCCTCAAAATACTCCCGTAGACTAAAAAATATAAATGCCGGAGCAGACTTTTTTCCTGTGAAATAGAATTCCGCATTTAAATAATATTTCACGGATATTAATATCTGCAATAAACCCGCATTTGCATTGACCCTACGATATCATAATTAATGGATTTGGGGATGGATTCAAAGTCATGTAGTGCATCCGAAAGTCTTAACTAACCCGACTTGTAAATTTTATGGCTAGCGCTATTATCTATATTGTTTCTTGTTTTGAGTAAATAACACCAAAATTGGCATTTTAGCATAAAAAATTAATTAAAAATTGCCAATTTTTAATTAATAATGATATTCCACCATATCACGCTTGAAATGTCTCTTTTTATGAAAACATTAGCTCATCATACGCTTTTACGCAACGTATTTCCGTTTACGTGTTCGGAATAAGTAACTTGGTTCATGTTCATGCTGAAAAACACAGGATTTTTGATTTATTGAAAAACATGCCCATGCGTTTCAAAAAATGAACAAAATAAAATTCTGCAGTTTCTTTGTATGATTGCGAGATTTCCGGTTTCTCACGAAAAAAATGCAAAGGTATATACAATATTATAAAATTCACTATTTTTTGGAGTTAGGACTAAGTTTCCTATTTTTTTTTAAATTAACATAAATTTTGCCCAAAATTTAACGTAAGGCATCTCTTAAACATATGATTTTGTCATCGTTATCACACGAAGGTTGGTTTGATAGGCGAGGGTAGCGACCCCCCCCCCTGCACATAACACTAATCCCCATACGCCGTGTGGAATTCATGCAACAGGGAGAGGAAGTTCCATTCCCAGCTTCGAAAGGAAGAATGTTTTCCTACCACTGGGATTTTTAAGACATGAATTATTTTTTTCACAAAGAAACTACGACGAATTTCACGCTGAATCTCAAATATTCTATGCATTCTCTATGAAGGTGACCCTTAAATTAAGATTTGCATTCACTTTATGGATAAAAATAAATTCAACCCTGCACTCATGACGTTCATGGAAGTAAATAAGATTTTAGATATGAAGTTAAAAAATACCAAGGTATCTTCCAACTAATTTTTTTGTTCGGTGCAACTAGTTTCGACGCATAAGTACCTGAGGTTGTCGCCGCAGTACTTGAGTACCTTAGGATGACGCCGATATATCGAAACTAGTTGTACCGAATAAACAATTATGTGTAAAGATGCATTGGAATTTTTTACTTCATTAATAATGGATTTCCACAAATGTAAGTCTGAAAACATCGAATATAAGGTTTTAGATAGCTACCAAACGCATTCGGCCCGACATTATGTACGTGTTGCAACAACAACGTAACTAAGGAGGTCATTTTATCAAGAAAGTAAAAAATTATTTACATTTCAAAAATCCATGACTTCTCAAGTCACCAAAACTTACTTTTAGAATGCCCTGTGTCTACCCGCTAGCTTATGTCACAGAACGCATTAGTTTCCTCCGTGACGTAAAGATGACGACACGTGCCGCATGATGGGAAAAGAGGAGGTTTGGATTGGACGCCTATGTACAACAGAGAGAGAGATAGATACGTAGTCTTCTCTATTTTGGGGCGAGATCGAGACTATGGAGTCTCTACTGCAACCTAAACCCCTGGTCACACATTTACAATATTTAACTTACAGATTAATTACACAAATTATACATAAATGGCAATAAAATTGATACATATTATACATATTTGATTTCGCTCGAGTCCAGGTAGGTCAGACTGCTGCACTTCGGTGTATATTGGGGCGAATACGAACCCGCCTCAAGCATGCATCGCGACGGGAATTTGGAACCGCTAGACGTTCTACTTCCGAAGTCAGCGCAGGATTTCTTCAGAAAAGCAGCGGAGTCGGACTTTGCTGTTATCCGAAGAATCTCCGAGGCACAGGTCTGCCCGTGGGATCGTCGCAAACGACCCATCGCTAGCCTGGACACCCCTGCATCACTTCCGCCAGGGAAGAAGCCAAGGAAGTGCTAAGAAGACTTCCCTGAAGTAATTAAGCCGCCAAGAGACAACGCTGAAGAACACAAAACATCTTCGTAGTCCCAAGGACTGGTAAGACGAATGGGACGCCTCCACAAAGAGGTAGTCACATAGGGCGTTATTCATCCATTTGAAAACGGATATTTTCTTCAGAGTATTATCACCGTAAACAGCTGTCAACATTTCAGTAATTTCTTAATAACTTTTACCGCAATTCACCATAAACTTTATTTTGATTCGTTGCTCCGTGATTTCGTCAATTTCCATTTTCAACGAACAGTAAAAACAAGGACAACATAAACTAATGCAACTAGCACCAGACGCACAGCTCGACAATCCGCCAAGCGCAGGCACCTCATTGTGTCTCAGGCAACTAGCGCCGCTAGTGGCCGAGGTTATAGCCAGGGTCATGGCCGCCATATTGCACCAGTTCGCGTATTTATTGGACATCCCTCGTATCTTAACGCAAACATACAGCAACACAGTACATTAGTTGCCTGGTTAATTGATGACTACGACACAATATATACAACGTACACACATGCAATACATACAAATACTACACATACCAATGCATGTAAACAATACAATATTCCTGGTTATATTTACAATACAAAGCATGATGTTCCTGCGAAAGGAAAAGGAAGGATCTCGAAGTTTGTTTACGGCTCTATATGTTCACTGGTTGGGTCGCTGGGAAATTAGTGATTTATGAAGTGCACGCTTTAATGATGGTAGAAATGGTGTATCAGTTACAACGGATGATAGTTAATACTACTGACAACATCCTGAGGCTGCAATTAACTGGCCGTATGTAGTTGTTCTGTGGTGAGGGATAACGAAGAGAGAGAGAGAAAGGAAATCGACCCCCGCACAAAGAAATGCATGTTTTTCTTTGCAAGTGGATGGGGAATATTTCGTCGGAGCCCTGGGCAAAGCGATGACCCCGAGTTACCGTTTGGAATTCTCCCTCGTGAAGGACTCCATGCATCGAAACGTGCGGTCAACTCGCAATCGAGGCCATAATGACCCCGGAACTGTTGGTTGCTCTGTGCATCGGGGTAAATATTTTCCGAAATCATTCCCTTTACTCCCCTGCTCGAGAGAAATCGGTAAATGGCGACGATGGAATCGGCAGAAATGCGGCACGGACGATTGTTTGGCAATTGTTTTTCTTTCTGTCGTCGCTCCGAAGATGATTTGTTGTGGCAACCGAGTCGTTTCTGCAGCAGTAACAACCGCTTTCGACAGCGTGGAAAACATGACTGGAGAGTCAAAAGCGTATAATTTTGAAGAGGAAATTCCATATTTATGCGCCCAAAATGAAATGAAAGTTGAAAATGACAGTGAAATAGTTTGAACGAAGATATTCCCGAAGCTGTTATCATCTTAACAATTTTGCTTCGACAACGATAAGAATGAGTTTATTTCTTTTAAGATCTTCAGGGTTTGAAAACGTTATTTTCAATTGTGTTGTGGTTTACTTTATAAAGGCAATGGAGCAATGAATCATCGATGTGCGTGACTAGGAACATCATCATAGATTAGAAACGATTTGTTCTGGTAACTAGAGCACCTAGTGCAATTTTTGATAACAGAAGAGAATCGTTCTGCGTGCTTTCTAGTACTCTTAGCATAAAGTTGGTTCGTTAGATTTAAAAATCAAACAATCTGTCACATTAAAAGTGCACTGCTTTTTAAGGTTCACTTAGATATTTTTTCTCAAAGTAAGTATTAAAAGTAAATACCATGATCGACCATATGAAAATAAATTTTTACTTATTTTCCCCGTCACGCTAACCTCTGTGGGACCAATTTTGTAGCAATTCAAGCATTCTGATTTCAAAGTTTAAAGAGGACTACAAAATTGAATCATGCACATGTTTCAATGGGACTGTAATTATCCATTTAAAATCTATTTAAATAACGTATCTAAGATTTAACGCCATCGATATTTCAATCCTTTCTTTGGTTGGTTTACTACATCCCTCTATTCTTCTCTACTCACTATTATTCCCTCACACCTCCTGAGAGATTTTCTGTCTTACGTCCCTCTTAATTGGTTTCCTATGCCCTTGTATCTTCGTCTTCTTAGTGGGATCTTCCGTCTTGTGATGTTTCCAATTAATTCATCGTGCCTCAAGGCTTATCCAATCCATCGGATTATTCTTTACTGTAGACTTTACTCCATAATGTCCTTCCCCCATTCTGCTCTTCTGTATTCGAGTCTCCTACCTCACCGATTTCCTGTCCTCTAAATCTTTACCTTTATCCTCCAACACCGTGTATCGGAGATTTCTATACTCCTCTAGTTCAATGTTCCATGTTTCTGATCCGTAGAGTGCCATGTCATTTAGAACGTCTTGCCAAACTGCTTCCTCCTTGTTTGCAACCTCAGGTGGTCTTTGAACATGGTGGTTGCCTCTTCTTCATGAACGCCTTATTAGTTTGAACTATTCCTCACTAGATGTTGGTCGGATGTCTTCCAACTCTAGTTATACTGCTTCCAATCTAGTGGAAGGGTTCCATTTGCTCTCTAGTTTCGCTCCTCGAATAGTGATCATTCCTTGACCCGTAAAAGGTTTTTTTCACACCACTGTGAAACTAAAAAAAGAAGGGAAATCTTGAGATTGGCGTGGTTATTTTTAGGGAAAGTTAATCCCTCGCCAGTTATCAGAGACATATTCAAAATATTAGGACGTTCACGTTTACACAGGGTGTTATTTACAGAATATTATTTATATAAGGGAATTATTTCTATCACCAAAGACCGTATTTGGGAACTTACCAATACACACACAATCACACCGGTTAGCCCAAGGTGGTTTACGGGGACGTTTTTTCCTCCCAAGGGACCGACTCTAGGCAACCTTTACTACCGACGAGTTGATTAGGAAGAGACCAAATAGATTTGCGAAGAAATCAATCCAGACACCATGGACCTACTTTGGGGGAATAATACACACACACACTCAATAAGGTATTACAGCAAAGCAATACCAACACTCGGGAATATGAAGTGGTTTGAAGTGGAAACACTGGTTTGCCTGACGGCGTTGTCAAAACCGAAAATGGTAGGGAATAAAAGCTATTCAGTCAAAAAGAAAGAAATAAGTGGAAAATAAAAGAGGAAGGCAAATAAAAAACGTAAAAACTAGGGAGAAACAATGGTGTGGAAAGCAGATAGGCGTATTTCGATCACAAGGTGGTCCCCTTCACGGCTCTGAAGGAGAACTTGAAAAACTCTATCTAACTCTATCTCTTCGAAGTTTTTCAAAGACGTTTTCAAACTAGAAGAATTAAATATACAATGGATTGCTTAACGGAATCATTTTTTTGAGCTGTACTTTCAAGCCGAGCAAAGACTCTCTTGCCCCAATGGTTCCACGAATTTGTCCTCGAACGGAGATAGTTCAGGGATAGCGAATCCGATTACCGTGAGAGTTCTCTATGGGTATCAAAGATAAAGATGGATAGCGTCCGAACTCAAATGGACCGAATGCGTTTTTTCACGGTATTAACGCATTTTCAGCAGGGACTGTTATTCATCATCTGACACGAGTATTAATTGTTTCGATTCTTCTGTCATATTAATTTTTTTTCTAAAAAATCTATACCTTTTCATCAATTTCCCAGCGATGGAAAAATGTTATTCAATCATTGCGAGGATCAGGATGGTGCGGTAGCTAACGTACTTGCTTCCCACTCAGAGGGTCCGGGCTCGTATCCCGGCAGTGGCAGATATTTTTCAGTAGTATCCCGATCCCTACTTGAGATGCTTTGTGGAGAGTACTTTGAGTGAGTACGCCGTCTGTCGGATGGGACGTTAAGCTGCGGACCCCTTGGCTCCTTCCGTGAAGGAGGCTAATACCGATGCTGGGTTTGTCTCCACCCTTCATCTTTTCCTACCTATCCCTAATGGCCCAAATGACCTCAGCGGTCAGTCGTCTGCCCTAAAACTACTACTACTCAAACAGTGTTGAATGCAGAAATGATTCGTTTTCAATATCTGTCAAGATTATGTGAGTCACCAATTAAAAATTTTAAAAATTGTTTTATATCAATAGTCCTTAAAGAGCTCATTAGATGAAATATAATTTAAGCTTGTTTTTTCTCTTCTTTAAGTAAAACAAAGATTAAAATAGTTTTAAAAAATCATCCCTGGGGGGAGGTATTTTGAAAAGCATTCATGTCAATTACTGACATTATATCAAACTATTAACTGCTGCAAAAATTGGCTTAATTCTATCATGTTTATTGGTAATATAATTAATAAATTAAATTTCGAAAGAAAACATTTACCTCAATTCTTTTTTCATATTCGCAACTTGGTAGATTATGATGATTTTTTGACTCTGTTCAATGATTTCTGAGATATTTTATGGGACTAGCTGTTATTTATACCATCGCAAGTATCCACGAAAGCATTTCATATGAGTTTTACAAATTACATCACAAAAAATCAGGCTCTGAAAATCGTACGAATTTTTATTAGTCTCGGGACTCCTTGAGCCGTCAATTTAAATCGCAAAAAACCGTATTTTCTTGGGTGCATTTAAACATTTCTTGTTTTATAGCTAATTTGATAAAGGTATTTTTCATAATTATGTCTCAGTTAATATTTGGTTCTTTGTAAAAGCTGGGATTAGCCTCGGAATAAAAATATTTTGTCCTTGGAATGACTTTGAAGGAGGAAAACTAACAGAAAACATTCGAAAAAAATTTGGAAAGCAATTTAGTATCTGAATTTGTTGAGAGTTCAATATCTTTTCAACGTTAACATGGCACTTCATTGAACTTAGAGGGTAGAAATTTAACCCTGACTGATCAAAAATCAACGAGCGCTTACGTAATATCGCAGCAAATAGATCATTTCTCCGGGTCAATTACCTTACAAGCCGTATATATATATATGTATATGTATATATATATATAATATTTTATAAACGATATATTACAAGGATTTGATTGGAAACATTAACTAAGTTTGACCATACGAGGATATGCTAATCGAATGATGGACGAAATTCACAATAGGCGCATGAAAAATAAGATGAGATGGCATTAAATGAGCAGCAATAAATTTTCGCACTGTTCAACTTCAACGGCCATGGTTTCGGCATTCTGTGTCATTATTATGATAAGACATATTGAAAATGAAATAAATTACAAAGGTCATGGTGAAGGTCAGAGGTCAGTAAAGTCGATGAAACTGCGAGAAAATTTACAGATATATCTTGTTCCATTAACATGAAAATTCTCATGCACTTTATCAAGATAAAATTTATAAAAAGTACTTGATTCATAGCATGTCATTATTGCACTTAATCTATATATTATTATTAGCCATAGTCTATCAGCTTAGTGCCGGTATTCGATGGACCCTGGCACTATACACTACTTGACGTGCTCTGGTATTGGTGCCCTTACACTTTTCTTATGCATGTATTCTTCTGGACTACAGAACAGACATAGAATACTCTAACCACGCTTCATTTGGAATATCCCATAATTTTTGAAGACGGTACTAATTACCATTACTGAGATCCAGATTTTCAATATTGGTTGTGAACTCAATGCTGAGTTTTGAATCCTTTTTGCACACGATCCATCTCTACTATCGAATATTGCGCACGCGCGAACGTTTTTGTTTTGTGATTTTAGCCGACGCCGGTATTTACGCTTCAATTCCAACAATCACTTAATAGTCGCCATGTCAGATTCCATCTATAGCTCCAAAGAGAAATCGACTGAGATATAAGAGACAATGCCTAAACGTTCACAATACCGAAAAAGAAGAAGGGATATCTGGGCAGGAATTGAATTCGCAGGAGAAAGTTATGGGACGGTACAAATGTTAATGGCGAGGCTGCACAATGAACTGCTGAATTAAGACATTGGCAGTTGTAGACGTTATTTACGAGTGTCCCCCGAAATACATTTTATATTGTGAGACATTTCAATCTTCAAGAGCAAAGCAGAGCGAGCAAAAAGAATAATGCATTCCTGAAATTAAGATTTACAACTACCTACTTTACGAATTTGCGTATTAAACTTTTCAAAAAATAAATATACCTTTCAAGCAAAGCTATAAATCACTGCATTCAAAGCCAAAACTAAAAGTGTCGACGAAAACCGCTTCACAAAAAAATCAAGTTCCAATAAAAAGCATTCCGGAAATAGGACTAGTATAGCTCAAAACTCATCCAACAAAGTGATCTTCGGGTTGATAACTGGTTTTTTTCTCCACAAATTCTATCCCTCTGAAAGATGCTTCACACACGTCATCAGTGGACTAAAAAACGGACTTCTTAATTAAGGTATCAAAAGCTATCTGATATAACTGGTTTTTTATGCAGATTTCGCGGAACCCCTACACACGACCAACGCACAATGACTGTGTCTCATGAACAACGCCTTCAGCAATCTCTAAACCCACGTCCATAGAGAGTATGTTCAGAGCCCTCCTCAAGACTACCGCAGAGGAAGAAACGCCTCAAATATTTCAGAAATATGCGACCCAAAATAATTCAACCCTTTCAACAAGACAGATGCTCTGACACAATGATTGAGATACCTGCATTTTGGGAAAACATGAAATGCATTGTAGTCTTCCTCCCATTTGTAATAAATCTTCAGGAAATCATCACCACACCGAATTGTAAACTGTCAGATTATGGTCCTAATGAATGCTTCAACTGCGGAAGCGGACATGCAGCCATTAAAAAAATTATATTCGCGTTCTTAGGCATTCAAACATGGTCGAAATATTTTTTCCAGCACTGGCTCCAAACTAGTTTCCGCAGATACCGCTCCCTTCATTCCTGTCCCCAGAGTGACCTTCAATACCTGCCAACGAAATCCTGATCTCGCTCAGCCCGGGTTACTAATCAGCCCATAACCTAAACACACTCAAGAACAAAACAAATGCATATTCGATGTTGTCATGCTTAACTTGGTGGAAATCCATTATCACTGAAGTAAAATAAACGATGTATCCTTCCACCAAATTTTTTATTAGGTACGTTATAGTTTAGCAATATTCCGGGGCGCCGCCTTACAGAGAGGGTGTGCGAGGCATTGAAAGCCCACTCGCATCGCTGTGTGGACGCACAATGGTGCTACTTTGAACACTTTTGAATAATGTCTCAATTCTGGCAACAAATTTTGTTTAATCGACTCAGTACTACTACTCTTGGGACATACACTGTACGCTGCTTGTATATAGTATATGGGATCCTCATGAAGTTGGATTGATTGACTAATTAGATCGCCTGGAAGAGCGAGATTTGTAAAACGTAATTATGATAAACTTAGCAACGTATCCACAAAACTACAGCAGCTAGACTGGGAAACTCTCATGAGGTTAAATTGCAGATTGAAGCTCTTGCATTCATTGGAAGGAGGTCTCTTTAGCAGTGATGTTGAAAATGTATTATTTCCCTCATCGTACTAGAGGTAATAAAATTAGAGATATTAAGTGTAGAACAGATAGATCTAAGATCATTTTTTCCAAGAACGATAAGGTATCATATCATAACATTGTCCGACCGCGGTAGGATCATATTAGGGTCAAGTTAGTTTGGTGTATATTTACCTCCTGCCACACACCCTAACGGTGGCTTGCAGGATACTAAAATAACTAAAAAAATTGGAGAACGTCATTTCAAAGGGGAGAGAGGAAAGAAGATAAGAAAAACAAATACACTGTCTACGTAAGATGCAAGAGGATTTGATGGACGAATAACCTAATCGCCTTTGAAGAATGGTTACACACGGAAGAAATCCCTGTCTGAAACAGTTGGAAGAAAAGATAACGACAAAATATGTTATATCTGTGACATATTACACACATTAGGACACAGTACTTGTATTCTCCTAGGGCCAGAAAGAGGAAATGAATGTCTGGATAATGCATACATGGGTCACTAAAAATTACAACATTTCGTTCGGATT
This sequence comes from Hetaerina americana, assembly GCF_022747635.1. Classification (NCBI taxonomy): domain Eukaryota; kingdom Metazoa; phylum Arthropoda; class Insecta; order Odonata; family Calopterygidae; genus Hetaerina; species Hetaerina americana. The sequence goes on along the minus strand of NW_027287217.1, from coordinate 1,376,370 downwards.
AAAGTCTTTTATTATATGATAATCGTAAAAAACGAGTTTCATTCAAAATTCTACAATTCGTTAACCTTTAAGCTTACGTATTGCTTACGCTCCAATCACAAGAATTCCAGTTCCAAGCTGCAGACCGAGAGAGCGCCACTGTCGATTTCAAGCTAAACTTATAACCTAATAGTCCGGTTCCACCCATAATTCCGCAAATCGATTTTATTCGAAATTAATATATCAACAGTTCGGAAGGAGAGCGAAAAAATTCACACTTTTGTGATCTGTTCCTTAACCTGCATCGTTTTATTCACCTGTCATTGTCTAAGTAATCGTTCAATGTTTCTTAGCCTGAAAGATTTTATTTTTGGTTATGTTTTCGGTCGATAAATTTCGCATTGTACTTAGTCTTTTGTTCTTTAGCTTACTTTAAGCTTCTCGTTGTTTCTTCTCTCCTTGCTCATCACAATAAGTCCTCAATCTGGCCTTGTTTTGTGATTTATCTTCTACTCTGTTATGTAACTCCATCGCGTTCGCAGTTTCCCTTTCAAATTTTGAGGAGTAGAATTTAAGCGTTGGTTCAGGTAATAGTGCCAATAGCCTTAAAACCTGAAAAACCAATGGGATTCTGAATATCTCTCCAAAGCATCTCAAATTATAGCTTTACCCATTGGATATTTTAACGACAAGCATATATTCCTGTAAATCTTAATTTCAATACAGCATTTTTGACTTGAACTCTTGTCGAGAATACTGTTATGTTCAGTGCTATTTTAAATAACAAAGGGTAGACCATTTTTTGCTGATCTCACCGGAAAAGTATAATATTTTCGTTTTCCCTAATTTTAACATACGTCTTCTCGCTTCATTTCGGGACATATAAATGTATAAATACAAAATATTATCGAATTTTTTCGTCATGAAAGGGAAAATTTAAAAAAAACGTCTTACGAAAAGTACGATCGTCAATTGTTTATGCGATTCTTCGCCTAACGCTAATCAACTTCTTAAGATTCAATGCGTATTTTTTTAATGATTAAACTAAGTAAAAATTAAAAACGTTTTAAGAATAATTTTCAACATATATTTACACTATATTTTTGACAATTATTTGTGCCAATTATGAACACATTTTGATATATATTTCCAAACATTGAAATCCTCCACAGCAACCTCGAGTTATGTTTGAAAATACGCCATCAATTGGATCGCATTATAGAAAGTATCCATTAGGAATATATGTAATTTCGACAATCGGTAAGATTGTCAGTTCACTGGTGTAACTGTTTTTATTTGATTAATAAATAAAATCTACGTGAAAAGAGTGTTTATGTATCTACATATCCTCACGTAGTCAGGCCCAGATCTTCCCCATTTGTCCGCCAAAAATGTCCGCAACCGCATTCGCGCTCTCCACTTAGAGAGAGGTTCGTTCGTTCGCATTGCAGACTTCCCTCTCATATCTCTACCCCCTCCATTTCCTCCTGCATTCCACCCCCATCTCTCCCCCAACAACCCCCTCCTCCATCCACCCGCGTGCGGGAGGGGGTGAAGGGCCTGGTCCAGAGATACCACCACTCCTTTCCTCATCCCCCGCACCACACCCCTCTTCCGTCTCCACTTGGATGCCGGAGGGGGTGGATGCAGGGAGGGGGGAAGTAGGGGTTGCGTGCCTGTCGAGGAAGGGGCAAAGAACCCCCATACCCTCTGGCACCCCCCCACCAACCACCCACCACCCCGACTTGCGCCACCGACCAAGGGGAAAGGGGTGGAGGGTGAACGAGACGAGAGAGAGATATATAGTAGGAGCAAGGGGGAGGGTTGTTGGGGTGCATTAATGCAAAAAAAGACTGCAGTTGCACACGCGGCTCGCCCCCTCATTCGGACGCGACGAGTTGCACTACCCTCCATCCCCCCTCTCTACCTCCCCCTCCCCCGCAGCTAAGATTGAGAGTTCAACGCCCTAAGCCGGGATTGAAATACCAAGTTCCGTTTCTCAATGCCACAATTCGACTTACAAGTCACCTGAAGGCAATTCCAAATGCATTACGAAGCACGTACTGGTCATGTATTTTCTCTTTGAAAAGTCATTTTAGTCTTATTATGTGTAGGAGCATATTTAAATTAAGAAGTTAGTATTTAAGGTAAAAATTAGGGGGACTTAAGAATAAATCGACTCGCAGTTTCGAGTGACGAGTCGAATGAATTGAGGAATGGGTACGCCGTTTGAACGCTCTTCAAGAAGTATTTGATCTTGATAATAGATGGGGACACCGGAGTCCATGTTTGGTCCAACAGTACATCAGAACAATACGACGAAACATGGTCAAAACTGCGTGTATGTTCTTCGGAATTTACGAATATAATTTCTTTTTTTTTTCAAGATAATCCACAAATCTTATCCTATGGTTGTAGGATTTTTCAACCCTGTCATTGTGCCTACTAGTCTCACTAAACAGTAAACTATCACTAGATTATTTCAATTATTTTATAAGCATCTGTTACATTATGGCAAATATTATGGACAAATTTGGTAAAACACTTATTTTATGAAATCCAAGGCGAGTTTTTCAATCCTTCAAACTTGTTAGGAATGATTTGAAATCAGTTTAGCAACGCTCTTCAGCATTATAAACAAATATACGAAAATAAGAAATTTCAGTTCAGTTATTTCAGGAATAAAATCGCATCGAATATTATCTCCAACCCGTAGCTATTATTTTGTCTGGTACAGAAGGAGAAAGAAAACTTTGTAGCTCAGCATTATTTATGTGTAAATCTTATCTGTGAGTACATACAGCGTTCGGTAACAGGTAACAAGGTTTTACCTATCATCTAGGAAAATTAATAAAGTATCTTAATAGTTTATCACCACTAGCGCATTCAAAGTTTTCAAAAAAAAGACAGCAGCTTTTCTAAGAACTATGGGATATGTCGCGGAAGTCAATTTTACTGATTCATCCATTGAATTACACCTAAATGCAGGGATTTCGTAACATTAAAAAAATCTGCCTACACCGGGACTCGAACCTAGATCCCCTCGATATAAGTTCAAACTGTGAGCGAACGTCACATGGTAGCTTAATTAGTTGAAGCACTCGGCGGAAAAACGAGGGCGTCCGGGTTCGAATCTCGGTCAAGGCTAATAATTTTTACACCACGAAATAGCTCCAAGTTATTTTTTCTCTTCTGCTTGGGACCTATCTACATGAAAACTTTGGAAACTTTTGAACTTCATACTCTCAGCTTTGGCACCAACAATGAAACACAATGACGACATTTTGTTTTCCCACAAAAATGTCGTCTGATCTCTTCCTTAGGGGAGAGACGTCACAAAACACGTGGTGGAATATCTATTTTTGATGGTGAAACAAAAAAGTGGCGAATGCGTGCTTGCTAAAAAGGTTACCGGATATGTTTTCTGTGACTGCGTCATCCTAAGACGTATGCCCAGAGGGGTTATGGATTTCAAAATGGGTGAAATATAGACAGCGGCTAAGGCCACAGGGGACTCCCAATTGCCTCCTCTGGGTGCTTATTAAACGCCAATTCCTGCTGTCAATGTTCCTGCCGCGAGACTTGAAAAATTAGCTTGCGAAACGATTGGGCAAGCGAAGCGGGTTTGGACCTTGGTTGGTTAATCACATCATCAAACAACTCCTTCCACCGATAAATCGGATATAAGTTTAAGAAGTCTTTTAACGTCTTCCTTTTCATTACCGCGTGGACGTTCGACTAGGTTCTGTTCATGTTTCAGTGGCAATTGACTTCACATTGAGAGCGGATAGATAGAACTTCTTTTCATACCTTGAGAACACTCCATATATTTCCTTATTTCGAAACGCAAAAGGGGAACTAATTTGTCCAGTAAGACAATGACCATCATAGGGAAGCATTGTTCGGTCAAGGTTATCTTTTATTTGTTGACCAATGGTTTCGAAACGGTTGCACAAAAAAGTTCAACATTGCCTAAACCACTGAAAGTATTTCCAAGTTTATTCATAACATAATTTAGGAAAACAAGAGGTGGAAACATGTGAATAAAACCGAGACTCATAACACTTCATGATCTTTGAATAAGTACCAGTACTAGACAAAGTGAATGGGACCTAATTACTCAGTTTAATTGATCAATTTTATTGCCGCCTTTATCAATTTACCTACACTGGTTACGATACGTCATTGTAACAGTCTGGCCCCGATTTTCAAAGCCAGAGGTCGGGTTATGACTCTTCTGAATGCAGTCTAAAATCTAATGCTAAACTTACAGTTTTGCAGTTTTTGAATAATGCAGGCAAACAGCAAATTTTTCCAACAACAAACCACAAACGAAAATTTTAAGGGCTTGTAAATATACATGTAACGTCGAGAAACGAGAAATCGATGTGAGATACGAATTGCATATATACTTGTGGTATCGGGAATAATTACTACAAGTTCCACATGCACGATACTCTGCAAGCCACCATTAGGGTGCGTGGCAGGGGGTGTTTACACAATAGACTGCTCTTGACACAAAATACTTTTCCCACCTAGCACGGTTGCATAGCGTTATTCTGATCCCATATTGTTCATAGGAAAATGATATCTTAAATCTATCTACTCCACACTTAAACTCTCTATAGTTATTAACATGATCTCTCCTACCGTAGTTGGAATATATACAGACACACACATGTTCTAACACCACACGCCCTTGGCGACATTTCATGCGTGACCATGATGTAAAAAGGCCGCATTCTTATGAAATAGAAGATAGAATAATCAGATAATAGAATAAAATCATCGGAAAAAAGAAGTAACTTGGCATTTACCATATTCGTTGGGTTAATGGTATACAAAAATGTAACACGGCAAGGAACGTTGCTCCTCCCCGCCTATCGGCTATCGCACGATCGATCGTCGGATATTTTCGAAAGCAGAATGAGAATGGCAGATTCTAACTATTGCATCAATTCGTCGAACGCAATAATGCATCAACAGCCAGGCGGTACGACGCATGAGCAAATCGATGACAAAGGCATACGCAATAATCGGAATCACTTGAGCTTCTCCGTAAAATGCGCCAAGCGTCCTCAAGTATTTCCTTCGAGTTATAAATTTAAGTTGAGGAGAGAAGTAAGTAATTGAGGAGAGAAGTGAGGTGAATGTTTCGAAGTCCTCCAAGGAATCCTTTACATAAGCTTATCATTATTTTTTCTCAGAATGTCTGTACTGAAGAATTCTAATCACTGTATTTCGATTAAGGTTCTCGAAATGAATTTACCAAAAATCTACACATTGTAATCGTCTCTAAGTCTCAATCGATAATCAGATTGGATGCGCGGACGTTTATAAATTTGTTCTTCAATATTTTTGGCCATTTTTTTCTTTCCTGGATATAAAATAATTGCCTAAGCCGAATACGATCGGTTAGGTATCTGTTCCATCCCGGTATTTCGCAACTTTCGTGCTTTTCATATATATAAATATGGATGTTAAAACCAAAATCACGTTGTAATTACGTTCATTCATCATGATGAAATTGTGCCAACACCTTTCGCCATTAAAAAGCCACTTCATATCGCACGGAAAGACATAACTTAAGCCTAATTTAAATTCAAAACACTGAATCCTTCACTACGGCGACGCAGGTTTGTTTACTATGCTAAACCATTTAGAGAGTCTCCTTCCTCTCTCTCTCTCTCTCCATAAGTTGACCAATTGGTAATTCTGTTAAATCCTTGTTTCACTGCTCGTGTTTGTTTAACTAAAGACATCACACTCCCCCACTGTTGTGCAACATTAAAGAAATGAAGTAACTTTACCGATAAAAGAATGAACCATCACTTGTCTCAAGTTATTCTATCACGACGCGCGCTGAGACCACTCTCATGTTTTACACCCGAGTACTCAACTCTAATTGAGTTCTGTATTCATCTTGAGCAACACTTAACGGCGAGGTTGGCTTAAATAAACTGCTCCAGAGTGATGTTTTTTTTTAATTTACTCTAATACAGGTTATTAAACGTTAAAATAGGAGGCTAAATAGAGCACATGAAGCACTTTACCTTTTTTGGAAGAATTTTGTACCATGATGTTCAAAGCAGTAGCGATACGTACTAGAAAAAAAATTGCTTCAAACAAAAAAGCTTTAATAAAGAGGAAGGAATTGATGACAGAGATGTTGGGTAATGATGCTAGGAAGAGACTAGTGAAAACTTTGATGTGGAGTGTGTTTTTGTATAGTTCAGAAACATGGTCATTGAAACAATATGGCGTAGAATGGAGACTTTTGAAAAGTGGACGTGGAGAAGGATGGATAAGGTGGAGTGGACAGAATTAGATCAAACAAGGAAGTTCTAGGCATTTTGATAAAGGAGGAGGGAGAATTATTGGAAGAAATCGATCGGAGGCAGAAAAGGTGAACGCGGAGCACTCCGATTGGTAATGGCATGTTGAAGAATATCCAGGCGGTAAGATTGCCAAGTAGAGGGTAGATCGTTAGACAGGGTGGAAATAGGATAGAGATGTTGGATGGAATGAAGAGAAGAAAAGAGTATATGGATTTGAAGAACATTTTGTTGTAGTGTCGGATTTCAGGTTATGTCCAGTTATATGGTACGAAGCTAAGAAATGTAGCAATGATCGCTCTATAACCATCCAAAAACCTACTATGTTTGCTATTTATGTTTATAGCCTTGAAAACACTAATTGCTTTAGGCGCCAATTGATATTTCCATCTGAAAATTTGACCCTTTTAACGCTAACTTTCTTCAGAATATTTTGTAGTTTGATCATAACTTGTATTGTTTACAGTAACTCGAAACATTTGTCTCAGCGAAAAAATGGAGTTGACTCGTGAACACTTTCGTGCGATGATTTTTTACGACTTTCGACGTGGGTTGTGAAGACAGGAGTGCATCGATCAACTTACTTCCACTTATGGCGATGAAGCCCCATTAATAAAGTAGGTTAATTATTCAGCTGGATTCTAGCACGCTCGTGGAATACGAGTCGGTCATTAGTGAACCTGCGCAGAAAATTCTCATAAAAATACAGGATAGAGAGAACAGACACTCTTATCGTGAAAAATCTTCAAGATGGAACAGGCAATTTGACAATACTGTTCGTATTTCTGAGTTGGATGCCACTGGAAGCAGGTAGGGCAAACTGTCAGAGTTTAACGCTGACTTGGAGTGAACCGTTCTGACCCCACGTTATGTTGGCAGGCGAGATGAAAGGCAGAGATTGAGTTTAACTTTCAAGCAGAAAGATTTTATGAGTCCTTAGTTGAACCGACAATTCATGGACACACGATTGAAGTCAATCAAATGCCCGTTACTTGTAATGAAATATGAAAAAACATAACAAACAAAAACTCAATTAATTTAACAAATTAATTGATATACAGTATCACTACAGGTGTCCCCTAATTACGCTTTCAATGGCTAAAAGGGGATAATATAATCATTAAGTGCCAATTGCACCAAGCACAACGACATAGTGTGTGTTTCATTACAATTGTCAAAACTAATTGTTTTCAAAACCTATTAAATTGGCAAGTATTGTTCACTTAATTAAAATTTGTATTACGAGTATTATCATTAAGTAAAATGCAGTGTGAACGGCCCTTGAATCCGGACAAGCACGCATTTCCTCGAATGAGGTTCCCTTCACGGGTTCACGGTACCTTTTACAGACTTCTCCGAAGCATTACTATACTTAGCCACAATATCATAAACAATTTATCTGGGGTACTAGAAGAATCGAACTATTTCGAAATATAACGCCCAGCGCGAACACTTTCGAAAAGAGCGACTCTTCGATTTTATCCCGCACTTGCAAGTAACATCTCGGCTATTTTGAGGTTATGACTGTTTACTAGATGCCCATAGCTTTCAAGAAAATTCAAATTGAAATTTTTCCGGATCCAAGCGCTGCGCCCTGACATATCCATAGAGACAATGAAAGGTGGCAAACAATTCCCTAGAATCGCGATTGACTTCACACAGACCAATAACAAAAGCGACCATTAAAATAATCAATAATTATACACAATTGTGGCCCAGTATTACACTACGTCCAAAATCTCGCACTGCCCGACGTCACACCCCATTCTATATCACGCTTACCAATTGTAGCTTCTCCTCTTGTAATTCTACATATTCACTTACTAAATTTATTTGATGAAGTCTGGACCATTTCCCATAGCTTTTTTGAGAATTGACTGAGATAACTGGAGATTTTATTTAAATATTATAGATCCAGTATTTTGACTGCTTGTTACCGATGCTGGTAAGTTTTACCTCTCAAATGGACATAAGAGTGTACGATGACTCTGTGCCATGTATTCGTTTTCGATGAAACTAATGGATGGCGACTTAACATCCGCTGCCATACACCCTCGCGGTACCTTTTTGCGCTATACGTAGATGGGAGGAGTATATAATTGTACATGATACATGTGCATCAGCTATTCCACCGTGAGCTGCGACGCACTCTGTATAGTGGCTGCAACTCCACCTTTAAAATACCGAGTTTGGGAAAGAATTGCTCTAAACAAATGGAGGAAAAAATTAAATATAGAGTATTTCAACCTCTCGTTAGATGCAGAAAATGCAGTACAAATATCAAAATTAAAAAGACTATTGGTACAGGAAACACATAGAGAATGGAACGACGAATGGAACAGAACAGAAAGGGAAGGAAAACGCACCGTATATTTCCGAACATAGATGACCGGATAAAATTAAATATTAAACACTCCTCAGCAAGCACACAAGTGTTAACCGGACATGGGAACCTCAACTCCTACTTACACTTCATAGGGAAATTTTTTACCCCTCTGGGTAACTGTGGAAAAGAAGACACAGCAGAACATAGAGTGGAGGATTGTGTATTCTAAGAGACGGAGCGACAACTCTTATGGAACAGTATGGAAGAGAAGCTAACAAGCATTAGGGAAATGATTAAATTCTGCCTAAAGAACAACAATAACCTGCTTGGAAAATTTGCAATAAGAAAACCGGCAAATAGTGAACCACAACAAGTGAACTAACTGGAAAATATTTTGTGTAAAATGTAGCAATGTATTCTCCTATTTGTCTATTGAGTAATTTTGTTTTCTTGAATTGTTTATCAGTAGTTTTACTCCTAACATATATAGTATAAGCACCTGTAGATGTTAAAATTTTAGAATAACTTTCTTTATGTCTGATTATTTTTGTCTGTTTTGTTATATCTGTTGTTCCCTTATGTCTGATTATTGTTTGTAAAAAGGGGAACTAAGATTCAAAGGAATCCCCAACTAACTGTGAAGTAAAATAAAAGTGGACCCAGGAAACCATCGGTCAAATGGGTCCAAAATTAAAATTTAAACTGCCGATAGTGGTACCGAACAACAATCATAATATAACAAAATTATTGATGCTATGAGACACAGGTTAGTTAAATCCGGGTTCCAAGAAACGCAGAAATCCCTATGTCCCGAGTATTCCACTATAAGTCAAGTTTTAGCAATTTCCGGTGATGGAAAATAAACTCTCCTTTTCGTATTGAAATTAATGACATCAGCTTTCATGATGGCAAAATGTTAAGGACCATGAAATCTGATTTTCCTTCTTTAGTGGTTTGATTTCGTCATGCCGGCCGCCATGGGAAATTGGTCCGCTGTGGCATAAGAGCGGTCAGGGATGACCTCGGGAGAAAGAACCCTCGACCCCGCCGAGGTCAATCTCCCTCCTTCTCCCCCTCCTCCTCCCCCGGGATCAATCTCCACTTGCGCCCGTTGATTCCGCTCTTCGCCTATGCCGATTCCAACACACGAAAGGACTTCCCTCTTCCCACAAGTGACCCTCAATGCGATTGGTTTGATTGATATGGTCCATGGCGACGGGAGGGAGGGGGTCAACCGTGAGTGACGATACTCGCGGAACGGGAAATCACGCGGCAATGCTGCGAAAGAGGTCATTCTCTCCTTATATTACAAGTATGTTGAAGAGCCGCCTGCCGGTTCGAGTGGTCTGAATTATCATCGTTATGGTTAATATTTACGTCTTTTTGACATAGGTTTCTTTCGACGGTTCTTCAAAACTATTGCACATCTTCGTTGGACATCTTTCCAGCCAAAATTCCTTGGCACTTGTAATGTCTGCGTGTTAAGGAACCGTCACATGGGTCAAGTTTCTTCAGAGTATTTCGTCAGTGATAAAGACCTGATCGACCCACATGGAATTCATCACTTGTCGATCTTCTGTTCGATACAACTTCTTGGGAACCACACAATACGACTCAAGACGAGAGCATAACTGAAACATCTCACATCTTTGCTACTCTAAAGTCAAGGATATCCCTTTTCCAAACTGGGGATTAAATACTTACTGTCGAGTGGTCTCTTTAGGCCAGCTCCTATTATGATATGCAAAAATTTCAGAGCGTAAAAATCATTTAAGAGGCGCCTCGATAGCTTAACTGGCTAAAGCACTCGACCGAACATCGAGGGATCCGGGTTCGAATCCCAGTCAAGGCGAGTAATTTTTACACTCTGAAATTTTTGCATTGAAATGCATATAAGCGGATGACTCCGTTAAAAATTACTGTTGCGGCATCTCCCGCAGTTTATTGGAACTTATTATGATAGTCGTGTGGTATTGTCGCCAATTGATTCCTTTGTTACAGTTCGCGCTGCGTCACTCTATTGTTATCAGCAACCATCCCCAACAACTTCTATTGCACCTCCATGGTTGTGCGTTGTTTCGCCAACTATAATAATGCCGGCCTCGGTGGCGGCGGGGTAACGTCCTCGCCTACCAACCCAGAGGTCGTGGGTTCGATTTCCACCTAGGTGGATTTCCCTCCATCTAGGGCTTGGTTGCATGTGATTGTCGTCAAATGTCTGTAATGTAGGGTTAGGTGGAAGAAGGGACTATTAGTCTCAACCTCGCCCAATTAAGTCGATAAATAAATAAATAAAAATAAATAATATCCCTTCGTCCCGCCATCTCTTAAAGCAACAAATCTTTTTCCTTGCCTTGCATGCGTCTCTACCTTCCTCAAACATTCCGGGGACTTAACATAGTCCATGGAACATTGTCACGTGCGAAAATCAGTTGAAAAAAATGCGATTTCCGTGGATTAATTGCATCAATTTATTTCATCATTGCCGATACCTGGGTATACCCGTGACAGGAACGCAGTAATTATCAGTTTTCAATCAGAAGTTCAAAATGAAAAAAACAATTTAACGGCGCATTACTGGTATCCCTAGAAGGCAAAGACGCTGATGAAATAAATCTAACTTTTTACCTCACAGAACGTGAATAAATGTATGTATGACTTGTACATAGATTCCCATAGAATTTATGTATCCAACATATCCACTTTTTTTACCCCTTAAAGACGTGACTATCTCGAAACCGGTTGCTCAATAACGCGTCCACGTGGGGCATTGCAACGTTTTCTTCCTTTACAGTTTTAACGGGATTTCTTTTACCCCAAAATCCTTTGGTCTGAATACTAAGGTGCCACATTCTCTATAATGTTTTACTTTTCGAGCGTGCGCTTCGACCATGAAACAATCTCGATTATATATTGGGTCGATTATGCCAAATTCTTGTTTCAAAGACATCGAATATTTGTTGCATTTAACTGTCTAATGACCCTCAATTGGTAATCAATAATAATTCTCCTGATTGTTTCCAGTATTCGGGTTAACGAAATACGCCCATTATAATTCACCTGTAACATGGCTAATTATATCGTCATATTATAAAAATATAACAAATAATCACCACAAATAGATGGTTTCATTTATTCACGTCTTTCGGTCAATCAATTTCGGAAAATCATCAATTAGGTCTACTCCCCTCTCCCTACATCCCCTCATTGCCCCCTCACCTCGTTCCCACGCTAATTGCCTATCAAAAAACATTATTTACCTTTTGTCATGCAAACATTGCACTTCCCTTTACATAGGGAAGTGCAATGTTTGCACCCCCTTATCTATTCGAATGAATAATCACCGGTACTCCTGCAATTCTGCCTCACTCTCTTCTCTTCCTATCCCTTCACACGCCAATTCCCTCAAACTTTCTTCGACCTTCTTTCATTCGACCAGTGTTTTGCTCTGAGCATCCTAGAATCCCTACCTGATTCAGCCACCAACATAGAGGTGAGAACTCGTGAATCCGCCTACATATTAGCTTTCCGTTCTTTCAAAATTCCCCCCCTTAACCGCCATTTTTAATTTCCCTCCCAGCATTCTTTCCACACCTCCCCTCCCCACCCATACCCCTTTTCACTCTCAACAGCAACAGCATATTTTCAGTCTCACTTGAAGAAGGCCTCTGAGAGGGCCGAAAGCTCGAACAATTTACGATGTGTCTTTTTAAATGTTGCTATTCTATTTGTGTTCAATTATGCTGTCCCATTATTGTACCGCTCGTGTGAGTTTTACCGTACAATCGATATATATATATATATATATATATATATATATATATATATATATATATATATATATATATATATATCTTTTAACTTCAATACAATTTTTGTAAGGAGTTGTACTTCTTATGGTGGAAATGTTATCGTTATGAATAATCTACCGTGATTGACGGTGAGCTGTTTTTTTTCCGTGAAAACATTGGCCACAATCTCACCCGAAGCACGTTCGTTTCGCGCGAGCCCGTTTCGCCAGTCCACTATATGCCTCCTACTCCCCATTCCCGTCCCCTCAACCTTTCCTTCACTTCCGTCTTCTCCAGTTGAGGATCTTCCACCATTCCAATCGCATTACTCACAGGAGAAAACTCAGGTGAGGGGGAGGGGGTAAAGCTCGAAAAAATGAAGGTCGATCGGCGTGCGCTTACTTTCCGTGAGAATCTTTCCGACGTTATTGCGTTTAAAAATACCCCAAAACGCTAATGGTTTATTTTTATGGTACCTTCCCTTTCACATTTCTCAATGGCTCTCCAATTTCGAAATACACGTATTCTTAGATAATCGCTTTGCTCTACGTCACCCTATTTAACCCAAGAGAAAGAATGGCGAACGGTGCTCTCTTGCGTGCCTCAGAAAAAAGTAGAAGTGCCTCAGAAAAAGTGGAGTACCGAGTACTCCCTTGATTTTTCCAATTTCCCTGCACCCTTGCTGTCCAATCAATCTATTCTACTTCTACAACACCACCTTAATATATATACAAATGTATATGTATATGTATATATATATATATATATATATATATATATATATATATATATATATATATATATATATATTGATACACAAATGTATATATATATATTGATACACAAATGTATATATATATATTGATACATATATATATATATATTTTCAGGGTGGGACAGAATGGACTCCTAGTTTCCAAAAATCACTGAAGAGCGCGCAGGTAAATTAGTGAAGTATGAGTAGTTCCGTTTGCTGGGGAAAACAACGACATTTTTAGTAATTACCTTGCAGTTGTCTCGTGAGCATCGAGAATTTATCATAGAAACGTTCTTTAAAAACAATAATAGTGTAGTGGTAACACAGAGGGCGCATAGCGTCTAGCGTGTGGTCTAGCGATGAAGCGCATTTTCACATCTCTGGCTCAGTAAATAAGCAAAATTGTCGGTACTGGGGGACTGACAACCCTCGCGAACTTCACCCAAGACTCTTCATAGCCCCAAAGTGACAGTTTAGTGCGCTGTGCCTTTCATAGGCATTTTTGGCCCTTATATTTTTGAATCTCGTGGTTCAACTGTTACTGTGAACTCTGTCCGCTATCGTGAGATGCGGGAGAACTTTTTACTCCCCAAAATGGAAGAGTATGGTGAGGTTATGGTACAGAAACCTTTTGGTTTTAACATGATGTTGCCACGGCTCATAACGCCCATATTAAACGCGAAATCCTGCAAGAACAATTTCCCGGCCGCCTGATCTACTGACGAGGGAACGTTTCATGACCCGTCGCTCCCCAGTTTTAAGCCCAAGTGATTTTTTTCTGTAAAATTTGGACGACTGAATAAAACACTAAAAAGGGACACTCAAATTTCAGAGATTTATTCGAGCTTTCAACTTTCTCTGAGGCCTTCTACAGGTCAGACTGTAGTCTTATCTATTTTATTTTTGTGTTCTATTGTGACATCCAAATGGCATAGATATATATTCCAAAACGAGAATCATGGCACGAAGGAGTGAACACTTGAAACCATGGTCAGATATGTACGTCACAGTCCGCTTACAAATTCTCCCGCCAAACCCTTAGCCATCTAATTTCGGTTTAGATTCAGGAAATCCGTCGCCCAGATTTAAGCGTCCGTCATTTCTCAATATTCACACGACGCCTGAGGTGATGACGTCGGACGTCACTCAATGCCCACCTAATCCGTCAAAACCTTGTAGCTTGCGCGAATCAGACCAAATATATAACGAGAGGAGAGAGATTGAGGGAGGAATATAGACATTCGCCAGCGCCCCGAAACCAGTCAATCCCACTCTCATGCTCGCTCGTACGCGCTCCGTGACGTCACGCCGCCTCTGTCGCGTTTCGTCACCATGACGACACGTGGCGTCCATATTCCACTTAGGAGGAAGGTACGCCAGCCGACCGAGCATTGTCCCCCCGATCTACTACCTTGATCAAAAATTTCCCGGAATTTTATCAGAAAATTAAAAATACAAGTTTATTCATCTAAATCTATATTGTCCCCTTCAAAGTAATCCCCATCGACTGCAACACACTTATGCCAGCGCTTGATCCAATCCTCGAAACATTTTTTATATTCGGTTCTCGGTATGTCCATCAGTGCTTCCTGCGATTTTTCCATTACTTCCTCTCGGCTGCTAAAACGCGTTCCCCGTAATGGTTTTTTAACTCGATTGAACAGAAAGAAGTCACAGGGAGCCAAATCAGGTGAATTCGGTGGCTGTTGGATGGTATTTGTTGCATTTTTCGTCAAAAAATTACGAATAATGATAGCACTGTGCGACGGTGCGTTATCATGGTGCAAAATCCACGAGTTTTCTGCCCACATTTCTGGTCTCTTTCGGCGAATTGCTTCACGCAAACGTCTCATAACGCCCAAATAATACTCTTTGTTTACTGTCTGGCCTTCTGGCAAAAATTCATGATGCAGTACACCGTTGTAATCCATGAAAACCGTCAGCATTGCCTTCTTTTTTGACTGAAAACGACGTGGTTTTTTTGGTCTCGGCTCATTTGGTGAACGCCATTCACTTGCCTGATGTCTGGATTGCGTGTGTGTACTCATAAACCCACGTCTCGTCTCCAGTAATGATCCTTTTGATGAATGTGGGATCGGATTCAGCCTCGCAAATCATGTCTTTTGCGACGTCAACACGGTCTCTTTTTTGCATGAAATTGAGGTCTTTTGGCACCAACTTTGCTGCTACACGACGGAAACCCAAATCATTAACCACAATGTCTTGGGCGGATCCATAGGCAATGTTCAAGTCCTCCGCTATTTCTCTGATGGTTAATTTGCGGTTATTGACCAACATTTCTTTTACTTTATCAATTTTTTCACCGACTTTCGATGTCGATGGTCTGCCACTGCGTTCATCATCTTCGATTGACTGACGACCACTTCTGAACCGCTCGTGCCACTGGTAAAAGACCGTTTTTTTAGAGAATCGTTGCCGAAACACTTTTCCAACATTTCCAACGTCCGTGCGCCACTAAATCCGTTTTTTACGCAAAATTTAATACAAGTTCGTTGTTGCAAATTTAAATCCATTTCTGAAATTGTAAAAAATCGCCAACACACACAGAGATAGATGTACTCTTGGCTACGTAACTTTTGCAAATGTCAAGTTATGACACTAAGATTTAAAGGGAATATCAACAACAGATGTTCCAATTTAACAAAAAAACAGAACTCAAATCGGAACGATGGGAGCGCCACACGGTGGTTATTCCGGGAACATTTTGATCAAGGTAGTATACCCGCCATCTTTTCCCGTCCATAGAGGACGTGTCGCAAGCCCTTTAGATAAAAGTGTAGGTAAAACTGTAGATAAAAGTGTAAGATCACGTGCTTCCATTTGTGGGGCTAACTCCCAGGGCGTTTGTCAGCTGTTCTCATCTGAGATAACAAGACCTTGAAGCTTGCTAATAAAAGATATATGTGGTATCATGTTCCTATAGATTCATTACGAACATTTGCGTTGTAAATTAGTGTGAGTGCTTAGATATAATATTCACCGCTTCAACTGTTTTCCCTTCTAATAGTGTGTTTTGGCAACATTTCCAACGGATAAGGAACTTGCCTTTCATTATTCGTTACGAAACTTTGATGGGGTCCAAAAATATCCATCAAATTAGCTCAGATGTACCACTTATCCACGATTACACTGTCGTTAATGAAGGGTTATAAAGCATTACATAGAATAAAGAACCACACTCCCTTGCGGTGGCTTACGGGGATTATGTAGATGCATTATGTAGATGTAGAATGATTGAACTGAACGATCAGGACCAACGAGACCATATAATATTGACTTTCACAGTTTCATTAAGTTGTGTTCCCATCAGGTTGTGTTTTTTAATATTTATGTTACTGCATTCGTACGCATCCTTATTTCGCGTATTTTTTTTCAAATGTTTATCTTCGCCCAACATCTTTTTTTAATAATTAATTACAATGTTTTCCCATTGTTAATGTTAACATTGCGTATTAATGCGTTTATTTTTGCTGAGTTTAGATAAAAAGATTAAGTTATGCTTTGAGTTACGGAGAAACGTTTCGAATTGACTCCTTACTTAAATCGTCGATACATTTTCCGGTCTATCAAAGGACGTAACGCGTTCAATACGTTTGCAAAACTCAACTCGAAACCTGAAAGCTCAAAATTTATCCAGTTGAAACAAAATGGAACACTCGCACGAAAAAATATAGATCGATACGAATTCGAGGGAAAATGAGAGAGGATGAGAAGGTTTCGACAGCCCTGATTCCAAAAATTACACTCGCAATGCAACAATTTCAGAGTGTAAAAAATCATTCGCCTTGATCGTGATTCGAATCAGAGTTTAAGACTACGCCTATCATTGTAAAAATGTGATGCTTTATCCAATTCATATTTAATTATTGATAAAACAAAAAAAGTAAAATTCTGTTTTAAAAAATAGTGTATACCATTATATTACTTGTGAAATGGGCACAATTTCAATGAAAATACAGATATTTTATAATTGAAAAAAATAGCTTAACTGGCTGAAACACTCGACCGGACATTGAGGGATCCGGGTTCGAATCCTGGTCAAGGCGAATGATTTTAACACTATAAAATTATTGCATTGAAATGCATATTAGCGGATGACTCCGTTAAAAGTCACTGTTGAGGCATCTCCCGCAGTTTATTTGGATTTAATGAAACTCGCGTTTCTCAAATTTAATTATGAAGACTTTTGGCCAGCTTTTGGAAGTACTTTCCCCACTCTCTGAGGGGTGTGAAACTCAAATATCAACATTAATGATGGAATATGGACGAATACCTTAATACCTTCCCCCGGTGGTTTTTCAGCGGTGAACATCTTATAGTTCGAGTAAGTGAGTACCTTCCCGAAATTTCGCAGGGTTTGGTTGATGTTTTAGGGTGTCTAGCGGTATAATCCAAGGTTTTGAAAACCCTACATCCTCCAGCCACTGTTTTACATATACACCAACAACGTGCACCACTATCTGCTGGAAAGGCGTGTTAGGCCATCAGCAATGAATATAAAATTATTAGTTTATACCTTCAGCTGAATACATGTAAGCACATATACAACACTCAGGTATATTATATATATATATATATATATATATTATATATATATATACATACATATATATATATATATATATATATATATATATATATATATTCAAACACGTATTCCCGCCATATGGCGAACAAATATTCATTCACATAGAAATAGATACAAGGGAAAGGGATAGGAACACATATTGTTCAACCTTTATATGCGTTCCTATCCCTTTTCCTCATATCTATTTCTATGTGAATGAGTATATATATGTATATATGTGTGTGTATATATATATATATATATATATATATATATATATATATATATAGAATAGAAACATTTAATAGGAAACCCACACGATAAATTGTTCGAGCTTTCGGCCTTCTCCGAGGCCTTTTTCAAGTAAGACTGAAGATATATTGTATATATAAATTTATCCATTCATCAGTATTCGTAAAATCATATAACTCACTCCAAGTCGTCTTGTATTTCCTTATCAGGTCACTTAAACGTCTTGAAGCGTTTGGAAGGTCCCGCTTCGCCATCCACGGATTTCGGTGAAGAACTACCCACAGTCCTCTTCCTCGTAAACTCCAAAAAAACGGCTGCTCTGGTATTCACTATGATGTGGCGACAATGGGTGTGTAGGACTCCCAATCGCCAAATTTGCTCCTGATGGTCGCCACCCTCGTCGTGGAGTAAGGCGAACTGTGTCGTCTCCTTTTTTCTCGAACTTTACGTTTGACTGGACGAATACTCCACTCACGAGGATGTAGAGATCCTCTAAGGACAACTCCTTGACATCCAATGTTTGTATTAACCAATTGGATGGTGTTGACAACGCAGACATTGCTTCTGATGTGTCCTCCATCGAGAATTATCACGTCCTTCGAATATATCTGAAAATATTAACCTTCGAAATTCAACATTTGATCTGTTTATGCAATTGCATGCGAGGCGAATATCATCTGTTCTGTAAGGTGCCCGCCCTCAGCCGTCCCCAGCCGTTCCAAAACAATTATATATATATATATATATATATATATATATAATGGGACGGCACAATAGAACACAAATAGAATAGCAACATTTAAAAGGACACACACACGGTAAATTGTTCGAGCTTTCGGCCCTCTGTATATTATAGGAATTATATGTATATATGTATATATATACGAGGGTCATCCGGAAAGTAGTACCCGTTCGTGAAATAAAGACACAAAAGTAAATATTAACAAACATAAAAAATTTTATTTGAAAGAGGATACTTTAAACTACTTCTCAACATAATCTCCAAGCAAATTAAGGCATTTGTCATAACGTGTGACAAGTTTCTGTATTCCTGCTGCATAGTCCTTCGCCGCCAGCTCATTGAGATACGCGAGGGACCCATCTTGCACAAATTTTTGCATAATGCAGATGGTGTTTAACAATTTCATGAACAATTGTTCGAGAAACATTGGGAAAATGCTCACAGATGTCATCAATTGTGACGCGCCGATCGTTCCTCACGAATTCGTCAACTGAGCTCACCAGTTGGTCTGTAATGACAGACGGTCTCTCCGAACGCTCATCGTCGTGTGTGTTCCCCCTCCCCATGTTGAAGTTGCGACACCACCGCCGAACAGACGACTCGTCCATTACATTGTCTCCATACACCTCCTTTAATTGGCGATGAATATCACATGGGCGAACGTTTCTTGCATTGAGGAATTTAATCACTGCCCTCACTTCACAACTGGCGGCGTTCTCAATTTTTTTAAACATTGTAAACAATCACAGAAACAACACAGGCAATGCTAGCGTCACGCAACTTGGCTCAGAGAAGGCAGACAAGCCACTGAAGCTATCTGACCTCGTCCAGCGGCTACTCGCGTCGTCAGCACTTCATGCGGCACGAACGGGTACTACTTTCCGGATGACCCTCGTATATACTCATTTATATAGAAACAGATATAAGGAAAAGGGATAGGAACACACATAAAGGACGAACACAATAGAGGTGGGGAAGGAGGAATCGAACGGATCTTTCCACTTGCCGGGCGGATGCTCTTAACTCTTGGTTAAGAGCATCCGCCCGGCAAGTGGAAAGATCCGGTGTTCGAGTCCCGGTCAAGGAAATATTTTTACTCTTGTGATCCGTTCGATTCCGCCTTCCCCACCTCTATTGTGTTCGTCCTTTATGTGTGTTCCTATCCCTTTTCCTTATATCTGTTTCTATATAAATGAGTATTTATTCGCCGTTTGGCGGGATTTCGTGTTTGAATGTATATATATATATATATATATATATATATATATATATATATATATATATATATATATAATTCTTTTATATATAATGGTTTCGGAACGGCTAGGGACGGCACTGCTGGGCACGGGCACGGCTGAGGGCGGGCACCTTTGAGTTTATCTCGCATTGGCCTTTACGATAAGTAGATTATCCCGAGTGAGGGTTACTTACACATCCCATACTTTTCTTTTTATTGAAGGTCATCAGTTATAGTTTAAATGGTGCGTTTTGAGTAGTTGCTAGAGCTTAGTTCTTTATATACTGGTTTGTTCGGCATCAGTGGAAGCAGTCGATCACAATGGCTAAGAGTGTGAAGAACGCCGCTCCTGCTGCCGGTCATTGGGTATCTACTGCCTTCGAGGATGCAGTGACTTTCATATCAGCATATGTGGATGAAGTAAAATAAATAAAGCTTGTACTGCTTTCTTCGGCTTCCTTCCTCAATAGCGAGGAAGAAGTGGAGATACACCTCAGCTCCAAATTAGACACGATACTGGATGCGGACATGCTGGAGGTGGACGAATTCTTCGGTGAGGCCTACGAAAAGCTGACGGACACCGAAGAGTTCTCACAGACGATGGGATCCGGCCTCACCTGCTTGGGCATCGCAGCTTGGTGGTTTACCATGGCGCCTTCTCAGCCACACAACGCAGCGAACCCCACGCCTAGAAACACCCGCAGCGCTGAATTCTTCTCCCGGGGCTCAGGGACGAGGAGGGTGAGGATGAAGAATACGTTTGCAGGATGTCTGGCACTTGGCTATACGTGGGATACAGCTTTAAACAATAGGCAGCAGATGAGAAGTATAGAAAAATGGCTGGCTGAAAATCCCTCCGTGATCGTAGACAATATGCATATCTCCGAGTTACCTGCATGGCATGTTGCGCGTTTCCCAAAGCCGCGTTTCGCCTGTGCATCTTGGGATTAAAGGATCTCAGCCACGGCGTGTACCGGGAGTGTTAGGCCATCAGCAATGCATATAAAATTATTGGTTATACAAGTCCTCCTCCTTCATATTATTCCTCCTCACAATTCGTTTCTACCTCGAACTCAATCACCTTCCCCGCACCTAATATCTCGATTTTGTCTCTGTTCCTGCAGCTACTTAAAGTCATGTATCCCGTGTCCCAATTATCTGTTTTGCCACTGACGGTTCCTGTTTCATCTACAATTCCGTAATAATATTTACAATTTACCCATTGCTTTTCTTCCTCGGTTTTAGCCGCGGCAAGTTGTTCATGGCTACCGTAATCTATATCGTTCAGAATATAGCCATGGTATCGAACATCGTTATTCATCAAATTTGTGTGGATTGGATGTTTTATGCTGTGTATTTTCAACTTTTCGAAGTTTTCCGTTTCCGGAAGGGAAACTAAAAAATTGTCGGTTTTCTTTTTTAGCAAATCGTCCAATTTAATTTTACTTGTAGTATCGGTATTCGTTATGGTGTAACCCGTAGTGATTGTGTGTTTCGGCATGAAGTGAATGACTTTACTCTGCTGTACTAAAGGAGGACATATCCGACGGTGAGTTGCTCCTGACTACAATTTCATCCGTGAGAACTATGAAATTTGAAATACGGACCATGGGCTTATGTACTAATGGAAACCTAAACACTTAGGCAGTATGTTGTTTATCACATCAATCATTTCACCGTCGAGCATCGAGTGAAGGGCGATTCTCAAAAATGAAGTTTTTAAACTACAGTCTATTTCCTCCCACGAGCGTCGTCTGTTGGTCTCTCCAGCGGCGACTCACTCTCGCCCTCGGGGATGCCGTGCTGTCCAGAGTTTACCGTACCCCCAGAGGAACCCCCAACATCGCGTCTCGTTCTTTGAGTGGGAGGAGGAGTATCAAGAAACTCCTCGGCGGGTCGTTTTTGTGCCATCGTGGTCCTTCTCAGCATATCACGTCAATCCCCTATTAAACACACAAAACCCAATCAGCAAATTCTTCCTGAGTAATCACACGCCGCGGTTTAAATTCTACATTTAAATTAAAAATTTCTATTCGATTTTTCAAGGCTTCCTCATCACTCTGTCTTATATAACCCTTCCCCAGTAATATATTATTGCCTGTCATCAAAACAGGCGTTCGCCGTAATTTTTGCTTAGAGCAATATTTCTTCCCCATTTCAAATGAGGCACCCGCCAAAATGCTTTTCATATCCTCAAACGTGCACTCAACAAAGAATGCTTCCTCAATTACTATTAGGAGGAGGAGAAATAGAATCTATAAGAAAGAGGTCAGATATTGCACTTCTGCTGTCACTGAACCCATTTCCAGCACACGACAGTAGGTAATCAAATATATATATTTGTCTAGGAACGGCTGGGGACGGCACTGCTGGGCACGGACACGGCTGAGGGCAGGCACCTTACAGCACAGATGACATTCGCCTCGCATGCAATTGCATAAACAGATGAAATGTTGAATGTCAAAGGTTAAACGACGTGTCGGGAAAGAAATCGGTCAGGGATACGCAGGGTCAGCAGCAGCATTACCATATACATACCCGTTCGCAAGGCGACCCTATTAGCGAGGATTTATTCGTCACCCAGGAACAAGTGGACGTAGAACAACAAGTAATATTCGGTTCGTCAACCTCCACCATGGCATCAGGCGAAGACCTCCAGGCCCAGATAGCCCGCATGGCGGAGCAAATAGCCTGACTCACGGAGGCGCTATTCTCCTGCCATCCTTCGCAGCACTGTTGTCATCCTCTGCTAATATCGGCATGGACCCACCACACGAAAACGAGGTACTGCAGCTTTTCCGCTCGTTGCCCGACAATAAGACAAGCCTTCGTCTTAAGGCTCGCGATTTGCACGAGATTAATCTGATTTTGACTATGGCAGCCGGATGGGAAAGGCTTGAAATTACTCAGCGCAAAGCTTTATATAACAGGGCGGGGATTCTACTAGCGGTCGCAACAATCGGATGGACGGACGCGCTGCGGATGGCCACCGACGCACCGGTCAACCTCCTCCATCTGTCGCCCGGATTCACCCTATCGCAACCTGCACCGCCACCCCCGCCACCACCACCGGCCTACCAGCCCTTTTGCGCCAACCCCCCTCGCCAACGGGGCGAGGTCGGGGTTTTCGAGGTTCCCGAGCTCCACGTTCCTGAGGTCTCGGTCTCCAGCGGTAAGGAACAGCTCCTCAGGTGGGTGGCATCCGGCGAACCAGAGGATCCTACAGCCAGCTCAACGGACAGTTAAAATCACAACCAGGACTCGGGTCTCGACGACCAGAGCAACCCGAACGACAACGAGGAATCGGACGCCTGGAGGTGGCGCCCAGACCCAGACCAGAACGCCGACCCGTTCCCCCCGCAAGCGGACCCGGACGAATTCGAGCTCCCCGACCCCGGGGACGAAGAAGAGGAAATTATAGACGTACAGGTCCCATCAGTGGACTCCATCACACCTTTTCCATATCCGCGAAAAGTCAATGAAACTATTTCGCGCATGGGTGCTAGCATGCCGAAGCTAGTGGATGCCCCATACATTAGTCCCCGCACTAAAGTCACCCCCGTCTTGGACAAATTCATCGATTCTTTCCTCAAGTCCGGTATAATAGTTAAATGGCCCATTAAGTGCTCCTTTCGCTGCTTCACAGTGCCCAAACAAGACGGGGGGACACAGATTTATCCAGGACCTCAGCCCCTGGACCTCATTTGTCAGGAAACCTAAGTGTTCCCTTCTCGGCCCGGCCAGAGCTCTAGCAGACATCCCAATAAATTCCTTTGTGATTAAGATTGATCTGACCTCCGCCTTTACCAAATTTCCATCCACTTCCCTCACTGGAAATTCGACGGCATTAAATATAGAAATGAAACGTACGCCTTTACCGCCTCCCTAAGGGCACCCACTAAGCCCCGCTAACCTTCAAAGATGGGCTGAGGACATTATGGTCGTTCTTCAAGATAAATTCGCAGGGTAGTGTATCTTGACGACTGGCTAATCTACAGGCCCAAGAAAATCTGTGGATACCAAATTGCCCAGTACTTACAGGACCATTTCGGTATTTCGGTAAACTACAGGAAATCAGTGCTCGTGTGTGTCCATGAAATAAAGTATGTCGGCGTCATGATTAACACAGTGCGCCAATCCCTCCAACTCACAGACAAAGCCATTCGACGCGTCCGCAGCCTAATCCCCCCATTATGGCACGGCTTCGCCAATCTGACATACCCAAAGCCGCGGGATATTAGGCATGGGTCGCATGGATCCTTCGCATACCAACTTGCCTTGTGCCAAGTATACCTCCAAGTATACCAAGTATATCAAGTATACCTCCGCGACGACACCAGTTGGAAACAACTCATAGCAACGGACATATTAGATAAGGAAGTGTTCCTCCCTAGGTCATCGGCCGTCATCCAAATCCACACGGACGCCACCCCACTACAGGGCGGAGTTGTAATTCCACAATGGCAAATGTCATGTTCCTTTCCAGTGCCCGCCAATTGGCACATCAACGAAAGTGAGTTATATGCAGCCCTGTACGGGTCACAGGAAACTTCATTACTTCTCAGTGACCTTAATTTGAACAATGTTATTGTAAATGTTAACATGGATAACACGAGTGCCTTGTACACACTTAAGCGCGGGAGCGGAGTGATGTTCCGTACGCGCCCCTTATTATTTCAAATGTTCTTTAATCTAATAAAAGAATTACAGTCACATTTAGTGACCTGGTCCTGGGTGCCCACGTCCGAAAATCTGGCCGACGAGCCCTCTCGGGGCGTGCCTGTGTTTTAATGTTTTCTCCGGCCATATTGGACGTGGGGGCATATTAACGCGCGGGTGCGGGCGAGTGGGCAGTCGGGAAAGAAATCGGTCAGGGGTACGCAGGGCCAGCAGCAGGTGTAGCGCCAGCAGGGGTGCAGGGTCAGCAGAAGTGCAATATCTGAAATCTTTCTTATAGATTTTATTTATCCTCATATTTTTGATAACTGCCTTAAGACAATACTTAATGAAGAGGACACAAAGATCAATTGCATGTACCTCTGTGGAAAAAGTAACAGCGGAAAGAGTTTTACAGTGCAAAGTATTGCACGTCATTTTATATCTGCTTTTGCATCCAGTTCCCATTCGTTGAGCGAATTTGCATGTGAACATTTTTTGAATAAATCGTTAATAGTAATTGAGGAACCATTCTTTGCTGAGTGCACGTGTGAGGATATGAAAAGCATTTTGGCGGGTGCTCCATTTGAAATTGGGAAGAAATATTGCTCTAAGCAAAAATTACGGCGAACGCCTGTTTCGATGACAGGCAATAATATATATTACTGGAGAAGGGTTATCTAAGACAGAGTGATGAGGAAGCCTTGAAAAATCGAATAGAAATTTTTAATTTAAATGTAGAATTTAAACCGCGGCGTGTGATTACTCCTGAAAAATTTGCTGATTGGGTTTTATGTGTTTATAGGGGATTGACGTGATATGCTGAGAAGAACCACGATGACACAAAAACGACCCGCCGAGGAGTTTCTTGATACTCCTCCTCCCACTCAAAGAACGAGAACTGATGTTGGGGGTGACTCCGGGGGCACGGGAAACTCTGGACAGCACGGTATCCCCGAGGGCGAGAGTGAGTCGCCGCTGGAGAGACCAATACCCTTTAACATCGTCACATTCACCTTCAGACGACGCTCGTCGGAGGAAATAGACTATAGTTTAAAAACATTACCTTTGACGATCGCCCTTCACTCGATGCTCGACGATGAAATGATTGATGCGACAAGCAACATACCGCCTAAGTGTTAAGGATTCCATTAGTACATAAGCCAATGGTCCGTATTTCAAATTTCATGGTTCTCACGGATGAAATTGTAGTCAGGAGCAACTCACCGTCGGATTTGTCCTCCTTTAGTACAGCAGAGTAAAGTTATTCACTTCATGCCGAAACACACAATCACTACGGGTTACACCATAACGAATACCGATACTACAAGTAAAATTAAATTGGACGATTTGCTAAAAAAGAAAACCGACAATTTTTTAGTTTCCCCTCCGGAAACGGAAAACTTCGAAAAGTTGAAAATACACAGCATAAAACATCCAATCCACGCAAATGTGATGAATAACGATGTTCGATACCAGGGCTATATTTTGAACGATATAGATTACGGTAGCCATGAATTACTTGCCGCGGCTAAAACCGACGAAGAAAAGCAATGGGTAAATTTTAATATTATTACGGAATTGTAGATGAAACAGGAACCGTCAATGGCATAACAGATAATTGGGACACGGGAAACGTGACTTTCAGTAGCCGCAAGAACAGAGACAAAATCAAGATATTAGGTGCGGGGAACGTGGTTGAATTCGAGGTAGAAACGAATTGTGAGGGAGACTAGTTGTATCCGGACCTAATAAATGGCCGGACTCCCGGGATATTTAATTCCTGTACGGTGAATGGCATTGAAAAACATTCGCAAAAGACTACCATTAAACGTGGTTACACGCCGTGGCCGAGTTCCTTTAATCCCAAGTTGTACAGGCGAAACGCGGCATTAGGAAGTCAATGGCTGTTCGCGAAATGCAAACCATCACATCATTTTTTCACTGTGGATCCCATAAAGGAAGCTGACCGCGCACTCATGAAGGTTAGAGCATCGTGCATACTGGAACAAAGTTTCCAAGTGACCTTCGCATTTAGGGACGATGAGACATCGAGTATAGCACCCCTGGACATGTGCCATTTGCGAGCTAGGGGAGTATGGGTGAATGGAAGGCAAAACTACAATGACATGGGAACTGTGATGCTATTTTTGATATGAATGTATTACTTGCTTTTTCATATAAAACCATATGTTCACTCTTTAAACAGGTTTTTATTCACACTGCCATACATCTTTGAATTTATTACCCATGTAACCATATGGCAGGGTGCTGATCCTGTCATTTAAAACAACCCTTTTCCCATCCTCGGAGGACAGTGCCAGTGTCTTCTCTGTTTAACTGTGTGCAAGTGGTCTTCTGTGGACCGAATGTTTTACTGATACACGAAAATATTCTTTGAAAACAATAAATCCTTGTAATCTTGGAAATTTACTCGCGAGCCATCCGAGACAGATTTTGCGGAAGATTTAGTTCCCTCCCCCGATCAGAAGGTATACAGGGTTCGTCCGGAAAATAAGTGTACTAACTCCTGGGCTGGGCGCGCCGCTCCAGGCGCGCCCAGCACCGCTCTGACGGGCTGCGATTGGAGGGAGGTATGTTGGCAAGCGACGCTGAAAAAGGCAGTCGGCTCTGAGCTGTGGTGTAGTGAGGAGCTCTGTTAACGCGAACTTCCACGCTCGACCCACGTCACGGAACGCGATGCCGAAGTTTTTGGAGCAGCGTTATTCCATCAAATTTGCGGTAAAGCTTGGGAAATCGTCTACCGAAACTGTCGGTATGATTAACCAGGCTTACGGGGAGTCAGTCATGTCCAGAAACATGATCTTTCGGTGGCACAAGATGTTCGTGGAGGGCAGAGAAGAGGTCGACGACGAGTCTTCGAGAGGTTCCCGATGATGCCTTCGCGGGAGCGTTCCAGGAATGGGAACGCCGCTGGAACAAGTGTATCGACTCACAAGGGTCCTATTTTGAGGAATATTAGCTTAAGATATGTAAAAGTGTAATAAATTTTTTTTCCTGAGCTCAGTACACTTATTTTCCGGACGAACCCTGTATGTATATACCATGTTTGCTTCTTTGAGGACCACCTGATGATGACGTTCAACGTCGAAACCCGGGTCCTGTTTTTAAATGAGGTGTGTGGAATTACATAGTCAATAATTTTTCACATATATCGGTCGCCCCCTCTCGTGGACTTCAGCCTTGACGTGGTGGAAGGACTTGTGTGTGTTCCGATGACCCCTAGAGCTCTGCTGGCGGAAACCATGATCCGAAGTGGGAGAAGACTGTAAATAGAAGGGAGAATGTTTGGCACACGAGGAAAGAGCAGGAACAGGGATGTTGGACGAGATGAAGGGAGGAAGGAAGTATACAGAGATGAAGAGGGACTTGCTGTAGAGTAAAATTTTGGGTTGTCTTTTGTTAGGAGTCACGAAATATTTACTTGGTAGCGTGTCCATCCAAAACCTACCTTAACCGGTAAATTATCCAATAAAAATTTAAAAAAATATCGGAATCTTTGGCGCTAATATATCTGAAAGATTTAGAACTGTTGCATTTACCTTAAATCACTAAAATTTCCGATAACTACTAGTTTTATCAAGATACTTATCTTTCTAATTAGAAAACAAATGAATCCTATACATATATTTACCGGAGTTGACATCGCCTGGAATCCACCAACGATCACGTTGACTGTCGGTACACCTCGATGACGGTGCCATTGTCGCTTCGAATGACGTCTTGTGAAAGCCATCTTTTCTTAACACTGAAGAATTTAATTAGAATCGTCAGTGATTGGATTTTCGATCGCTTCTAATTAACCGGTAACCGACTGCTAAGGGCAAAGTTGCCAATTCTTTGCTTGAGATATAGAATGAGAATATAGAATGTCTATCTATCAATTCCCTGTAGGAGTTTAGGATATTATCGAATGGAAGGACGCATGGATTTGTATAAATTCTGTGTAAGTATGGAATTAATCCTTTTCAATGCAATTAGACTTCTAAAGCGTGTGAGACGTTCAAGTTGGAGTAGCCATTTTCGTTCCCGTCATCGTCAGCCTTTTGAGTTCACCGATTCTTGCCGCAACAATTATGAATAAACAACAATCCCATACCCTTTTCATCTCCAGCTTTTGTAGGTTGCCGAATGGTCAATGCCTTATAACTTGTGCAGAACGTGAAAATAAAATGATGAAATTTCACCTTCTCCAAATTCTAAATCACCGTCTTCACAAAACCCGCAAATACTTGCAATATTTGAAAACAGATTAAAAATTTTTAAAACGAGTTTTAAATGAAAATAGAAGTCGGTTATGGACGCCATTCAAAAATAAAATAAGATCTTTGTAATATTGAACATTCTGTTTTTTACTGATTAAGATCTAAAGGGTTCAATCAAAGCATAAATATAGAAGGCTTCATGCATCCATATTTGGTTATTTTTTATGTATTCCTTTCGCTCTAGCGTAATCTACAAAATAAAGATTAGTTACTGTTTCTTCTGAGGAAGACAGAGGTAAATTCCGTCGAAATTATTAAGAAATAACATGTGAGTGTTCTTTTTATGTTTTCTTATATTGTTTGTTGCTGTCCAAGTTTTTCATTCAACACTTCCGTGTCACTTCGATGAAATCATATATAGCGTACCATTCCCCCAGAATCGATACGTAATGATGAGATCGATCCAAATGAAAAGATTTTTTGGGAGTATGCACCTTTCCAGGTCAGAGTTTAGCGAAATCAAAACACGCATTCAAAAATAAAAAAATCCGCCTCCGAGGTCGTGAAGCAATCACCGCGAAGGCACCCTCACCAATCCCGGGCGAATGTTCTTGGGCGCCCGCGGTGGCGAACCTACCCCGGATTGAGCAAAGCGATCGTGGAGTTCGTACTTACGCAAGGCGATGCGTAACCATCTCCCGTTCGCCTGCCGTCTTCTCTTCCTCATACGATACAGCCGACCACCGTGGAGGGCTAGGGGCCAGTTTCTCAAAGCATCATTCAGAATTCCCCTGGAAATATTCCTCAAATTCTACATAAAAATTTTTAAAAATATTCAAATTGTGTAACCCAAGCACGCAAAAAGCACCGCACCATTTATTACAACCAGCAGACTACGCTTATGCAAATGGCGGGGACTTGTAAACGGAATTAAGCTTTGAGAAAAGGGCTAAGTTAGGATCTCAGCACCACAGCAGAAAATGTTTATAGACATAAATTTTGTGTTGATTTCACTAATTTCATCTTGTTAAAACACTAGAAATATTATTTGAATTAAAAATGCAATATTGTGACGCTAGATTCACATTTAAAACCCGCGAGTGAAGGGAGGCGATGAAAATATCTAAACCCACTTCACGTGTACAAAATTTCCGAAATATCTGTACTAAAAAATGATAAACATGCGAATATCATCACAATTCCACGATAATCGAACGATAAGTTATACGAGAAAGACTCTCCGGGTATGCCAATTATTTTATCCAGACGAGTTCCACCCAACTATCGGTAAGAAGCGAGCTTGGCATGAAAAGGAGATTGTTGATAACAAAAGACCGACGCCGAGCGAAACAGTAAACAAAGGCGACAATGGCCGACAATACCAAAGAAATCATATATATAGGACCCGGTATAAAGGCGTGACGGACGTACTATATATTGATCCCAAAGTAAGAGGAATTTCCTTGCCTTTTGCAAGAGCAAAGTTCAGAACCGTTACACAATAAGCCCTTTCAACTCGTCGTATGCAATTTTCCATTCATTTGTATCTTGCGAAAGGACGCCATGAGATAACTCACATACAAAGTCGGTTAGGATGTTTTCTTCGGACGAAATATTGTAGGGAAACTTGGATAATATAGGACGACCTGTAACCTCCTTTCAGAATTAAACGTTGACAGGAAAACTGTGCAGGAAGCCGTAGATGTAAACGCAGTCCCCGTGAGGTTTAACTCAAAAATATTTATTCTGTAATTTCACAAAGTAATCACGAAGTAGTCAAAATATATTCGGCGAAAATGGTTACCACTTTGGCCACTATTAGCATTGGAGGAGCACGATTCAAATTTACATCATTCAAAAGGTACCCCTTGAACTCTGCAAGCGATAAAAGAACTTCGTCGCGAGTGAATATTTCCCGATAACTCTTCATTGAAGTTATATAGTTTGCATTATAATGCCGTTTGTTAATTTCTCCGAGATTTTATTGCGTAAATGAACATTGTGAGGAAATAGAAATGAACCAACAGAACCAACTCCGAAAGAAGTTTCAACAGTTTATGTGTTCATGTTTATTATTATGATTACGGTCGTACTGTCGAAACGTCAAAACTAAATATGTGAGTGTCATTTCTGTGTTTCTGAGGCTAAATGTTTTAATTTAAGTTTTTATATATTTCCTTCGTCGCTTGACAGCGTTCTTTTTCAAAGATACATACATATATAGCATATAAATTAACATGTATAGACATATATGCCATACCATAAACACAGTAGGTGATGGTAGAGTTCACCCAGTATTAAGCCCGACGGCGTGTGAAATTCACACACCAGGGTAGGGGAGGTAGTTCCTTACCCTGTACCGGTTATGGTTTCCCAGGAAGATCTGGTACCCGAAAAATCACATAGCTTGGGTGGAGCTGCAGGTGCCTAGAGTGCCTTGCCCGGGAATCGAACCCGGATCCTCCGATCAATAGCTCAACGCTCCACCGCGACCCATATAAATATATATATATATATATATATATATATATATATATATATATATATATATAAACATATATATAAACACATATATATATACATATATATATATAAACATATATATATAGATATATAAACATATAGTACATTCAAACACGAAATCCCGCCAAACGGCGAATAAATACTCATATATACAGAAACAGATATAAGGAAAAAGGGATAGGAACACATATAAAGGACGAACACAATAAAGGTGGGGAAGGCGGAATCGAACGGATCACAAGAGTAAAAATATTTCCTTGACCGGGACTCGAACCTCGGATCTTTCCACTTGCCGGGCGGATGCTCTTAACCACTTGAGCTATCGAGGAAACGTAATTTACCCTGAGATCCGTGGGTCTAATATGTCGCCAAGCGCCCCGATTCTTTAGCCAAGAGATGGCGTCAGGGGACTGTTCCACCCACCAAAGGAGAAATAGACAATACACAAGAGGAAAGGACAGTGGTTTAGAATTCATACAACATCATACAGGAAAGGAACAGTGCGTTTCGTGGCACGCATAGCCAGAAGAAAGAGATGAGCCATATTGGCCAAATACACATTCAAACACGAAATCCCGCCAAACGGCGAATAAATACTCATATATACAGAAACAGATATAAGGAAAAAGGGATAGGAACACATATAAAGGACGAACACAATAAAGGTGGGGAAGGCGGAATCGAACGGATCACAAGAGTAAAAATATTTCCTTGACCGGGACTCGAACCTCGGATCTTTCCACTTGCCGGGCGGATGCTCTTAACCACTTGAGCTATCGAGGAAACGTAATTTACCCTGAGATCCGTGGGTCTAATATGTCGCCAAGCGCCCCGATTCTTTAGCCAAGAGATGGCGTCAGGGGACTGTTCCACCCACCAAAGGAGAAATAGACAATACACAAGAGGAAAGGACAGTGGTTTAGAATTCATACAACATCATACAGGAAAGGAACAGTGCGTTTCGTGGCACGCATAGCCAGAAGAAAGAGATGAGCCATATTGGCCAAATACACATTCAAACACGAAATCCCGCCAAACGGCGAATTTTTACTCTTGTGATCCGTTCGATTCCGCCTTCCCCACCTTTATTGTGTTCGTCCTTTATATGTGTTCCTATCCCTTTTTCCTTATATCTGTTTCTGTATATATGGATATATAAACATATATATATATATATAAATATACAGGGTCCGTACAACAGGTATCGTGACTGGTTCGCTCTAGGCTCAACGGAGCGGTGGATGGGGCTCCGACCGTTCGGCTCGGTAGAGGGGTCCCCCACCACTCAGAGGGCATGCGTTGAGACAGGAGGTTGATTTCTGTGACGTGTGATTGTTTGTGGTGTCGTCGCGCCAACATGGAGCGCACCGTCGAGCAACGCTACGCTATAATGTTTTGCGTTAAACTCGGGAACTCCGCGTCGGAGACCCTTGAACTCATTAAACAGGGCTAATGGGGATGATGTCTTAAGCCGCACAAGAGTTTTTGATTGGCACAAAATGTTTAAGGAAGGCCGGGAGGTCGTCGAAGACGAGCACCCCGTCGGACGCCTAATGGCCGCTCGAACCGATGCTCAGTTGGCCTAAGTGATAAAGTTTTGGACTCTGACAGACTTTTAACCATCGCCCAAAGCAGTGTGGAGACCGGCCTTTCAGTCGGAACCGTCCACACCATTTTTACCGAGGATCTTGCGATGAGGAAAGTGTGCACGAAGTTGGTGCCGAAAGTCTTGAGCCAGCCCCGATACTTATTGAATGGACCCTGTGTATGCATATATATATATATATATCTGTGTGTGTGTATGTGTATGTATGTATGTATATATATATATATATATATATATATATATATATATATATATATATATATATATATATATATATATATATATAAATTGACCGGCAGGGGGATGTAGAAGACTGTAATTGAGGGGAGAATGTTAGGCAAACGAGGAAAGGGAAGGAACAGGATAGGGATGCTGGACGGGATGAAGGGAGGAAGAAAGTACTCAGACCTGAAGAGGGACCTGATGTAGAGTAGGATGCTGGGTTTTGTGTTTATTAGGAGTCACAAAATGTTTTTATTTAGTGGCTGTATCCATCCAAAAACCTACCTTAACCGGTAGATTACCTAATACTAATATATATATTTATATATATATATATAAATATATATGTATGTGTGTATATATATACATATATATTAATACACATGCATATGTATATATATACATATTTATTTATTCATATGCATATATATATATATATATTTATTTATTTATTTATTTATTTATATGTATATCACTATGGCCTTACTATTGAATATACGCTGCTGAACATGGAAAGGGAGTGTGTAGGGCAACAACGGACGCCGTTTCAACCTTAAGCGTAAAGATAGTCAATTTTCTTTTACGCAATATAGGTAAGATTTTAAGTTGTTTATTTTCTTTATATTGATGTTATGTAACGTAATAAACAGAAAAGAGACTGCTTTAATCAGGCGTATGATTATTTGAAGCTTAAAAATAGCTTGTAAAATGATTTATCAAATAAATACCCGTAACCTCCAAAAATGTATCGAGGTTTTTTTGTTGTCCATTTTATTGCCGAATTTCTAGCGTTCTGCACATCGATATAAAGGCAGTGACTTGCAAAATTCGACAGAAAAAGGACAAATTTTCATACATGTATGTTTCGTTATAGACATCGAAGTGCATAGGCTATCAATTAGGTACTTAGTGCAGAGGATAGGAACCGTTTTTTATGACTGATGAGGACGGTCCTGAAAGCGTTCAAATGAGGTCTACACTAGAGCGGCGCAGCATTCGACTGTCACGCTGATTCGAATTTCGGCATTCTCTTCAAAAGCTAAGGTTTACTTTTCAAAAAAGGAGTCAACTGATGATTGATGAAATTACTTTTAATACTCATTGGTGACATTGTGATTGCTATCGCCAGCTTATGTTGACATTCATGACCGAATGCGTGAAGCCAAGTGACAGCAAAATGAAATAGCTCGCGTAGACTAAGGGGAAGGCGTAAGTCGATTGGTCGATAATCGATAGGCCCAGCATTATTGAAAATAGACCACCCCGGGTGGAGGTAAATACTGTACAAGTTGGTCACTTGCTACCATGGACTGCATGATAGCAGAATGCTGAGGTATCATGCTAACTGATTTACACACCTCGTTACATAACCGCGTACGAGATCAAGTAAGTGCCATTTGTGAGCCAAAAAAATTATTACGCAAAATAAATTCAAACTCCCGTGGCAAAATGGCCTTCGTTTTACGTTTAGGGTTAAAGGTCAATAATTTAATGCCACTTAGCCAAGCAAATGCAATGGAGAGTTTTTATTTTCAAAACTCACTCCCCCTGAAAGCCTAAGAGAAATTGGGAAAGGCATCCATTTTATTTATTACGCCATAATATCCACCCAACGTTTCGGTGGTGGGTGATATGCCGACAGTTTTGGCATTAAATTATTCATTACAATGGAATTCACTACTTCAACAACGCCGCCCGGCTTAAAGCTATTTAAAGTCATGTCTACTTCAAAACAGGTTCATTCTCTTTTGAAATTGCCCAAAGCCACACTGATATGTTTCTTATGAGTTAATTTCTTCTTATTTTCTAGTTTTTTTTTGTCCTGAAGGAGGAAATAAACGCATACCCATGCTCAAGATATTTCGACAGTAGTGAGTATTTATCATTTTCTCAAGTGATGGCGAGTTATACTCGTGTGTGTGTGTGTGTATATATATATATATATATATATATATATATATATATATATATATATATATATATATATATATTATCAAGAAATAACGTGTGAGTGTTCTTCTTTTTTTGTGTTTCTATATTGTGTGTTACTGTGTATTGTACTATATATATATATATATATTTATTTATTTATATATATATATATATATAGTGCGATAACTCAACGTTTCTTAATATGATAACGAAAAATTTTTACATGAGGTCATTTTAAGTTGAGCGTTAAAATAAAAGATCATAAACTAGAGCAGGCGATGTAGTTTACGTACCTTGGAAGATTCTTGGATCAAGATGGTCAAACAAAGAAGACATATTAGAAGAAGAATTGCAAAGAAGCTTTTATAAGGAGGAGAGAATTGATGGCAGGGAGGTTGAGTAAGAATATTAACAAAATATAGGTGAAAACTTTGATGTGGAACTTTGTTTTTCGCGGCGCGGATACGCGGTTGTCCTAGTAAGGTGATAGCATAGATCGGAGGCTTTTTAAATGTGGGTGAGGAGAAGGATGGAAAAGTTGAAATGGACAGAAAGGAAAGCAAACGGAGAAGTTCGGCGCATAGTGGGGGAGGAGATTGGATCGTTTGCGAGAAATACATAGGAGGCAGAAGTAAGACAGATCCAGGGGGTTTTGATTGGAGATGAGATGCTGAATACTGTGCAACAGAGGAGAGAATATAAGACGGGCGAGGAAAGGGTAGGAATAGGATAGGCATGTTGAAGGGAGGGAGGAAGTATACGGTAGAGCAAAGGGGCTTATTTTAGTGTTAGATGTCAGGTTATGTCTTGCTTTGCTGCGAAATGTATCGGTGCTCAGTCAAGTGTCAATCTAAAACCTACCTTAAACGGTAGACTGCTTAATAATGAGATAATTCACTTCATTAAAGCACAGGTATGTTATTGAATATATTTTGTTTCATTTACGGAGTGCACTTGGTCACAGAATAATAGAGCAAGTTGAACGCAAATAAATATTTCCAGTAACCCAGGCAAAAGTCTGTAAAAGGCCTCATGGCGGAAGCGATCAAAAAGATGCAGGTGCCCACGCTTGACCATAAAACAAAGCACGAAGTCAAAGAGCTGAATTAATACTTCAAAATAGACATAATCGCGCTTATCATTCCTAATAATTAAAAAAAACTTTGCCGTGACGTTCCATAAAATTATTTTTTATCATCTGACCTGAAACAATTATCCAGATATAAAAATAATGGTTATCTAGTCTGAATTGCGTTAGAAAATTAAGATTCGCGAAAGAATTTCAAGTGCCAGTAAATATGACAAGACGACGTATCTTCAAGTTCTAACGAATCTAAGTCGTAGAAGGGACTAGGAGCAAGTTGATAGGTTTTCTCAAACTTAAAAGTACGCAGACGCACTTAATAAAAATTAAACATAGACGCCTGTACATTATAGTGCACAGAGTTCCCGTAGCTTCCGCTAGAGTGAGAAGCCTTTTCAATGCTTAAAACGGCGTCGTCTTGTGTAGACGAACTGTGAGTAGTATTCATCCGTTTTCTCCCCGTCTGATTTTTAACACGCCCATTGAAGTTCTAAATCAATTGATTGTGAGAGACATGAGCGTTATTGTGTTATGGATATGTGTATCTGAAATTTTCATTTATGGGTGAGACTACAGTTCTAAGAAATACGGACAACTGAGCGTGACAGCGAACCCGATAACCCTCTGGACCCTACGGACCAACCAGTTTTTCCAGTGGGCAAAAACGACTCTTTTGCAGATGCGTTCTCGGTGACCATGGAATAATGTCTTACAGAGAGATCATATTGAGAAGTGACAGATGTTTCAATTTTTAAGTTTAGTAGTAGTATCACAGAAAAGAATTCATAATTTATTCACAGCAAAGAATTCATAGAGACATAACATTAAGGTACTTCGTATTTATGAATGTCCATATTCCTTTACCCGACTCTAAACCTACGGCTTGAAAAAATGAGGCACTTAACATATTCAAGTCTTACTTGAAGAAGGCCGAAAGCTCCAATCTACAATGTGAGTGTTCTTTTAAGTGATATATATGTTATTTGTGTTCTATTGTGCCGCCCAAATATTAGATATATATGGATATATAGCTTGGACAGAAACAAGCAATATAATAATACATAAAAACATCAATCACACGTTATTTCTTGATCATTTCGACGGAATTCAGCTCCGTCTTCATCGGAAGAAATAGAAGTAATGACTACTTGCTTACTTGATGAAGGCGGAGCTGAATTCCGTCGTGTGCGTGAATATATATATATATATATATATATATATATATATATATATATATATATATATATATATATATATATATATATAATACATTTATTTATATATATATATATATATATATATATATATATATATATATATATATACAGGGAAAGGATCTGGCCCCCCTACCCTGATGCGTGAATTTTCACACGCCGTATAGGGCTTAGTACTGGGTGATCTCTACCATCACCTACTAAACCGACCTTCGGGTTGATTACTGTGTTTATGGTTTATATATATATATATATATATATATATATATATATATATATATATATATATATATTTATATACATACATACATATAAATATATACATACATACATATATATAAATGTAAAATATTTTATTGGCACTATGATCTAAAAACAAATAATTTTAATTTGTTTTCATCCCATTGTGAGTACAACGGGTCCATGGCATAGGAGATATTCTTGCAAGCCCTGAGTGTGTGTATGAATTCGATTCAGGAGAGCGACTGTCATTCCTTAACACACCCTAGTGATCGAGTGGTTGTTAGTTTGTTTCCTTATTCATTAATTGTGCATTTTTACTTTGGGTGATTGAGGTGCACGTGGGTCAATGTTTCCCAAACACACCCAAGTGACCTAGTGTGTGTTCCCTGTCCCACCCCTTACTTGTAACTTTGTTTTTACCCCACCACCTTTAAAGAAACCCTGAGCCAATCAAGTATACGGTCTCGGCTACTTCCTTTTACATTGCTTCACGACCGTAGGTAGGTTCATTTTAAAATTCACTTTCTCTCTTCACATTTATAATAGATATATTTTTGTACATAAATTGTTGGAACAGTCGAAATATTGAAGTAAGTTGTTTGCATTCTAGTTTATCTTTCTTGAAAAAAAAGTATATGCGGGGTGCGGCAACATATCCTCCTTTTTTAAATGCAAAAAACTTTCAAAAAAGGAAATTATGCTACCGCACCCAGTAGGTGTTGCTATGGGTATGTGTGTATATATATATATATATATATATATATATATATATATATATATATATATATATATATATATATATACACACACACAGAAATCACCCCGATGGTCGCTTCGGTAGGTGACGATAGAGATCACCCAGTACTAAGCCCAACGGCGTATGAAATTCACACATCAGGGCACGGGAGCTAGTTCCTTACCCTGTGCCGGTTATGGTTTCCCAGGAAGATTTGGTACCCTAGAAATCACATAGCTTGGGTGGAGCTGCAAGTGCCCAGAGACTTGTCCGGGAATTGAACGCGGGACCTTCTAGTCGGTAGTCCAACGCTCTACCCCCTTGACTACCGCGACCTACACACACACACAGATTATATATATATATATATATATATATATATATATATATATATATATATATATATTTACACACACACATACATACATAGGTATTTTCTTATAGCATAAAATATTTACCTAGCAGTACGTACGGGATTTGTAATTTTTGCATAATCGGGAAAGCAAAAAATTGAAGGAGGGAGGGAGAGAGAGAGATTAAGAGCATACAAGAATCGACACAATTCCTCAACAACTTCGATTTCAACATTTAGTTTCTCATTCTCCTCTTCGTTCGTACTCACCTTTTCAACTTTCTTATCTTCCTCGAGTAATGTCCTTTTTTGCTTGAGTTCTTGGAACTGTGCGCGAGTGTATAGTCATTCATTTTTCGTGGAAGCAGCCCGATTTAAGAACGGCCCGGCAGGAGAACGACCCGCGAGTAAGACCCCTCAAAGATGTATCTTTTGTGAAAGTGGATTTGGTGAAAAATCACTTGTGGGAGGGAGAGACCGGTTCCTCCGAAGAAATCGTAAGACAACGCAACGCGGATTGCGAGATCGAATATCTTTTCGACGCGCGCAAAATGAAGGCACATTTCTTCTTCCACCTCCGCAAAAAAAACAAACAAGCAACCCTTCGAAGTTCTGTGAAGATCTTGAAGCTCGCAATGCGTCGTTCATTGGGAAACCGTTTAAGTGGACGTGTTGTGAAAATCGACACCGAGGATACAAATTCTATGATATCTTATATACATAAAACTGCATGATCTTTATACCTGATTGAGACACGAATTCTGAACCCCTTTCCAATCTCCCACGGCGATTATATGTTCACACATTGTTCCGAGCTATGTTGAAATCGGCCAGAACATTTGTAAAAACCCTATGAAAGTAACCCGGGTTCTGCTTCACACCTCGTTAGATATGGCGGAGCAGGGAATTTCCGCACTTGCCATCTTTCGTCCACGCATTAAAATATCATGGCAATGAATAACCAACGTAATACTTTGACTAAAATACACCCAAGAAATGTAAGAGTCTGTTTATTGCCATCAATTACCGTGTCCCCGTCTAAAATCAACGCATTTTGCTTTAAAACGTAATCTTTTCAGTGGTTTCAGTGCGAGGCAAAATTAGCCGCGGCATTGTTGTCATTCCCGTACGTTGGATTCATCCTATCCGCTTGCCAGAATGACAGCCAATAAGAATAGGCCAAAATCGATATGTCCGTGATTGTTTGCGCAATCCGACATGATATGGTCAAGTTCCGTCTCGACAGTTCTGCCAAGGACATCGAGAGAGATCGACGCTTGTGAGATAATTGAACCTGTAACGATTGTCAAAGGACATGTGCAGCTTCCTATTTTGAGGATTTTGTTTTAGATAATCAAAATTTTCGGACTCAAACCTGATTTCAGTGAGGCAGGAAGGATGTATTTGGTAATCCGCTATAATTTGTGAAAATAATCCCGCCATACAAAATAGGAAATATCGGCTCATTTTGTTTCTGAAGTTCCAGGAGGGTAGATTTTTTTTCACTTTGGCATTTGATGGAAAAGTATTTTCAGCGTATTTCTAGAGGTTGGTACCCCCTATAGCCAGTAATTCAATATGATATCTTACGACTTGGATCGCAACTAGAAAATAAACCAACTATCCTATTTAAAAGTGACACCTTGAGTTCAAAATTTAAGCTAAATATTTAATGCAACAATTTCAACGTGTACTCATTATTTTCCTTGACCGGAATTCGACCTCGCATCTCTTGATGTCCGACTTCAGTCAGTTAAGCTACGGAGGTATCCTATTTTTTTTAAGTGTAAGACGGTGTCTCGGTAGCTTAACTGGCTAAAGAACTTGACCGAGCATCGAGAGATCCGGTTTCCGGGCAAGGCGAATGATTTTTACATTTGAAATCTTTGCATTGTAATACACATTTAGCAGACGACTCCGTAAAAAGCTAATGTCGCGGCATCTCCCGCAGTTTCTTTGGATTTAAATATTTGATGCTTGCACCCCTATAATATTAGCTAAGGGGTAAAATTTTCCTATTTAAATATAATTCAATATTTGCGTGCTTCCGATCAGTTGCTGTCAGTAGCACTCTCTTTTTTGAGGTACTATCATTCATTTACCGCGATCTTTTTTTAATATATGCTTTCTCATTGAAAAAGAAATAAATGTTCTAAGATATTTCGGGCTTGACTTATTTTTAGCTCTATAAACGCTCTTGTCTTTGTCTACGTGAAATAATAGCTTATTCATTCTCACTAAAAGTTCCATCAATATCTTTACAATATGGTTGAATGACGTCGCATAGTATGCTCATTTATGATGATTCATAAAATACGATAAACCGGCGGAGCAATTAAGATTTTCTACGGCTACGACGAGAAATATGAAAATTACAACACAGAAAAACTCATAATTAAAAGTGAGCACACGAATATGTATTTACGAAAATTTTATAAATGGGATGCATCAACTTACTCATCTTTGCTCATGAAGTTTGTTTTAGGGAGAAAGATTGTTTATTCGTTACTGGTAAATATTAAGGTAGTACCATATTCATTAATATATGTTAAAAGTAAGTCCTAGGATACGTACTTGTGCCTTATTTAACTGTTGGAAATACAAAAGGGTCCTTTTATATTTAATAATAAACGAAATGCATTAATTTGAAATCTAGGAACGTATCAGCAAAGACCAAAGAATCAAAGCAGAGGCGACATGTTTTTATCTACGACGAGACTTACGAAAATTACGACACAAAAAACTCCCAATCAGAGCTCCCATTTCATGTCCATCGTGCTATATCGGTATTCATTTTCAACATTAATGCAAGGAAAATTAATGAGATGCCGA
Source organism: Hetaerina americana (assembly GCF_022747635.1). NCBI lineage: Eukaryota > Metazoa > Arthropoda > Insecta > Odonata > Calopterygidae > Hetaerina > Hetaerina americana. Next base: position 1,334,737 of record NW_027287217.1, on the reverse strand, counting down.
GCCTTAAGTCACCTTTGTCTCTGTTTGCAGTAAAAAATGGCATACAAAGGCGAAGGTGGCTTTATATACAATAAAGTTAAAGGCGATCGGGGTCCGCAGATATTAAGAAGCGAATTCGAAGGAGCCGTGGCAGCCCTGAGAAACAACAAGGCACCAGGAGTTGACAAAATGACCGGAGAAATAATCAAGTCACTCTAGAAAAATTCTCAACTTCAGAGTTCTGGCCGAAAAAACGAGACACGTAAATACAAGCCATTTACATGTAAGCCATTCTATGAGGCATTCGTGGACTTGGAGAAGGCCTTCGACAACGTCGAATGAAATAAGATGTTCAAGATACTAGAAGCACTTGGATTGGACTACAACGACAGAAGAATTATCCATAACCTCTACAAGAATCAGATTACAACAATGCAAACGAAAAATGGATGAAAAATAGAAATCAAAATAAACAAAGGAGTAAGACAAGTATGCAACCCCTCGCCAGCAATATTGAGCGCATACCTGGAAGAGGTAATAGATGTAGAAGAAACACAAGAGTTGGGTATCAAAGGAGCCAAGGTAAATGGAGAAGAAATCAACATGCTCCGATTTGCAGATGACATCGCAGTAGTGACGGAAACGCGAGAGGACCTTCCAGCAACTGTCAAGTGCTATGTACCAAGTACCGGGGGAATATAATATGAACATCAACAAGATGAGAACTAAAATCCTTGTATGTATGAAAGAGAGAAGCTGAATGCAGATATCACGATTCGAGGGGTGAAACTAGAGCAAGTGGAATCCTTCATCTACTTGGGTAGCAGTATAACACGGGATGGAAGAAGTTCGACCGACATCACGGGAAGAATAGCCCAAGCTAAGAACGCATTCATGAAGAAGAGGCAATTATTATATCACCTGAGCCAGGAAGCAAGGAAACAATTAGTCAAGAATGTCGCGTGGAGCATGGCGCCCTATGGTTCCGAGACTTGGAACATTGGAAAAGTGGACCAGCGAAGAATAGAAGCCTTTGAAACATGGTGCTGGAGGAGAAGTCTGAAGATTGAATGGAGAGGCAAAGTAACGAACGAGGAAGTATAACGAAGAGCAGAAGAAGATAGGACCATATGGAGAACTCTACAATAAAGAAGAAATAGATAGATTGGACACACATTGAGGCACTACGGATTGATTAGGAATAGAAGGAAAAATAGAAGGGAAGATTCCACGAGGAAGACCAAGAGACATGAACATAGGACACATTAAGGAGGACGTAAAACAGAGAAGGTATCAGGGATTGAGGGCATTGACATTGAATAGTGTAGAATGGAGGGCTGCAGTGATCCAATCCTAGGATTTCTATTCTGATGATGATATCATATCGTTATAATTTATGTAAAGATACATTTGTGGCTTGCAGGGTACCATGTAGCTGTATATTAGCAGACGGTATCTTTTGGTCAGTTGCCATTTTATTTTCACTATAATTGATTTTGGGCAAATGGAACGACTTCGAAAATATTATTTTTTCAGGCATTCAGTAAAACTTTTATAAGCAAGAAGGAACCTGGAAATACTACAATTATAATTCTAAGATTAAACTAAAAAACAGAAGTAGGTGTAACTTTTTTTCGAATCTTCTTCCATCAGGAATGCAGGATCTTTTTCCCCCAATATACTTTCTGGAAGTAAAAGATAGGATATGGATGGAAAATAACTCACGGTCTGTACAAATTGCATTGTACCTTGATTTACTGAAAATACTACTTGAAAACTCGCAGTTGGCTATTATCTCTTCTACGACCTTCCATTAATACCGAATTGCACGAAGGATAGTAGAATCGTATTAAACCACTTATTTCGCCATTTCTTCTGAAGACGCATTAAGCTTTAGACGACGGCATTTGCTTAGGAGATAATTTTCAATCCAGAAATGAATGCAAATTCATTGAAACTATAATCGGAATTCGAGATATGCGGAAAAGTTTAATTTTATGAGTAGGTGCTCACTGGCCTTAAAGCCGCTGGCTGTTATCCAAAGGTGGCACAACGCGAATAAAGTGGACGGTAATAGAAAACAGGTTACATCCTGGAATTAAATGTAGCATCAGGCCAGTATGAGCTACACTTCACCAATTCCGTGTAATTATGCATGATTTACAGAGACGATAGTTTCGCTAGAGGTCATTTTTTCCTCGAACGCCATAGTTCTTTTTTATTATGACAGCTCGTTGAACCGATCTCACAATGCCAAACTTCCGCGTTCGTCATTCGGAACTCTCCTCATACACAGTGATGGGAGGTACTCGTAAATACCTGCTAGAGATCTAGTTGAAAATGCAAACTCTATTTGTTTTTTGCTGGAATTGTCTTTCTTTTCGAACAATAAGTTTGATATCCCATGCAACTAAAGTGGTACTCAGGATCATAAACAAAAGGATAGAGAGCAGGGCAAATGAATTCTTATGGGAAGATCAGTTTGGGTTTAGGAAGGGGAGAGGTACGCATGATGCCATTGCAGGAATGAGATTATTAATCGAGAGGAATATAGAACACAGTCAGGACGTACTTGCTTGTTTCGTAGATTTCGAAAAAGCGTTTGATAGTGTGAATTGGGAAAACTAATGAGTATATTGCAGAAAATAGGAATAGATTGGAGGGAAAGGAGGCTAATCCGCAACCTGTACATGTCTCAGACTGCTCAGGCAGGAGTGAGGGAACGGAGAATCCGGATGGACAGTGTTAGGAAGACGAGAAAGTAGGGTGCAAGACAGTGAGAAAGTGGAAAGCCAAGTCAAATACCGAGTAATTTGAAAGGTCATAAAATCAATATTAAAATCAATCAAGACTCGATATTCAAATCGGAATTTCTCACCGAATAGATTATTCATACAGCATATCCACTATATCTCCAGTTTACTCAGTCAAAGTTATGGCCAGGTATCATAGAGAATGTCCTGCTGTCGTTGCATTGAAGTTCAATGTATTCCATTGGCATGTGCATCAGAATATCACTCAAAATGCATACGTTGCTCATATAATGACATTGACGCCGTAAAAAATCCACGCTAAATATTAAAGTTTGGACGAACCTTTTCGTAATATCCTTATCCACCGTCCGTGTCGCCAGCTACCTTCTTAATGTGAAAGCCTCTTTACCTAGTGCAATTTTCCTCCTTATTTCCCTTCTACTTTGACCATTTTTGTCCAGCACACTTTTGACACACGTAAACTGTTCCACCGTCAGTAGCTTCTGAACTCCTGTTTCAATATTTAACTTAACCTTCCACTGTTTCGAAAGTCTCATAACCTTCGTTTTACTCACTTGGCCATGTTAATAATGTAATCGAATTTATTTTGATATAATATTTCGAATGAAGTACGATTGACAAGATTATTATTCGACGAAAATATCATTTTTGTGCCTCTGGTTATCTCTCGCAGGATGTGCCCAATCAGTTTCTTTCTCACATCCTCTTCTTGCAAGTGTCTTCTTTAAGATTCTCTCTTCACCCTTTCTTCCAAGTATTTCTTCTTTTCTTACTGTCTATCCACTTTACCATCAGCATTCTTCTGCAGCGCCACATTTCCATTGCCTCCAAATCTCTTCTTTTCTCAGTATATATCTTATCTCCCAAGTCTCAAGTCTAAATAAAGGTACACTTATATACATTTTTATGAATCGCTTCCTTATGTCTATGCTAGTACTTTATGCCTCCAGCAGTTGCTTCTTCTGATATAAAGCCTCCTTAGCCATTCTTATAATTTCTCATTCTTATTATTAATACCCCTATTCCTTCTACTTTACTGGTTATCCTATTGCCTAAGTATATTTGTTCTTCTGTTAGTTCCAACGTTTCTTTTCCTTGTCTTACTTCGAGATCATCTTGCCTTCAATGAATGAAGTCCATAACCTTCGTTTTAATCTTTTTTTTATCTTAAGGTTTTATGTTGTCATACCCTCTTCAATAATGGTTGGTATCGTTAATGAAAGGTATTATTCCTCCCACGCAACTATTCATTAGATACCAACGTCGTCACCAAGTCGCAGCACCCTTTTCCTTTCTCTTTGTATCCTTTCTTCACATCTCGCTTGTCCCATTATCTAGCACTGTTATCGTTAGTTTTTCAAAATATTTGCAGCATTCCATCGTGTTATAAATGATGTTTCACTGAATGTCACTGAAAGATCTACAGACGGCCATATTAAACATGTTTCTTTAAGGAAGAATGCAGAGAAAAACTGCTTGGACAGCTGTTATTATAATTTTCAACTAATAAAGCTTAATTTAGAAATATTCTTGTGGAAGTTTCATAAGTTTTGGATGTTCTTCTATCGGACAGAGACAATCTAAGAACATACCTTAAGGTAGGACTCTGAAAGGCGCCCAAAAATGGTGAAATTTCACTGCACTCTACCGAGCAGAAATTTCCTTTTATTTACGTTGACCAATGAGAAGGTTCCTGGCACTTCACAGTTCGCATTGTCGGTCGCGATTGGTCGACTCAAGATTCGTATTTTCCTTGTGATTCATTGAATTTGATGGCTTAGTTTCAATGATGAAAAAGAACCTCATTTCGTATCAATTCGTCAAAAACGTGACACTCCTGTGACCACTGCTGAATGTAAAAACATAGAGGTAAGATGATATTCGTACATCCACTTCTTAAGTTATGTTCTTACATTCAGTGTAATCGTTTGTTTTTTCACTGTGCTGTTTTATGGAGGAATATGGTAACCGGCGATGTATCACAAGGAAATTCTCTTTCGACCACATGATTTGAAGCAAATTAGACACAAGAGGTGAAAATTAGTGAACCAACCGCGGCGTATTTAATAATCGGTTTCAAATCCCAGATAATAATACAAGATAGCGTTCGGAAGAAGTCTCACTCAAGAGTCGCGGCTCGGTGGAGTGTGCAATTTGCACGTCACATAGCTCGTCTTAATAGGCATTCATTCTTTGAACGGTTTCGGCAATTACGTTCACAAAAGGGTGCGCTTCGTAATCGCAACTGGCGCTCCTGATGGAGGGGAAAGGGAATCGGGGAGTTGGGCAATCCGCCGATAGGAGCGCCACTGGAATCGGACATTTCGGTGAACTCAACCGCTCGCGGGCGTGAATGGTCGGTCATACTATAGTGCCATTTAATGGTTTTTCTCTCCGCTTTTTCAAGAATTCAGTCGGAAAGAGGGTTACGCTGAACCTTTCCGTTTTTACGCGTCCGGGCCATTACGGAAATATCAACGCCTTGAACCTGCGCAATGAAAACCTGAGGGTGTGTGGCAGGAGTTGACTGGAGAATAGGTGGTGGATCTAAGGGCGAAGTCTTAGCGTTCGGGAGAAAGAATATACGATGCACGACAGCCTGACGTCTTCGTTTCAAAATCGACTTCTGCACATGAAATTATTCTTTCCCTTGTGGTAGAGAGTTTTCTTGCGAGAGATTACGCACCTAAATCCATGAATAGGCACCGAAAAAATTGCTATAGAACGGAATGCTCTCCGCATTTCATCAATACCCTATAGGACAAACAAGATTGAGCAACGTAACTCCTTTCTAAACGCTATTACATTTAACTTTCACAATGCCTCTCAGCAGAGCAACCCAACAATGGCATTACCATATTTATTTATTTAACAAAATCGAAACTCAAATATCATTTTTCCTTACGAATTCTCACGTCAATGACCTTTTCCAAACTGGAGACTTAGCAAAATATAGTATTACCTTCTCGTCAGAAATCTAGGAATATTCACCACATTTCATCAAATTCAGTCGTAGGTTTCAGTTCAAGTTGATTTCTCGTCAGGAGGTATAGGTACATACTTACATTTTGCTTTTGCTAATACTTTTACAAATGAGTACTTATGATCAAAAGTTTTTATTGCACGTACGCTCGTTTGTAAGCAAAAAAAAGATTGCTTGAATTAGTTAATTAGATCTGACGTCTAATTACTCTTATTTTAATGCCAATTCGAGTGATCCATACGTCTGAAGCAATAATGTGGGGCCATAGTATAGTATTATAAGTGAACTCAATAACCCTGAGTAGCTCCTTTCAACAGTCACTTCAGTCTTTCTTGCCCTCTTAGTGCCAGAAGGTACTATGAATTACTGTACAACATATTTTGTTGGGAGGTGTCAATTTCTTCTAGCATATGGATTGAGATTTTTTATGTTTTATTAAAATCCATCCAAAATAGGAGTAAATTCATTAAATTGGGACAATTTGTTGCAGTTAAGTCTTATTTGTAGTAGTCTTAACACTGCATCTAAATAACCTTAGATTTTAACTAAAACTAGGTACCAAATACAACACACTTTCCGCTCCCATCAGATGATATCAATGAATTCTAGTGTTTACGCGAAGTTTCTCTTTCAAGATTATCTTGGGTGAATTCAAGTGCCAATGCCTGCATTGAAACTCACGTTTTTCAAGTTTTCAGCAGGCTATGTCACTATAATGACGTTTCATCACTCGGATTGTTACCCATTACGTAATTGTTTATTTCCTTAAACTCATTTTTCCTTATTTACATGTTTTCATCCACCCAGCATCCGATCAACGTCATTCCTGTAACCTAGTTTGTTGGAAGATAAGGGGTAAAATGCTTAAAATTCATTTCATTCCATAGTTCATTCCTCCATATTAAAATTCCGCATATACGTAGCATTGTTAAATCTGATATGTCATTGACAGCAGCTCCTCTGGTGTCAAATACAGTAAAGACTCAAGGTGGCGAACACAGAAAATGTCACGAAAGACATTCGTTTTTTTGCAATGTAAGCATAACGTCCACAGTATACGTTTCTACATGTCTACAAAGTGTCTTTCTCAAAAATAAAGAAGCGATTTTGTTTTACTTCCGACGCAGATGGTTTAAGGTGGAATTTTTGAGACGGGAAAGGTGATTGGAGATCCTGGAAAAGCAACTCAACTCGCATAAGTTGTCTGCGGGGGTTTTACAATCTAAGGATATTTACTAGATTGGACCAATATTCGAGGGTCTGGTGGCAAATTTAGGATCACTTGTTCCCTGGTGCAAAGATACGCGATAAAAGTTTGTGTTTAGCTCCGAAAACCGGATTCGGAGGCCACGACTAGGGTTGAGGATGCTTAAGAAAATGAAGCAATGTCCTAAGGAATTGGTTTTCGCTGGAACGACTAAGTGTGACGAAAATGTGCATAAGATGAGAGATATGCTACAATCCGATCGACGCCTAAGTGTCAGAATATTAGCAGAAGATTTGAAATATTCCGAAAACCACGGTGCATCGCTTTCTCACCGAAGATTTAGCCATAAGAAAGGTGAGCGCTAAGACGGTCCCTCAGGGGCTGTCGGTAGATCAGAAGGATGCTCGTGTGATAACTTCGAATGGTATCTTTGACTCCTGTGAAAGTGGCCTTATAGCCCACCGCCGCACATTTCTCCAATAATATAAAGGAGCTTGAAAGACCACCATTTTGGAACGCTGGATGACGTCAAAGATGCCGTGACGAGGTGCCTGAAGGAAGTTTCCGTCGACGCCTTCCAGTAAGCGTACCGCGACCGACTGGAGGCGCTGAAATCGTTGTATCGATGCACAATGATTTCAGCGAAGAATTTTATGAAGAATTTAAAGAAATTAAAATATTCAATGAAGAATTTCAGTAATTTCTACTTTGATTTACAATTAATTTTTTCTCAAAATTTATTCTAATTATTTTTGGGGCAGACTGAATTTTCATAACTGCAATGTTTTTCACTAGCTGTGACCAAAAATTCGAATCTCCGTTGAATGTTTTTAAATGTTTATAGTTTAGGGCTGAAATAAAAAAATGGGCCTAGAATCATATATACTGTATAAAGTTACATGTCTACCTTCATATTTCGCTCAGCTTGCTCGAAAAAAAGGAATAATTTCATTTCGAATGCGTTTTGTTTACAGTTTCTTTTTGACTATGGTAACCATCTTGTTTTATTTGCTACGAACTAAAAATTATTTTATGCTTGCAAAAAGTTTGATGTATTTGGAAATTTTAAAAATGATTACGGTTCAATTTTAATTTATTAATATAATTATTAGGTAATTTTATGCTCAAAAATATTGTTTTGTAAATTCATAGACATTTTACATTTTATACTTCCATTATCCTGTATTTTTTTGGCAGTCAATGTATTAGTTGCTCAATAAATGCTATCACGATAGTTAGCGAAAGTTTCCGCGTATTCAGCGTCTAAAGCTTGCTTGGAACTTGCTATGGAAGTGAGCCGAGGACAATAACAGCAGCATAGGTAGATGATAAGAGGCCAACGGATATTCAGTGACACAGAAAAGAACGACAAAGGTCACATTGGCAGATTTGAAACACTATCGGAAATTTCGCAACGAATCTCGATGCTCACTGGAAGAAAACATGTCTCCAAAGCATCCCCCGCTTGTTGATGAAGAAGTCCAAACAGGGAGACTATTCAAATGTTTGGTCGAGATACAAACGTTGCATTGCAAATGACCAATATTTACTGGCACTTGCTATTCTTAGGTCTTTCATTTATACGAATTGGATGACGTTTTTCAGATTCGCTTGAGATGCTATTATTCTTATTAAAAAAATATTTACAAGTCGGCCATTGGGTCAGGTGGTAACATGAGGCCTTCCAATCTTCTGTCCTGCAACTGCAAAATAAATGTTTTCCTGTATCAGGAAAATGACTTCACGGTTCTATCATAGAAGTATAGTCTTTCTTCTCGGGATAATAGGGCTTCGCGAACCTTCCTGAAATAAATTTCCATGCAGCATACCCAATTTAAGATTGGTAAACAAAGTATGAATAAAAAGTATCGGGAATATTTTTTTTCCTGGCGTAATTCAGCTTCAACACGTGCCAAGCGCCAATCCCCTGCGAGCATTGTTGAGACTAGATCGTGATTTTGGTGGACCCCTGTCGAGTGACTTGGTACTAGCGCAAAATGCAGCGAACGATTGGACAACGGTGCGTCATCAAATTTAATGTTGGACCGGAGAAATTGAGTACGAAAAAGTTGGGCATGATTTTCTAAGTGTTGACGATGTAAGCATGTCACAAACTGAAGTTTTTAAGTGGCAAAAGGTTTTCGAAGATAGCAGCGAGCGTGTGGAGGACGCGCCCCGCGCTGGGTGACTGTCGACATCAAGAACCGATGACATCATGCAACGGGTGCGTGAAGTCATTTAAGTGTGCGCATGATCGCAAATCGTATTGGCATTGTTAAGATTACATTGCACACCATTATCACTGAAAATTTGGCGATACGAAGATCTGCGCTAACCTGGAAATTGCATCACGACAATATCGTACACACATCTACTCCAAGGTAACCAACAACCTGATGAAAAACGTCATCGCGACGATTCCCCAACGCCCTCACAGTCCCGACCTGAAACCAGCATACTATTTTATATTCCCAAAAATGAAATCCTCCCTAAAAGGACCCCACCATGGGACCCAAAGTGCCGCCAAAGAAGCTTGCATGCGTACCATTGAGGATCTCCTGGAATCCGCCTACCATCGTTTCGTTCAACACTACCCCGCTTAAGTAGTAATCGTTCTGTCTAGCAGTTCTACCTTCACGGAATCTGACTAGTTTTGTTTTACTAGTATGGATAACCATTCGGTTCTGATTTGCCTAATTTTCCTAAATATATAGGTATTTTTGTAACACAATGCCGTAATATTGTTCACATTTTTTTGTAAATAATGCAATTGTTATTAACATCATTATATGTCTCTATTGTAATTCGTAAGGGTTAGGTGGAGGAAGGGACAATGGGATCCTAATCTCGCTTCAATAAAGTCGTTAAATAAAAATATAAATAAATAAATCATCTGCAAACACCGTGATGGAGCCGTGGATATTGTCGCCTACGTCATTGACATAAATTATAAATAGCGAAGGTCCAAGTGCACTACCTTGAGACACACCAGATATTGTATATTGGATAACGTTTTCATTAGAAAAATGCATGCGTTAAATACCTGTAATTGCGGCAACAGTCGATTTAAATTAATCAGCCATTGGTGAATTTTGTTCCAAACTATTTACATAGCGACGGTAGTGATAGAAGAAGTAGAAGAAGCGCAAGGCATGTTTAACTTTATTTACTTTTGGCAGGTCCGTGGATACAACGACACGCATAAAAACTTCGAAGTTTATTTTATTAGTATATGCATTTTGAAAAGCAAACGAAAAGGATTTGGTGAATTATAGCGATAACTCGATATCTGAGACTTTTAAGATAATACTAAAATGATGAGCATTTGTAGTAACATTTCATTTCTTTGCATGATACGTGCTATAAGGTGGCAGAGTCCTCCAATAGAATTTTGTTTCACCCTCCTTACGTTGATTTGACGAAGGCAATCCTTGACTTTTGTGACAGAGATGGTATTTTATATAAAAGTTTGTTCTCAATGACATTTCTCAGACATGAGGCTTTCTGTTTTTACTCATTACACGTGAAACTACATATATTGAGGCAGCTTTTCTCTAATTGTTTAGGACTTATCATTCACAATCTCACAATAACCGTGATCATTCTATAAAACATAATATTCTGTATTTAATGTAAAACATTGACAAATTTAACTGCTGGTCTTAATGGGCGCATTTATTATCAGGGCATGCATGAAATCGTGGACGTGGGTTGTACATTGGGTTTAGGGTTTAGTGCGACGACGATATTTTGACTGTAGCGGAAAAAATCGGCAGATTATCTTTTGAGAGTAGTAGTTTTCTTTGATTGCCTCTTCAAGAGTTCTCTTTATCCAAGTACAGGTATTGATAACATATCTTTTCGATCCGACGAGCCAGAGTACTTGGAGCTACGGCTTTGAGAAGAATTTGCCCTTTTTTGGTCAATGAGAATCATACCGCGACAACTATCAAGATAATCTTACATTTTATATATATATATATATATATATATATATATATATATATATATATATATATGTTTTCGTAGACGTAACACGGAAGTGCCGAATAGTACATTACACAGTAACAAACAATATAGAAACACAAAAAAAGATCACTCACGCGTTATTTCTTGATAATTTAGAACGGAAGTCTACAAGCGTATGTAATTATAGCACGCTTTGGAGGATGAGACGCGAAAAACTTTTCAGGTGTTCCCCTAGGGAAATGTTATCGGACCTCTTTTATTGTTTCTTTCCGTCAACGATATTAATTCCGTAGTCACTACTGTGATATTTCCTAACTATGCAGAGTACGTTGCAATGGATTTTTGGAAAAAAAAGCAATTCTACTACTGCAGGTGAGATCATTCTAGTAAAATTCGAGAGATTAAGTGAAGAGCATCGTTTATTGAACAAGTAATTTTTCCCGCGAACGATTAGGGATCAGAATAACCTTTTCCGACCGCTCTGCGAGATAAAAAGTATTTCAGTTCAAAATTTGTCTTGTGTGTAATCACCCCCTGCCACACACCCTAGTGGAGGCTGGCAGGGTACTAAAAACTAAACTAATTAAATTAATATTTAGTGTTTACATATGCCTTTAGAATTACAATGCTATCAGTTTAGAGCATGACTAAGCAATCCTACAGAGGACAGTTTGTTCGACCTGAAAACACTTTTGCAATAATCACTTGCGAGAAGAATAAACTTTACGCTAAATAAATTACTAAACGGAAAATAACGTAAGTATTTCATATTTTTCGTGCCATGCTGCAATCATCAACATAATTTGATTCCTTTGTAAGCACGGCGAAAAAACTACTCATATGAAAGCCTCTGACTCCGCGCGAAAAAAAAACAAAAATTGTCGTTTGTCATGGAAACAGCCTTGGCTATATCAGCATTTAGAGGGCAATTTGGGTCGACATAATCTCACGGTGTATCTGGGTGGATGACGTGTGTAATGGTCGACACATTTTGACAACGATAGTCGACATTGGATATCTGTGGAAAGGAAAATATCGACTTTGCCCGTGAGGTCACTTAGGTAGTGACAATAATCTGCTTGCCGACGACATAAATATTGGAATTGCCTCCAGAGGGGTAAATAAAAACACAAAATAATTAGGTAACGAAGGTATTGCAACAGGCAATACAAATCATGAACTGGAGAATAAAAACTCTAATTGAAATTGTACTGTAATCATGTAATTAGCCTCAGAAAAGTTTAATGAAGCCAGAATATAATACGAAATCGGGAAAACATCAGGGATATTCCACCAAAATAATACCAATAACATTCGAAAACACTAAACTGGGGCTATATCAATCACTTAATTAGGGAGGACCCACACGCTACCTACGGCACTGGGTCACATTCCCTATCTGTGTCCTTGGGGAGGAGACCGTCTTATGTTGCATGACCATGTGGTATTGGAATTTCGCCTCCTTACTTATCAAATTCTAGCTTGCACGCTATTGGATAACTTTAGTACTGCATCCTAAGGTACAATAACTTGTTAGATGGTAGTGTAAGTATTTGCATGCGTGTAGAATGATAGGATTTTTGCCTGAATGTGTATGCCACTGTGGGTATAGTTTTGCATACATGTGTTGATTTTGCATGTGGTTTTGTTCCTTTTCATGGGTGGTGACCTAACACCGACCGCCACACGCCCTTGTGGCGGCTTGCTGGGTATTATCTAGATGTAGTTGTAGATGAATTAAGACACATCTGGAGGGACACTCTTTATTGCATTGAGATACATGCAACAACAATGGAATACGACAAAGATGATATTAGAAATGAATCTTTACAGATGGATGAAAAAGACCTATTGGATGGATTGAATGGAAGAATTTCTTAGAGTATCATGAGAATTAAATAGTTCTAATTACGACACCGAATACAAATTACGGATGACCTTACCGGACACACTGTGAGACTTAATTGCACAGTCAAGAAAGTCGTCGAGGGCAAATACAATCGAGACTCCGGATATGATATGCACGGAACAGATAATGAAACATACATCATAGTGGATAAATACACGTAAGCTGACATGATTATGCGGCACTCTTCCAACATGTGATCTACCGCGACGCTTTTATTCCAACAATGAGAGATCTACCCCTCGCAAACCCCTGGCGGAAAACTAGAGAACTACGGGCTGAATGAGAGGGCGTGTGCTGTCATTGCACAAAATATGAAACACTTTGCTTGACTGAGTTCTCATCTTAGTTCAAACTTATTTTAAATGTTCTGAAACCATTCCTAGACAATATCATTCAGAATTACTTTGAATGATACCACGTACTCGGTGAAGTGTGTACCAATATAATCGAGAACTAAGGTGAAATGTCTTCGCACTTCAGCAGAAGCGATAAATTTTGACGAAGCTAGGCTTTCTGTCTCATGGAAGTAAAATCTAAGATTGCCTATTCTGAAGTGCCTCTATTTTGACGGCTCTTGCCTCACTATCTGCCGATAGCGAGGTAGCAATAGAAAACAACAGAAATCAGGGTGTTCGAGGAATAAACTGACCGTGGATTGCCGGCTATATAGAAGGTTTTTATTGACTATGGATGACTTCTTTCAGCAAATATCATATCCTCTTTATCTTTTAAAATAAATAAAATGCGCAGCCTTAAAGACTATTTTACTAACCTAGATAACTGATAATATGATAGCAGGTCACTGTCGGGTGGTTGTAAATAAAATCATGATGGTTAATTACTTACTGGTCGGTAAATCATCTATTTGAAGAGGTTGTGTAGGTCTTAGGATATTGATGTTCGGTATAGTGCAGGGATATAAATAGTTGGGCTACTGACTAGAGGCCACTGGTTCGATTCTCGGTCACGCCTCTCTGGACACCCTCAGCTTCACTAGAGTTATACGTTGTTTGTGTACCAGAACTTCCTGGGAAATCATTGGCCGTACAGGTAAAAGAAGTGCCCTCCTAGCCTGATGAGTAGAATTGACACACTAGTTGGGCTTAGCATTGGGTGAACCCTAATTCTGATTGCGGAATTAGATCGAGTTCAGCGGAGGGGGGGCTGGATTTGTCAAACATTGTTATGATCAACGCAGTAGCGTAACTACTTTGCTAGAAAATTTAGGGTGGGATTCCCTTAAACAGCGGCGTTTACAATATAGATTAAACTTATTAAAAACATTTAAAGATGGGTCCTTTTCCGATGACATCAAGAACATAATACGAAGCCCAACGTATTACGGGCGGAGGGATCACGAATATAAGATTAGAGAGATAGACTGCAAGACTGACAAGTTTAAATGGTCATTTTTTCCAAGAACAATAAGATACCAGAATGATAGTAGTCGTAATCCCCCAGGAGACAGTTCTACACAATAAGTATTAACCTACAAGGTTGGGACTGCGCGTGGTTATATATATATATCCGCGCGTGGTATTTTATATATATATATATATATATATATATATATATATATATATATATATACTACCTTGATCAAAAATTTCCCGGAATTTATTCAGAAAATTAAAAATACAAGTTTATTCATCTAAATCTATATTGTCCCCTTCAAAGTAATCCCCATCGACTGCAACACACTTATGCCAGCGCTTGATCCAATCCTCGAAACATTTTTTATATTCGGTTTTCGGTATGTCCATCAGTGCTTCCTGCGATTTTTCCATTACTTCCTCTCGGCTGCTAAAACGCGTTCCCCGTAATGGTTTTTTAACTCGATTGAACAGAAAGAAGTCACAGGGAGCCAAATCAGGTGAATTCGGTGGCTGTTGGATGGTATTTGTTGCATTTTTCGTCAAAAAATTACGAATAATGATAGCACTGTGCGACGGTGCGTTATCATGGTGCAAAATCCACGAGTTTTCTGCCCACATTTCTGGTCTCTTTCGGCGAATTGCTTCACGCAAACGTCTCATAACGCCCAAATAATACTCTTTGTTTACTGTCTGGCCTTCTGGCAAAAATTCATGATGCACTACACCGTTGTAATCCATGAAAACCGTCAGCATTGCCTTCTTTTTTGACTGAAAACGACGTGGTTTTTTTGGTCTCGGCTCATTTGGTGAACGCCATTCACTTGCCTGATGTCTGGATTGCGTGTCGTACTCATAAGCCCACGTCTCGTCTCCAGTAATGATCCTTTTGATGAATGTGGGATCGGATTCAGCCTCGCAAATCATGTCTTTTGCGACGTCAACACGGTCTCTTTTTTGCATGAAATTGAGGTCTTTTGGCACCAACTTTGCTGCTACACGACGGAAACCCAAATCATTAACCACAATGTCTTGGGCGGATCCATAGGCAATGTTCAAGTCCTCCGCTATTTCTCTGATGGTTAATTTGCGGTTATTGACCAACATTTCTTTTACTTTATCAATTTTTTCACCGACTTTCGATGTCGATGGTCTGCCACTGCGTTCATCATCTTCGATTGACTCACGACCACTTCTGAACCGCTCGTGCCACTGGTAAACGACCGTTTTTTTTAGAGAATCGATGCCGAAACACTTTTCCAACATTTCCAACGTCCGTGCGCCACTAAATCCGTTTTTTACGCAAAATTTAATACAAGTTCGTTGTTGCAAATTTAAATCCATTTCTGCAATTGTCAAAAATCGCCAACACACACAGAGATAGATGTACTCTTGGCTACGTAACTTTTGCAAATGTCAAGTTATGACACTAAGATTTAAAGGGAATATCAACAACAGATGTACCAATTTAACAAAAAAAACAGAACTCAAATCGGAACGATGGGAGCGCCACACGGTGGTTATTCCGGGAACTTTTTGATCAAGGTAGTATATATATATAATACATACATACATATATATATACAAAAACCCAGTAATAAACCCGAAGGTCGGTTTAGTAGGTGATGGTAGAGATCACCCAGTACTAAGCCCTGTACGGCGTGTGAAAATTCACGCATCAGGGTAGGGGCCCAATTCTTTTCCCTGTGCTGGTTATAGTTTCCCAGGAAGACCTGATACCCGAAATATCACTTAAGCTTGGGTGGAGCTACAGGTGCCCAGAGTGCCTTGCCCGGGAATCGAACCCGGAACCCTCCGGTCAGCAGTCCAATGCTCTACCCACTGGACTACCGCGACCCATATATATGTACAGGGTTCGTCCGGAAAATAAGTGTACTGACTCCTGGGCTGGGCGCGCCGCTCCAGGCGCGCCCAGCACCGCTCTGACGGGCTGCGATTGGAGGGAGGTATGTTGGCAAGCGACGCTGAAAAAGGCAGTCGGCTCTGAGCTGTGGTGTAGTGAGGAGCTCTGTTAACGCGAACCTCCACGCTCGACCCACGTCACGGAACGCGATGCCGAAGTTTTTGGAGCAGCGTTATTCCATCAAATTTGCGGTAAAGCTTGGGAAATCGTCTACCGAAACTGTCGGTATGATTAACCAGGCTTACGGGGAGTCAGCCATGTCCAGAAACATGATCATTCGGTGGCACAAGATGTTCGTGGAGGGCAGAGAAGAGGTCGACGACGAGTCTTCGAGAGGTTCCCGATGATGCCTTCGCGGGAGCGTTCCAGGAATGGGAACGCCGCTGGAACAAGTGTATCGACTCACAAGGGTCCTATTTTGAGGAATATTAGCTTAAGATATGTAAAAGTGTAATAAATTTTTTTTCCTGAGCTCAGTACACTTATTTTCCGGACGAACCCTGTATATATATATATATATATATATATATATATATATATATATATATATATATATATATATATATATATATATATATATATATATATATAAATATTTTTTTTTGTAGCTTCCCCCCACCTTCCACTGCCCATTTGAAAAACCCTAACCCCCTCACCCGTTACCATGTCCTCCTGGTGCTCCACCCCCTGCCACACGCCTTTTTGGTGGCTTGCAGGGTATTGACACAGATATAGATGAACCCTACCCTGACCCGCACCAAACTGACCTTCCGGTTGATAACTGTGTTTATGGTGGATATGGTATAGGGATAATTTCAAATTATAATAGAAAATAGCTAGTGGTACTTAAGTTGAACATCAAGGGCATATCGTATTTTTTCTTTTAACATATAAATTGTAACCCTTTCGAAGAAAATCAAAAGTTTTCTGGCATCGAAATCGCAGTTTTTCCCTCGTATGAACGACATAAGAACAGTTTTGGATGCGTAATAATTCATATGATTTTTCGTCATCTTTCCTTTACGTTTCCTCCGTAAGGTGAGAGAGAACATAAGTTAAATTATTTGGGGACATAATTAGTGAGAACGTGTATGGCATCTATTTCAAAAAATTCTTGGG